>NW_026068030.1:542135-656872 GCF_014885135.2 Alexandromys fortis | reverse complement strand
GAGAGAGAGAGAGAGAGAGAGAGAGAAAGGTCAAAGAGATGCCAAGTATCTGCCAAAGGAGAAAGATGCCCAGAACCTTTACTGGTAAGCCACAACCTCGTGGCAATACACAGATAATAAAAATGGGTTAATTTAAGATATAAAAGGTAGACAATAAGAAGCCTGAGCTAATAGGCCAAAGCAGCTTTATTCATTAATCCATAAAAGCAACACATATACAGAAGGACATCCTACATCAATGATTAGATGCTGAATTTAAAACTAACCTCAAACATCTCTTTTCAGTTGATATTGTTTCATCAGTATTTAATTTCATGCATGTGATTTGTATGAGTTTATTGTGTTTAATATTTTTCTTATGTAATACTGGTTATATTACTCAGGGATGAAGAAAGGAGTGTACTCCACATGTTTTATTGGGTTTTGCAATGTCTAAATTCATATTTTTTAAGTTTCATTTATGATTATAAAGTGTGCGTAATGTATGTGTGTGAGTATAGGAGTGCATGCTGTTGGAGGTCTTTGTAGTGTAGGAGTGCATGCTGTTGGAGGGCTGTGTGTGAGTGTAGGAGTGCATGCTGTTGGAGGTCTTTGTGAGTGTAGGAGTGCATGCTGTTGGAGGTCTCTGTGTGTGTGAATGTAGGAGTGCAAGCCATGTGGAGGCTGAGGACAACTACGCAGAGCTTGGTTTTCCCATCTACCTTGAGTTACAGAGATTGAACAAAGGTCATTGTCACACTTGCATGGCAAGTGCTTTGACCCTCTGGGGTTTTATAGGGGCTCTAAATCTTATTTTAAGTGAACACACACACACACACACACACACACCACTTGTAGATTTCCCCTTAAACTCAGCATTAGTGACATATTGTCTGGATAATTCTTTCTTGCAGAGAGGAAAATTTTATGTTTTATAAGAGTTTTAGCTTCATCCTCAATACCCATCTACTAGATGCTTATAGAATCCTTTACCCTTAGTCAACAGCAATAAAAAAAATCCTGGACAGTGCCATGTATTTTGGAGGATACATGTATGTACTTTCTCTGATGTGTGTCTCTGTGTGTCTGAGTGTCTATCTGTCTTGAGAAAACAACATAAATAAATGACAAATAGAAACCAGGTCTAAGTACCAATAACAGGAACTAGTAAATATATGAGAATGAGATATAAATGTTTAGATATTAATTATTAAAATTCTGTAATAGTAAAAATTTAGAGAAAATGAATTAATCTGCTGTGATGTATAGTCTGCTCAGTTTAAGAAAATATAGGAACTGCTTCAATGATAAAATACTAAATAATTTCCCCTTAGGAACAGGAAGAATGTGAAGATGCCTTCACTATTTAAATTCAGTACTGTATGGATGATATAGGAAGTACAATCGAACACAAGAAAGAAGCATGATATTTAGGTTGGAAAATAAAAAGAAGGCTGGCTGTACATCATGTACCATGACTGTTGTCTGTGCACACTAGATAAGCTGCAGAGTTGATATTTTGTCTTCTCCATGTTTTAAGTGGGGATCATTTGGTTCTTTGGACATTTGAAGATGTTCCAATTTACACACCTATTTTTGTGAGACACTTATTACAGGTGAACCTAAGGAATATTTGTTTAGTATCAGGATGGTCACATAATGTTTATTTTCTGGTTGATAATAGGTTTAATTATATTAACAGAGGTTAAGACCACCTTCTTTTTCTATTATTAAGTCCATCCAAGTATTAGTAGAGAGTCCATGGTGAGAACTCTCTCTATCATTTGTAGTTGAGAAGTGTGATCTGTCTTTCTAAGTTTTCATGCTCTTATGTTGATGTTTATGCTTCTGACTGACTACTTTGTGTGTGTCTGTCTGTGTGTAGCCGGGTACACCCACAAAGGCTTGGGTTGGCCAGAGGAGGGCATTAACTACTTTCTGTTGTCATTCTGCATTTTATTCCTTGAGACAGGGTCTCTTACTGAACCCGAATCTCATTGCTGATGATCTAAGAACTTGCTGGACGCACTTCTCTGAATCCCTTCAATACTGGGGTTTCAAGTATATGTAGACACATATGCAGGGGATTTGAACTCATATCTTTCTGCTTTCAGAGAAAACACTCTGCTAAGCCACTTCCCCAACTCTTCTGCCTTCCTGAACACGTTTTGTAAGTTTGTGACACTTGCCTCAGCATTTTTAGCATTTAAAGCCACCTTCTGATGCATTCTGCACCCAGTTATATAGAGTTCTGGATCACATTTTCCTGATTTTGTGCACATATAAAAATATTTGCTTGCAGATGAGAATGTCTTACTGAGAAAAGGTACCAAGTCATGTGACTAAGCATTGATAAGAATTATGGGTTGCTTTAAGTTGTAAGAGCTAATTAGTAACAATAGGCCAAACAGTTTATAATTAAAAAATATTTGTTTGCATTAAAGATAAAATCTCATATTTGTGTGGCCTTTTTATTTCCTATGAAATATTTTTGAGTATTATTTGAGGAGCATTTAAGCATGTGGCAATAACCTGCTATTTTGAAGCCAGCTAGCAATATTTCTAAGTACAGAGCAGCCTGGAATGCAAGGGACTTTTATTTCCATTATTGATTTCAATTATTGATTCTCTCATCTATTCCCATTTTCTTAGGATTCTGCTCTGTGGTGCATAAATTAAGATGTATTTTCACTCTAGATGATGGTCACAAGAACTATTCCTGGTGCTGCATAAAGGAATCCCCCCCCCCCCCGTTTCTTTCCCCCAGCCCTATTTTGTTTCTTAGAGATGTGCTGATCAATACTCAGATACCAGTTAGAGAAATGTGTGGCTCTTAGTAGTTCTCCTTTTTTTTTGTCTTGCTGTGACATTTTTCTTTCTGGTCCTGCTAATTCTAGCAAGCTTAGCATTCCAGGAGTCCGAACTCTATTTCCTCAACATACAGATTTCTGAGCTTTTTTTTTTTTTTCGGTGGGGGGGGGCAGTCCTTCCATCTTTCCAAGCACCAAGCTGAAGCTATCATGGAGCTCAGTAGGCAAACTGCCGGTAAGACCACCCACGGACCTCGTTTGGATCTGATAAATGGAAAAGATGGATGGAATATGCATCAACATGACAAATCTTACCTGTACAAAGAGGGCCTTTGTGGAGAAAGGCCAGTAAGAGATCATTTTCACTGTAAAAATAACTCCCAAAGATGTCTTTGAGTGCGGTTCAGAAACACATAGAAAACTGGCTAATAAGGAAGAGTGCTACGAATTGGGCTCTTCTGTCTCATGAATCCATCAAAGTTATTTAGGAGAGTACTGTCAGCTTCAAAGGTAGATGAAAAGAGCCATAAAGCACTGCTAAGGCCCATTATCTATGACAGCTGTGCTCTGTAAAGTACCAAGTGTGCAAATGCTGAGCAGCTTTCTCAACAGGAAATACATGGTTAGGTCCTTAGAGATCCCCTACTCCTAACATTTTATGCAGGTTCCTTTGATGATGTCCTTATAAAGCCAGTTTCATCAGTTTAAAAACCTACTCTTCCACTAGACAAGTGTTTTTCCAGTTCTTCCATAATCTTTCTTATCTGTGAAACTTGCCCTGATTGCAAGTTGAATGATTTTCTGGCTCTGTTCTCTGTGGAATCTGTGCAACATCCAGAGCTTAATTGTGAAGTGTTTCTCATTTTCTTGTCCCAGGAAAACCATGATAACAGAATTCTTGACTTTCCAATTCAAGAAGAAGGAGGAACACCAGTTCAAGGATAGTCTGAGCTCCACAGTGAGAGCTACTCGAACAAACAAACAAGCCAACATTTACCTGCAGAACCAGCCCAGACATACATAGTACCAAAGCAATACCCAAAGCAGAAGTCTGTAAAGAAACACCTAGAGTCTCCTAGAAAAGAATACATCACCCAAGTTATATATGCAGCCAAGCGGTTGTTCAAAAAAAAAGGCACAGATGGTGTAGAATGCAATCCAATTAAAAGAATATCAATCCACCAAAAAATTTACAATGGAAGGACCAGTAGAAAGCATTGACTCTACATGCATGATTATGATGAATACTAGTATGATGATTAACATAGGAAAACTACAAATGCTAAATAAACACCCAAGAAAGAGATAAGTAAAAATAAATGAGATTTTTAGACATAAAAATGATGGGAGATCATGTCATCTTTCACATCTGAAGTTCAAAATATTCCACTTGGATTGGGAAAACTGGGTTGAAGATTTGAGGCATATATTTGCATGATAAAACTCAACATCAGTAACGATGATATGATCAGCTAAAATCAGGTGAGAGAAGAGAGAGAAGTAAGGCAGGCAAATGAGCACAAAGAACAACGTTCATCATCATTCATAGCAGGTAATTACCTACCAGTAGCAGATAATTAATTCAATGCAATGAAGCTAAAGATGAAGAGTGTCCCAAATATAGATCGAGGCTAGGGATATGACTTGGTGATTGAGTGTTCACTTAGTATTCATCAGGCCCTAATCCCATGCACCACAGAAACAAAGGAAAATTATTCTACTATATTAGGAAGCTAAAAAATAAGTTATTGAGAGGAGAGACTAAAATTGAGACCTAAAACATGAACAGAATTCCAAAATGAAATTGTATTTCTCTATGTTACTATAAGGACTACAAAAATAAAATAACAACATAGTTTCACTTTGGACTTTCCCATCCATAAACACAATACTTTAAGAATTCCATTTCTCTCATATGACCTTCAGGTTTCTAGCAGACATGTCTCACTCATACTAAATTAGCTAGACTCCTAAGTATTATGAGTTTCTGTGCAGATTCTACAGAAACTATCAGGTCATCTTTGAACAGAAATACTTTATTTCTTTCCAATATGCATAGCTTTTCATTTTATTGCTATTATATCCATCAATGCATGTTACAAACAAGTGTGTTTCACTCTGATACTTCACCACATGCATCTGTGATGTGTTGTATATTGCCATCTTCTTCCCTCTTTCTCTACTCTCCAGCGTTCTTCCCTTTCCCTGATAGTCTCTCTTCTACTTCCTTTACTCTGAGGTAAAATCTGTCTTTGAAGTGGAGGTATGTTTCTTGTATGCAGCAGAAGAATGGACCCTGTTTTCATAACCATCCTGTTAGTCTGTGTCTTTTTATTGGTGAATTGAGTTCATTGATATTAATAGATGATAATGGCCATTTATTATTAATTCCTGTTATTTTTTGGTTTTGGTGGTGATGGTGGTAGTTGCGTGTGTATGCATGAGTATATGTGTGCATGTGTTTTTGTGTTTCCCTTCTTTGGGTTTTTGCTGGTGTTTATCTATTGCCTGTGTTTTTTGAGGATGTAGCTAGCTTCCTTGGGTTGAAACTTTCCTTCTAGTACTTTCCATAGGTTTGGATTTGTGGATAAATATTGTTTAATTCTGGTTTGGTCATGGAATATCTTGTTTTCTATGTTTGTGTTGATTGAAAGTTTTGCTGGGTATAGTAGTCTGTGCTGGCATGTGTGGTTCCTTAATGTCTGCAAAGTCTCTGTCCAGGACCTTCTGAATTTTAGAGACTCCATTGAGAAGTTGGGTGTGATAGGTCTCCCTTTATATGTTACTTGACCTGTATCTTTTGCAGCTCTTACTATTCTTTCTTTACTTTAGTGTATTGATGATTATGCGGTATGGGGACTTTTTTTTGGGGCCCCCAAACTATTTGGTGTTCTGTAAGCTTCTTGTACCTTTATAGCATGTCCTTTTTTAGGTTGGGAAAATTTTCTTCTATGATTTTACTGAATATGCTTTCTGTGCCTTTGACCTGGGGTTCTTCTCCTTCTAGCCCTATTATTCTTAGGTTTGGTCTTTTTATGGTGCCCCAGATTTCCTGGATGTTTTGTGTTAGGAGTTTATTGGATATAACATTTTCTTTGACTGTTGAATCTATTTCCTTTTTTGTATCTTCAATACCTGAGATTCTCTCTTCCAACTCTTGTATTCTGTTGGTGATGTCTGTAGTTCCAGTCATTTACCCAGATTTTCCATTTCCAGAATTCCCTACGTTTATGTTTACTTTATTGTTTCTATTTTGATTGTCAAGTCTTGAACTGTTCTCTTCACCTCCTTTCTTTTTCTTGGCTTTCTTTAAGGGATTTATTGATTTCTTCCAATTTTTTGTTTGTCTTTTCCTCAAATTCTTTAAGGGAATTTTTCATTTCCTTTTAAAGGGCCTCTAGCAACTTCATAAAGTTATTTTTAAAGTTGTGTTTCAGATGCATTGAAATGTTCAGTCTTGCTGCTGTAGGATCAGTGGGTTTTGATGGTACCATATACATTCAGTAGTTGAATGTATTCTTACACTGGTGTGGGTTGTGCCTGTGGCTGTGCCTATATATTCTGCCGGGGTTGTAGGGAAGGGCTGATTACGGAGAGGATTATTAGGTGCACGGGGTTGGGCGGCAGAATGGGTCTTGGAAGTAAAGAGTACAGAAGAGGGCAAGGGTGGTGGTGCAGCCTGGAGGCAGGTCTTTCACCTGCTGCCCAGCTGTCAGGGACTGCCCCAGAGCAGTGGAGTTCCACCGGAACCAGCAAGTTCCCTTGCTGGTGCTTGGATGGAAGTGGGAGGGGTACAGGATATGCCCTGAGGTTTAGAGTCTGGACTTTGGGAAGGTCCAGCTAGGAGGTCAGTCACTCATCTGTTTTTCCAACTGATGTGGTTTGCACCTGGGCATATGTAGTCTGCTGAGATTGACAGGGAGGGCTGGCCATGGGAAGATGTTCAGGTGCATGGGATTCATCGGTAGAGTCCAGTGGGTAGCGCCAGAGCGCGCGCGCGGGGCGGGGGGGGGTGTGCACCCCGGAGGCGGGTTTCTGCTTTCAGGCTGGTCCTGGCTGATTGTTCAAGCACTGAAACGACTACCTCCAAGCTTGTGCCTCTGATTTCATGTGTGACACTAGCTGGGCACAGTGCCCTACATTTATAAATTTAAAGCATTCCTTTGTTGCCGACTGGTATTTTACCTGTGATTTAGCACACTGCCTTCCAGTTTCATATTGTCCCAGGCTTTCTGTTTCTTAACACAGCCTCCCTCCTCCCCATCCCCCCCACTGTCAATATCCTATCCTGGCTTTTCTAGCCATCCAAACTCTACAGAGCTTTCAAAATCCAATGCAAAGTCTACCTTTCCTGAAATAAAAACTCGTTTTATTTAATCACCGTGCTTTTTATTATTGAAATTGTTCCTCCATTCGAAGCTATTGTATTCACCGACTAATTCATGTATCTTTCCATCCATTTTCATCCATTTCCATGTCATCCTGTTGTGGTAGGTTACATGAGGCGAGTGCATTTCACATAAGAGATATTCAGCCTAATGTAGATCATGAGAAGATTCTTAGTTTCGAATATTGACTTTTTTCACAATATAATAGAGGATGTTGGACCAGGTGAGGGGTCTTGCCTGTCTCAGCACTGACAGTCCAATCATTCCTTAGCTGAGCACTACCTATATTGACCACTAGATGGAGGCAACACCAAATAAACACCATTTGGAAGCGTCTCTACCTTTTTTTTTTTAAATCGAGTTTTTTTTTTTTTTTTTTTTTTTTTTTTTTAACAAAAACCAAAATTCATACAATACATTCTGATTATGGTCTCACTTTCCCCAACACTTCCCAGACACTCTCCTCTTCCTCACTCACCGAAAGCCACACCTTTTCTTTCTTTCTCTCTCATTAGAATACAAGCAGGCATCCAGAAAAAGTGGAAGAAGATAAAACATAAACAAACCAGAATACGACATAACAAGCAAACTAACAGAAGAAAAAGGCCCCAAAAGTGATCTCTCTCTCTCTCTCTCTCTCTCTCTCTCTCTCTCTCTCTCTCTCTCTCTCCTCTCTCTCTCATACCCGCACACACAGAAAACCCATAAAAACACAAAACTGGAAACCATAATATGTGCACAAAGGACCTGTAAATTTTTAAACTAGTGAACAAAATATAATGGGTAAGTTGCTGTGTCTACTGGTTGTGGTTGGAGAAATAAGTGACAGATTTCTGCAGACACCAATGATGCCCTCAAACCAAGCAAGGGACAAAATATAATCAGAAATGTCTTCCCATCCTTTCATGATTCTTATTTGCTTCTTCTTTATTTTTGTTTGTGAAAAATTATCATATTATTTTTAACACAAATGCATGATATAACATGAACAACAGACATCATGTTGAAATATAGGTATCTAGAACTTTTAAAACTGAAACTTTATTTTGAGAGAGAAACAGGGTCCCGTTGCTCACTCCCCAGTCTGGAGTTGGGCACTCTACACCTTACATGAGATTGCATCACTGATCTACCCATATGTCTAGGCTCAACAAAATGATTATCTTGTCTGTCATTTTAAATATAATTTACAATCTAAGAACAGAAAATCACATAGCTGTTCTAGTTTTGAAATTGAACATACTTGCTAATAAAACCAAATAGATACCCTTCTAAAAGCTTTATGGAAGGGTGTCTGCGAAAGAAAACTCAAATACCTTATCTACCAAATATGTACTGATTGTTTGCCCTGTTCATACAGTATCACAGTTGTCTGAGACAAAGGGTTTCATTCACAGCTACTCTTCTTGGTAAGAGTAGATAAGAACAGAAAGACATTGTTTCAAAAATCATAATATAGATAAAATGAGAAAATCCCTGTTGCACAGATACCATTTTCAGCTGAAGAATTTGCTGAATTATTTATTAGAATTGGGGTATTTTAGAAAATCTTGCAGTCCAGTTTCACATTATCCAAGAAAAGTACATCGAAATCAGCCATGGAGAACGCAGAGTGTTCAAGTCAAGTCTCCGGGGTTCACTCAGTAGATGATGGGACAGTTGAAGACTTTCTCACCCAGTCTCACCAGCGGAGCCTCCATCTACAGTTGTGTCTGCTGGCTTCATGGAAGGAGTGAGAAGTAAGTGACAGAGCTGCAGGTCGAAGGGCTGTGACAGTACACACGGACCCATAGGAGTCAGTGATAGCCTAAAGGAGGGTAAGGAAAACAGTGATGGCCACGAGGCAACAAGGGACTCAGGGAAGTATAACCGACGTAGAAGCAAAGATGAGCTTATTCAAATAAGAAGGTGAACCCAAAGAAAAACATATAGTCATCCGCCTGGATATGGGAAGTAGACAAGATTGCCGGGCAAAAACTGGGAACTTGGGGGTGAGGTGGGATGGGGGTAAGGGAAAATTGGGTGAGAAACGTGAGAAGGGGTGGTTGGGGGAGCTTGGGGGAATGGGATGGTTGGGATAAAGGAAGGGTGGATATGGGAGCTGAGAAGTATATATCCTAATTAAGGGAGCCATCTTAGGGTTGGCAAGATAAGAGACTTGACTCTAGAGGGGCTCGCAGGTGTCCAGGGAGATGTCCCCAGTTAGTGCCTTGGGCAACTGAGGAGAGGGAACCTGAAATGACCCTATCCTATAGCCATACTGATGAATATCTTGCATATCACCATAGAACCTTCATCTGGCGATGGATGGAGATAGAGAAAGAGACCCACATTGGAGCACTGGACTGAGCTCCTAAGGTCCAAATGAGGACAGAAGGAGGGAGAACATCAGCAAGGAAGTCAAGACCGCGAGGGGTGCACCTACCCACTGTGACAGTGAAACTGATCTATTGGGAGCTCACCAAGGCCAGCTGGACTGGGACTGAATAAGCATGGGATGAAACCGGATTCTCTGAACATGGCAGACAATGAAGGCTGATGAGAAGCCAAGGAAAATGGCACTAGGTTTCGATCCTACTGCATGAACTGGCTTTGTGGGAGCCTAGCCTGTTTGGATGCTCACCTTCCTGGACCTGGATAGAAGTGGGAGGACCTTGGACTTCCAGCAGGGCAGGGAATCTGGACTGCTCTTCAGTCTCTAGAGGGAGGGGGAATGGAGTCGGGGGAGGGGAAGAAGAGTAGGGGGGGAGTGGGAGAAGAGTGGAGGGGGGAAGAAGTGTGGGGGGAGGGGGAGGGAAATGGGAAACGGGGAGGAGGCGGAAATCTTTTTCAACAACTAAAAAAAAATTAAAAAAAAGATGAGCTTATTCACCTGTCGGAAGGGGCTCAGTGCAAAGATTTTCTAACTGAATTTGACAGTGAATACAAGTAAAACAGCACAAACATATTTTGCACATTTTCCCCACTAACTACTATCGTGGTTTCTTCATGTGGCATCCCTAGCACAACATGAGAAAATGCAGATTCGTGAAACAGGCACTGCTATTCTCTTATCTTGTTACTATTAGTCTCCCTTCTAATATTGGACCCATCTGTTCTCACCTTGGCATCCTTACAGTAAATGCCCTCTTTCCTCTTTCCATAAACACACTAACACTCTATACATATTCATTTTATGGGATTATATTGCACATCATTTTGTAATTATTTATTTATAAATCATTGTTCACTCAATAGTAGGAGACATTTTCTGTCATTTTCATCAGAGACAGTTTGTACCACTTTCCTAAGGCCTTAAGGAATTGTTAGGTATTCCTCCTCCATTCTGTTTTTCAACATGATGCCTCTCTTGTCTTCTGAAACATCATAATAAGCTTCTCATCAGTTATGTTTACATAATAATACCCACATATTTAGTGCAACTATCTACCTTGGAAGATCATCCATTTTACGCCTTTATGTACTTCCAGCAGTATTAGTGTTTTTCATGGACAGGACGTCACCCCACAGCACAAATACACACAACAAAAACGTTCTTCTAACCAGTCTCAGAGCTTGTTTTAGTTCCCATTCTGCACTTTTCATGACTGGCCCTTCTTCTCCTTTAGACTTCAGGGTAAAAAGCTGCCCTCCTTCCCAGCAGGCTTTAATTTCTCCTCTTGGAGATCCTACAGCAGTAACTCTCTGTAGGAGACATGGAGGTCCTTGTGCTTATAAGTAAGCGCTAGGGAAATGAGGAATGATAAACCCTGCAGGGGTTTCTCTTCAAAAATAGAGATATATAACTTGTTTTCTGTTGAGAAGGCTGGGAGTGGAGGTGTTGATAGGCTGGTGACCGCTGTGCTATCTGTATGACCAGGCCCCCAGACCCTTATCTTGAGCCTGTTTGTCTCAGTCAGTCTATAGCCCTGTCCTCTCCCAGAGCCTGCTTTCTTGGTTAATCTCTAGAACCCATCTTTATGGAAAACATCATTTGTACTTTACAACAGTTTCAATATAATCATGTCTTAAGCTTTCTTGTACACATGAGATTGAGTTGATTTTCATCAGAAAACTTTTCCCCAAATTCTGCTGTGTTTAAATATGCTTAAAAATAAATTTTAGAAGTTTGAACTGATACTGGCTACTGAGTCATGTTGAGAGGGACTTCCTTCTGGCATCTTACAGACTGATACATCTGCTGGCCCTCGTGTTTACAGAAACCCACCACACCTCTCCTCTTGTTGATGATTATCTGTTTGCTCCATTCCTTTCTACTGTCCCAATCTGGTCTCCACCTTTCTGCGGTCAGAAAGCTAGCTCCTCTTATTTTTGTGTCTTGGGTTCTTTAGCTATCCAGCCTTTAGATGGGTTCAACCAATGGAGATGAAAGAAAGAGGTAGGAAGGGGGAAAAACTGGGGTAGGTGGCAAGGTTTCTTTCTAATCCTTGTTATGCTTCATACTATGAGCACAGCTAAGTTCAGTCATTCCTGGCCTGCAGCTCCCTCCTGATGACCCATGGATCACTTCTCCAGCTCATACCAGCTTTGAGTGTGCTTCTCCTGCACATTCCAGAAATGCTAATGGTATCTCTGTGTTGCTCCTCCCTGGAACCTCCACAATCCAAATTTGTTCCCAAGCCGGTTCCACACCTTTTGCTTCTAGCAAACCCCTTTCCTTGAGAATGAACAAAGGCACATTGTGTCTTGGAGGGAACGGGACGAATATAATCAAATTTTCTCTCTGTGTTCTTCATGTCATCCTTTATAATCTAAATCTTCACCTTGAAATTTTGTTTCCACGGCTCAGCTCTTAAAATTCAGAAACAGAAAGATCATGCCTACTTTATTCAATTTTGTATTTTAAGTGTATCATAGTTATTTGCCTTATTTCCTTATCTACTGATTCATTTATTAAAATGTATACATATTTAATTGCACCAGGAAATAAAATATTTATGTATCAAGAAGCTATTCTAAACAAAAACATTTTTATTTGGTCCCAAATACATCCTGGAACCAAAAGACTAGCTTGTAACAGACTGACGTGGGCTCTGTGTTCTTAGAGGAGTAGAAAGGATACCTGTGCCTCTCTACACAGTTTCTGGCAGCCAATCCATTGTAGAGCTTGTCTGAAGCATACCAATCACAGAGGTATTTTGCCATCATGAAGTATTTTTTAGTAATTAAAATGAATGGTTTTCTTTCAAAATTGTCCTTAATAGGCAGCATATTAAAAAGAAGTAGATTGGTAGAAAAAGGAATTTTAATTCGAGAAATTACATTCTTTCTCACGGACAGAAGGGAGGTGCACAAAAATTCTTGCCTGAGTCAAGCTTTGAACATGATTGAGGCTCCAAGAAATTATCTGATGAGCATCAGGACATCCTCAGCTGAAGAGGCTGTGTTCTCACAAGAGGGCAATTAGAGGATGGCTTAGGAGGCTGGAGTTCAGCTAAGAGGTTGGATAAAGTGGGAGGTTAGCAAAAAGAGAATATGGAGGAAGAAAATGTGGAATAGGGTGAAGGAAACCCATGGAGTCTCATCCTCATGAATTTAATGTTTGTAATGATATAAAGAGTGAAGTAAACAATCTCATGACTTGATTCTATAACCTCAACAACAAACCAGTGTACATGGCATCCAAGCTATCTAGATATTTTGGGCTGCATGTTCTCCTTCTTATTTAGCCAAATTAAGCTAGGATCTTTAATTCTGTATCTAATGTTGTACCAGATAAGGGTTCAGCAATAAGACCTTAAGTGGAAATTGGTTGCAATGAGATAGGATGGTGGCCAGTTAGAATATATGTTTCTTAGATAAAAATGATAACAGTCTTCACAATGGGTCATACCAGCTGGTTAAATGCCTCTTATGCTGTCCTACAATGCAGACACTTACGTAGCTTGATTGAAAGTAGGGCGAGAGGAAACAAAACCAGACAAAAAGATTTCAGATCATCACAGATTTCCAGCAACTTCTACCAGCTCAGTGAGAAAGAAGATGAATCTTGGCTAGGTCTGAGGACAGGGAGAAGCAAATAGGTCTTCTATTTTCATTTTTAAATATTTTTTAAGTCTCCTTTTAACCCTAATAGCAGTGACAGGTACATGTTTCATCTTGGGAAGCAGGCCTTAAATTCAATCACAAAATGGTTGGTTCCTTCCATAACATTAATGATACTATTGAAGCAGCAGATATGTCTTGCAATGTCTATTGTAACAGGAGGAATGGGCTGCTTGTCATCCCAGCTAGCTTTCACCCGAAATACACCCAAAATAATCACACAGAAATTGTATTAATTAAATGACTGCCTAGCCCATTATCTCTAGCCTCTTATTGGATAACTCTCGCATCTTGATTTAACCCATTTCTGTTAATCTGTATATTACCATGCGGTCAAGGCTTACTGGGAAAGATTCAGCACGTCTGACCAGGCAGCTCCATGGTGGCTCTCTGTCTGCCCTTCTTCCCAGCATTCAGTTCTGTCTACTCTGCCTACCTAAGCGCTGCCCTATCAAAAGGCCAAGGCAGTTTCTTTATTCAACCAATGAAAGCAACACATAGACCGAAGATCCTCCTACACCAGTCGATAATTATTCTGGTTATCATTATTCACAGATGGGCAAGACTGATTATCACTTTTATTCTACTTTAGCATGCATAGCCTCTCCCAGCACTATGAAAGCTATCCCGTAGTGATGAAGCTTCCAAATGAGGATGGACTCTCTCTCTCTCTCTCTCTCTCTCTCTCTCTCTCTCTCTCTCTCTCTCTCTCTCTCTCTCTCTCTCTCATGTTTTATGACACAAGTATGTAGTATTGCCAACATATGGTCTTATTTTTATATTATGACAGCCGTTTGCAACAGACTCACGATGGGAGAGGGACAGTCAATTTACTTTAAGAATGTGGTTCCTAATACATTGTCCATCCTTCAGTGGAAGGCCATACATCCAAGAGTATATGAATTGCACAAACTGGACTTGATGAAATTACAAGAGTTTACCAAAGTTGGCTGGGAAGGGAAAGCAGAGTGGAGCTGGGAGAAGTTGGAGGAAGATGAATATGATCGAAATAAAATGTATGAAATTTTCAAAAACCTCTCATAATCATCATCATTATTATTAGTAGTAATTTGCCTTTTCTGACAGGGTCTCCCTTATATGATTGGTTGTCAGAGAACTTACTATATAGACCAGGGTAGCTTTGAATTTGCAGAGATCTACCTGCCCAAGTGCCGGAATAAAGGCTTGTGATACCATACTCAGCAAATAACTAGTTTAAAATATATTCTATTTTCTTTAGACCTAAATTAGAGTTTTCTGATATTTGAATCTAACTAACCAGAAAAAAATCCAGACTTTAATTCTAGATAAAATAAATTTTATTCAGAGAAATTCTGAAATCCTTGGGGCTCCAGCAGAATTATTTTTCTGTTGTGAGTAGTTCCTTATCCACAGGATTACAGTCTGGGGGACAATTGCATGTTATCTGTATATCTCATGAAAACATTATTTCAGTTTATTTCACGGTGGCAATAGCTGATGCTGAAGTCAAAGTATATGGCATACAAAAATAAATAGAAGAATAAGCATGCAAGGCCCATTTTCAGTATACATTCAAGTATCTATATCCAACTTTGTTCTGAAGTATTTTGCTTTTAATACAGGCTCACATTAATTAAACCAAAAGAGAAAAATAATGCCCATTTATCTTTTGTGCAAGTTTGATTGATAGATAAACCCTAGTCCAGACAGCTTATAGCATCTCAGGGAACAAAAAAAAATCAGAAATAATTTTCTATCATTGTGGCCCAATGTATGATACAAGGAACAACAACTGCATTGAAAAGCCCTGTCCTGTTTACAATTATTATTTATGATCTGTAAACCTAGAAACCAGACAGAATGGTATGTCAACTGTGTAAATGATCCAGAATTCTTTGGGTGATTTAGAACCCTGATTGTCATTAACAATAGCTATAAATAGTTATCCTAATATTCCTAATATTCTATTATCTATTGTTGGATGTGTGTGTGTGTGTGTGTGTGTGTGTGTGTGTGTGTGTGTGTTGAGCTGGGGGTAGGAGGCACATCTAGTGTCTCCTTATCAAATGGACAAATATGTCTCCACAATCTCATTATCTCCCCCAAAATAGTGACTCTTGCAAACCAAGAGATTTTCAATTCACAGAAATTTGTCTTATCTCTTTCTGAAACCCCTGACCACTCAATCTGGGTTCTCACATGCAGACAATTATGGGTACCTCTATGTGGAACTCTGTGATTCTGTAGCTGGTATGTGGCAGCAGGATGCTGAACTGTTCACAAACAAAGTGGTCATGACTCTCCATTTTGTTTGTCTACATTTTCCAGGTAACTTAGTCTCTAAGATAAATAGTCTAGGTGGCTGAATTCTGGATGCAACACAGTCGCTGGAGGAGAACAGAATGTAGTGCCTGCAAGCTTTGAAGGCAGAGTGGTAATGATCTGGAACTAGAATCTTTTGTCAAAGCTGGACCCTGAGGAGATGAAGCTGAAGAGGTGGGAGGATGTGATCTCCTCCATTCTGAACTTTCTCACCTATGTGGCCCTGCTGTGAGCCACTCCATTTTTTTTTTAAGAAACTGGACATTATATAAAGATTGGGAGTCACATGGATTCATGGCATAAAGAAGCTGGTGACAGTTTCTCCTCCTGTCTACAGATGAATTGGACCATAAAGGTGTAAGAGTGATTAAATGGACCTAAAAGCTCTACTTGTTAAGAATACCGTTAGTTTGGGAAATAACCTTAATAGCTGAAATACAAAACTATTTGGGAAGTGCAAAAAATGTGTGGTCATAGTGTGCCCTTTAGGCCTCTGATATTCATTTCCACGGGTGTTGATGACATTTTAAATAATATCAAACTTTAGGGGATTTATATTTGAAGAAAAAAGATGAATTTTCTAAAAATATTACTGTCAACAAAAATAAAGACTCAAGCAAATGCATTGTCTGCCAGCCTCCTCCATCAAGGGTAAGCAGAGATAGCCAGAAGTGTCAATGCTCACACCAAGTTGTAGATATATAAACACAGACAAGTAAGCATCTCTCACTGTGTATGCAAAGAAAATCCTTATTTCACTATATCAATTGTCCCAAACAGTATCAATAGTCAATATATTTGGACATTTTACATTTTGCATATTGCAGGATCTGTTCTATTAAGTTTGATCCTAGTGTGGTAATCCCAGGAAATGCTGATATTTATTTAGCCATAATTTGCTATGTAAAAAGTATAGAGCTTAGAGATCTATATGGCTTTAGATTAACCTATAGAGATGTATATGATATAATACTTTGATAGTATAACTAGTACAGTTGAACTGATGGTGATATGGATTATTAGATTGTAAAAATTTACTTAAGATTGAGTTTAATTTAAAAAACTTACTTTGATGTTCCTTTTCTTTTTTTTTCTAACAGTAAGGCAAAAGAACATTTCTTTAAGTGTTTCC
Source organism: Alexandromys fortis (assembly GCF_014885135.2). Classification (NCBI taxonomy): domain Eukaryota; kingdom Metazoa; phylum Chordata; class Mammalia; order Rodentia; family Cricetidae; genus Alexandromys; species Alexandromys fortis. Next base: position 640,214 of record NW_026068030.1, on the reverse strand, counting down.
CAGAAATTTAAGTTTCTTCCTTTGAGAATTTTGTATAGAGATCTGTACCCCATTTTTCAATTGCATTATTTAGCTTTTGATACTTTGAGTTCTCCATATATTTTGGATATTAGTCCTCTACAGAAATAATAGAGTTGGTAAAAATCTTTTTCCATCTGTAGGCTGGTGTAGACAGTGCTTACTGTCTGAATGACACTGCCTTTGCCTTAGTTTCATGTGGTTGTATTTCTTAATTGTTTATCTCAGCAAATGCACTAATAGTGTTTGTTCAGAAATTCTTTACCCATTCCAATGAGTTCAAGGCTATGCCCCCCCTTTTTTTAATTTTGCTTATCAGGTTCACAGTATCTAGTTTTGTTAAAGTATTTGATAAATTTGGAATTGAGTTTTATGCAGGGTGATTATTGTGAAACGATTTGCGTTTTTCTGTAAGCAGACATCCTGTGAGGCCTGCACCATTTGTTAAAGATAATATATTTTTTCAACTCTGTATTTCTGTCTTCTTTAGCAAAATCAGGTATCCATAGGTGTATGAATTTATATCTAGGACTTCAAATCAGTTCCATTGTTTAACTTGTCTCTTTTTCTGCCAATACCATCCTGATTTTATTACTATAGCTTTTTCTAGTTAAAACAATCTTTTTTATTTTTCATACCAATCCCAGTTCTCCCTCCTCCTGCTCCCCCCACCTTCTCCCCATCCAAACCCCCATCCACTCCTCAGAGAGGACAAGGTCTCCCGTGGGGAGTCAACAAAGTCTGTCACATCACTTTGACGCAGGCCCAAGGCCCACTACATTCTCTCTAGGTTGAGCAAAGCATCTCTCGATAGGGAATAAGCTCCAAAAAGCCAGTTCATGCAGCACTATGGATAAATCCTGATCCAACTGCTAGTGGTCTCACAAACTGCCCAAGCCACACAACTGTCACCCACATTTAGAGGGTCTCATTAGGTCCTATGAAGATTCCCCAGCTGTTAGTCTGGAGTCAGTGAGCTCCCACTAGCTCAGTCCAGCTGTTTCTGTGGATATCCCCATCATGGTTTTGACCCTTTCACATATATTATTTCTCCTTCCTCTCTTCGACTGAACTCCAGGAGCTCACCTAGGGCTTAGCTGTGGATCTTTGCATCTGCTCCCATCAGTTACTGGACAAAAGTTCTATGATCACAATTAAAGCAGTCATAATCTGATTACAGTTCAGGGATTCTCTCCACTATTGCTTAGGGTCTTAGAAGGGGTCATCCTTGTGAATTCCTGGGAATTTCACTAGTGTCAGGTCTCTTAGTAACTCCATTGCAGTTTCTTTTCTGAATGACTAAATTCCTAGTCTGTAATGTTGGAATAACTTCCTATTCCTTCTTGTTTGTTCTCTCAGCAGCAGGTTAATAATATTGGAATATAGTCAATATGATACTATCAATTTTTAAAAAGAGCTTGATGTTGCTATCCCTCTTCATAGCTAAGTGATAAGATACTTACTGTTATGTGGCTTGTGTATACTTGAAAAAGTAAGCAAGTGGGGCAGGAGGAATGAAGGTTGACAACAAAGTAATCTTTTCAATTGTCTGTCTTTTATTTTTGGAATAGAAATTCTCCCTACACTGTCACCAGTTTCAATGCTTAGATCTTCGAGACTGTGTACTTGCTTAAGTTTTCTAAATAGACTTTTTGGTCATTTGTAAAATCCTCACATCTTCCTACAGAAAATAAATCAGCACCAACTTCTGATTCTTGCCGGGTCAATAGCGACAGGTTTAATTCAGGGTTTTTTCCACCCATCTCCGAGTTCCAGGTGTGGTCTCTGATTGTACAAGCCCAGAAGCTCACCCCAACCGCTTGACAGCAATAATTTCCAAGGGGAAGGATGGACACAATGATAAGTTATAGCCAATAAGACCTGAGCAAAAATCTTACAAGGTTTCTGGGAAAAAAAAGAAAAATTCTTTGTTTTAATAGGAATTTGTTTTTCCTATTTGGGGAGGCATGGTGTCCTAGAGGATAGTGACAGAACTTAAGAACATAAGGCCACATATACTGTGAACATAAGGATACCAAGTCCAAAGAGAAGGCAGGAAGTGAAATAGAGAAAATTGTGCGATTTTAATACAGCTGTCTGGAAATGAACTCCCACCCAAAACTTGTCAATCTCCTGTGAAACTGCTCAAAATAACTCTCTCTGTTGCTGTGTAATCCAGCTCCTGAAGGTTCAGATAGGCATATGAAAAATGTGTTAGATAAATGTGTGCATTATATATATTCTTTAGAAAACTGAAACTCTCTTAATTTCATACTCTTCTAGTCACCTACTTTTACAACAAAAAATTAATTCTTGAATTTCTCTGAGATTAATCCTTACACAGAGATAATAACTGTGTGTTGAATGTTGTAAAAGACTTTACTGGACTGGTTTACATGATCAGAGGAAGGATAGTCACACGATGAGTATCTGTAGACTGGAGGACCATAGAGATGTCAGTCTAAGAAGGTCGAAGCCTCAGAATAAGAAGGACCAATGATATGAATGAGAATCTGGTGTGAGTCCACCTTGGCAAGCTAAAGAAGCTGTGGCCTGATGCCCATGGGTGAGGGTAACATCTCAAGAAGACTTAAGGTTGGTCTCGATGACTGGCTGCTGCTCTTTTCTATGTTTGTTCCATCTGCCTGCCTATTGTATTGAATGATGCCACTGTACTCAGCGTGAGTCCTCCTGTCCCCACGCTGTCCTACTTGCCTGTCATTTATTAGAACACCCTCAAAGGTATTGTTCAGTGTATTTTTGTTGACAATAGAGATTAGCCATTGGAAGCTTTTTCAGAAATGTGTCCTTCCAGTGAGTCTTCACATGTTGTAGTTTCTTCATGGCCACAGGTACATGCTCTTATCATTGTCTTGACTCATCTTTAAATAAGAAGTCTGAATAAAATAAAAATGCTTTCATAATTTTTTCTGGGTTTTCTAGCTCATGCAATAAGTGTATTTGAAACACTCTAGTGTTCTTCCTTCCTTCCTTCCTTCCTTCCTTCCTTTCTTTCTTTCTTTCTTTCTTTCTTTCTTTCTTTCTTTCTTTCTTTCTTTCTTTCTTTCTTTCTTTTTGAGGTATTTACTGAGGATTCCATGCAGAAAGTAATTCAACTAGGGCTAAAGAGTTAACATAGCTCCAACCTCAAGAACAACATTACCTGATAGCATTCTCATGCCATCAAGATGTTCTATAACTTTATTCTTGCTATCATCTTTTAACCTACTGGCTCCAAGAACATATTACTCAGAAAGTGGTATTTTTTCCTTCTAAGTCAAATTTATTCAACATCACCAGTCTAAAAACCCCGGACAATGGAGGCAGCATTAGTCTTGTCTTTCATCCCTTTACAAGTTAGAGGAAAGAGACCAGAAATAACAAACTGAATAAGATGTGGGTTATCAACACAAGGAATTTAAGAAAGCAACTAATTAAGTTACAGTGAACAAAACAAAAATGACAATGATAATCCTCCTGTTTCTGTATTTGGTTGCTAGAAGGATTCTTCCAGCTCAGGGATTGGCTAAGACATATTGTGGCTTTCTCCTGAGAATGGTTTAAGCATTCTTAATTCCAGACTTACATAGCTATTCAAGGATAAGTTAAGATGTGGTGTTGGTCCTGAAAACGTTCTATAAAGAAGAGGCTATCTTCCAGTTTTTCTTTGCTGGGAAGTACAGTTATCCCACACTTGTTTCTCAAAAACATTTGTTAAAGTTGGCCTAGTGAAAAGAAGTTGGAGATGCCTGATATCCCTTGGCAGAGAGTTGATAAAGAGATTTTAAGGTTCAGGGAAATTGCACTGCTAGTGGGACTACTTTTGCAATTTTTTTAAAAAGGGGGTGTATGAGAGAAAGACGTCATGTGACAGAACTCAAGTGGAGGGTTTTTTTAATTGGGGGAAAGGGAATGGACAAAGGGGATGATTGAGGGGGAGACCGGCCTCTGGGGACAGGAAAAGCAGAAAGGAAGAGAGAAGTGAGAGAGCAAGACAGACAGACAGAGACACAGAGAAAGAGAGACACGGGAGGTGGGCAGGGCCTTTTGCAAAGGGAACATAGTGAATTTGCACAGGAGGTGCTCTTAGTGGCTACAGCTGAGGATTTATCCTTTCAGCACCCCAAGGTCAGGTCAATACTGTTGCCTGAATAATAACAACTATGCTGTGTAAAATGTAAGCCTCCACTGTGGGAAGGTCCAGAAGACATTCCTTTCACTAATCCCCTAAGACGCAAAATGGTGAGAGGGTCGCCAGCACATTTGAAGAACTTTGTTGTCGCCCTTTACCTTGTGTCAGACATTAAGGTTGGAGACTCTTCTGCTCAGCTGGATGAAGTAAATGTAGTGGGTTTAATTGGACCCAGATATAGCAGGGGCAAGGTGGCAGCACTGAATCAGCAAAGGCAAGGCGATCATTATGATAATGATCATAATGGGCAGCACAGAAAAAGCATTATCCATAATAGCCTAATCTGCAATGGTCAGGACTGGCAAAGTGAATTTTATGGTGTCATTATTTATATGGAACTTTGGTACCGACTAAGCAATCATGGTGTTTCTGGGAATGAAATGGATAAGAAGCCTACTGCATTTCTGTTTGATTTGTATGAATCAAATTTTCTCAGACAATTTAAAGAAGGTCTCCACTGGATTGTGGCAAAAGTGGAACCTTTAGAGTTACTTCTGCAAAGGAAAATAATGAATCAAAAGAAGTATCACATTCCCAGAGGATCTGGAGAGTTAGTGCCACCATCAAGGACTTGAATACTGCAGGGGTGGTGGTTTGCACTGCATCACTCTTTAAATTTCTACTTTCCAGTTCAGAAGACAGATGGATCATGGAGAATGACCACTGACTATTGAAAAGTCAAATAAGTTCATCATTCCTATTACTGCAGCTGTAGCAGATATGGTTTCCTTACTTGATCAGATTGACACATCTCCTGGGACATGGTAGGCAGCTATTGATCTAGCAAATGCTTTTCTACCATTAGTTAGTTGTTCATAAAGGCCTCCAGAAGCAATTTGATTTCAGTTGGCTAGGCCAGCAGCATACATTTACTATTTTACCTCAAGGATATATTAACTCTTCAGCCCTGGGTCATAACTTAGTTCAAAGGGATCTTGATCATCTGTCTTTTCCACAAAATACCACAATGGTTTGCTATATTGATGGCATTATGCTGACTGAACCCAGTGAGCAGGAAGTAGCAACTACTTTGGATTTGCTAACAATACATAGCAAATCAGAAGATGGAAAATAAATTCTCCCAAAATTCAAAGGCCTTCTATTACTGTGAAATTCTTAGAAGTCCCATGATATGGCCTGTGCAGAGATATTTCTTCTAAGGTGAAGGATAAATTATTGCATCTGTTGTTGCCTCCCCCCCCCCCATTTCTGCCACCATTTCCAGCTGATTACACTGATCTTCTCATCCAACATTCCTCTCTCCTTATATTTTTATTTCAACTCCAACAGGCATTCTCTGTGAACCTATGAGCCAAGCCTTCCAGAGAAGTAGACCAGTGAAACAGGTAGGCTAATTTCAGACCTTCAGTTACCCTCTTCTCCCACAAATCCAGTCTTCCAATCCCATCCACAACTCTGTAGCAGACTACTTCTCTTCCATGCCTGCTCCATTACTAGAACTGAACAGTTCTTCGTGGAACACCTTGCTTTCCTTTCTCCTATGTATCATCCAACCCCCCCTAAGCCATTCCCATTCTTAAGTGTCAGCTCTCAATATCCAGAAACACATTTTAACTAGAACTTCCAGTGGCCATACCTAACAGCATCCCAGAAGCATTTCCTATTAGCCATCATAGAGCTACCATACCCTTCTAAGAACCAGAGAGGTCAACAGAAACCAACATAAATAAGGAAATGTCTATAAAGGTATAAGAAGCATACTGACCAGAAAAGAAATTCCCATTGGCATATAATAATCAAAACACTAAATGTACAGAATATAGAAAGGATATTTTAAAAGTTTCAAGGGAGAAGAGTAAGTTATATATGAAGGTAGACCTATTAGAATTACACTGAACGTTTCAGTGGAAACTCTAAAAGTCGGAAGAACCCAAAAAGATGTTTTACAGACTCTAAGAGACCACGGAGGCCAACCCAGATTATTATACACAGCAAAACTTTCTACCACAATAGATGGAGAAAAGAAAACATTCCATGAAATAGCAAACTTAAGTAATACCTACAAATTCAACCCTACAGAAGGCAATAAAAGGAAAACTTCAGACAAAAGAAGTTAACCCTACCCAATAAAACACAAGGAATAAACAATACTAGACTAGATAATCAAAGAAAACACACACACACAAACACACCTAGCATATACACAACAACAACAAAATGACAGGAATCACAAACTCTGATTATCAATGTCTTTCAACACCAATGGGTTCAGTTCCCCAATAAAAAGCCATGGACTAACAGGATGCACATAAACAGGATTTATCTTTATACAGTATCTAAACCTACAACTTAACATCAAGGAATTACATCACCTCAGGGTGAAAGAATAAAAAATGATGATATTCCAAGCAAATTGACCTAGGCAGTAAGCTGATACAGCCAACTTAATATCTGGCAAAAAAAGACTTCAAACTAAAACTAATCAGAAGAGAAAGGGAAAGACATTACATACTTATCAAAGGAAAAATCCACAAGATGACATCACAATTTCGAACACAAGCACAACCAAGTTCATAAAAGACTACAGCTTGAATCACATATTGGCCCTCACACACTATTAGTGGGAGACTTTAGTACTCCACCATCAAGCAGTTCTTCCAAACAAGAAATATGGCCTAGTGACATTATAAACCAAGTGTATTTAAGAGATATTTACAGAATATTTCATCCAAACACAAAATAATATACTTTATACCCTTCACCTCACAGAACTTTCTCCAAAATGCTTCACATATCTGAACACAAAACAAGTCTCAACAGATACAAGAAAGTTAATATAACTCCCTACATCCTATCACACTACCACAGATTAAAGATGAATATAAACAATAACAGAAACAACAGAAAGTTTTCAATAAAATATTTGCAAGCCAAATCCAAGAACACATCATATAGACCATCCATTGTGATCAAGTAGGTTTCGTTACAGAGATTCAGGGATGGTTCAATAGCCTTAAGTCAATCAATGTAATCCACCATATAACAGACTCAAACACAAAAACCTCATGATCATCTTATTAGAATCAGAAAAGGCCTGCAACAAAATGCAACACTGCTTTATGATAAAAGTCCTGAAGAGATCTGGGATACAAGGTGTAGCGCCCTGGTCTGCCCTTATTCCTGGGGAGCATCTCGAGGACAATTTCTGGTCAACATGACCTAGCATTCAGCCCTTATTCCTGGGGCACATACAGTTTCTAGTCAGATGACTAGCATTCTCTTAGTTCCTGTATTTCCCCTGCCCCGCCTGGTGATTAGCTGCAGGACATTCATTCCATTGTTGATATGGTAATTTCCCACCTGCCTGGGCTGGGGTCCTAGTGCTGCAGTTAGTTAGATATAGACTTTCCCCAGTCTGAATATAAGGAGTTTCCCCAGTCTGAATAAACGGCATTCGCTTGATCTCCTATCGAATGCCCCCGACCTCTTTGTGTGTTCTGTTCAACATCCAGGCCTTGCCCGACTTGCATTCGGTACAGTGGCACTCGAGCTGTACCGAGGGTGTAACACCAAAACCAGGTGTTACAACAAGGGACATAACTCAACATAATAAAGGCAATTTACAGCAAGCCTTTAAGTCAACATCAACTTAAATTGAGAGAAACTCAAAGCAGTTCTACTAAAATTAGGAATAAGGCTGTCTATGCTCTCCAAACCTATTTAATATAGCACTTGAAGTCTTATAACAATAAGAAAAACTAAAGGAGATTGAGGGAATAGAAATAGTGAAGGAAGAAGTCCAAGTATCTTTCTTAGTTGATGATATGATAATATACTAAGTGGCCCTAAAAATTTACCAGGAAATATTTACAGCTGATAAACACTTTTAGCAAGAAGTTGGATACGAAATTAACTCAACTAATATTGAAAGCCCTCCTATGTGAAAATGACAAATTGATTGTGAAAGAAATAAGGGAAGCAACGTCTTTCATAATAGGCCCAAATAAAAATCTCAGGGTAATTATAACCAAGAACTGAAAGATTTTTATGATAAAAACTTTAGATATTGAAGAAAGTTAAGAAAATGGAAATATTCTTATCAGAATATGGGAAGATCTCACATGTCCATGGGTAAGTCGGATTAAGTAGTAAAAATGGCCATCTACCAAAGGCAATCTTCAAATTCAGTGCAACCCCATTCAAATTCCAACACAAATCTTACTTCTTGAAAGGATAATTTTCAGCTTCATATGAAAACTTAATTAAAAAAATCAAGGATATTAAAAAATCTTGAATAATAAAAAGTTGTTGGAGATATCACCATTTCCAACCTTAAATTTTAGTACATGGTTTCAGAAATAAAAATTACATGGTATTGGAGGAAAAACAGGTATGTTGATGAGTGAAATTGAATAGAAGAACCAAAGATTCGTATATAAGTATGACCACCTGATTTATGATCAAGAAGAAAGAAATACATGCTAGAGAAAAGACAGCATATGGTCAACAAATGGTGCTGGTCAAACTTGACAGCAGTGTAGACAGGGATTTCTCTCCTACCTGGTACTACAGCAGTTCAGTACCTAAGAAACACACAGAGGCTTACGGTAATTATATACTGTTTACCTCTTATCTCAGGCTTATTATTAACTAGCCTTTACAATTTAAATTAAGCCATGATTCTTGTCTATGTTTAGGCCTGTGTCTTAGTACCTTTTGTCAGTGAGGCATTCTCATCTTGTCACCTCTGCATCTGGGTGATGACTGCAGACTGAGTCTTCCTTTTTCCAAGAATTCTCTTAGTCTGGTCACCTTGTCTATACTTCCTGCCTGGCTACTGGCCAATCAGTGTTTTGTTAAACCAATAAGAGTGATAAATTTTTACGGCGTACAAAAGCATTATCTCATAGCATGTAGAAGAGCCATACTTATCACCCTGCACAAGACTCATCTCCAAATGAAATCAAACACTTCAACATAAAATCAGATACACTGAACATTATGGAAGAAGAAAAGGAAAAACTTAAAAACATTGGTACAGGAAAAGACTTTCTGAATAGAACACCAGTAGCAGAGACACTAGGATCAACAATTAATAAATGGGACCTCATGAAACTGAAAAGCTTCTGTATAGCTAAGAACACTATCATTTAGACAAAGAAGCAGCCTAGAAATAGAAGGATAATATCCAAAATACATAAAGAACTAAAAGAACTAGATATTAAGAAAAGAAATAACTCAATTTAAAAATAGTGTACAGATCTAAACAAGAAATTTAAAAAAAAGAGAAATTCAAATGGATAAGAAAAAGTTAAAGAAATGCTCTATATTCTTAGTCACCAGAGAAATGCAAATTAAAACTACTTTGATATTTCATCTTCCACCCATCAGAATGACTAAGATCAATAAACAAGTGATGGCTCATGAAGGCAAAATTATGGAATCAGAGAACACTCATCCATTGCTGGCAGGAGCTCAAACTTGTACAGTCACTATGAAATCAGTGTGGAAGTTCTTTACAAAGATGGGAATTGACTTACCTCAAAATCCAGCTATACCACTGAATGGCATATACTCAAATGATACTTCATTGTACCAAAAAGACAATTGTTTAACCATATTCATTGCTGATATATTCAGAAATTTGTTCTATTATCCAATGTCTCTCTGCTGCTGTTGTTCTTTTCTCAATAGCATTAAGAAAATTCAAGGTCAATAAAGTGTTATGCAATCTATTTCTGGGCTTATTTTCCATCCTTTTCTGTTTGTTAAGCATAACCCTTAAAGTTTTATTTCATCTTTCTATAATTTCCTGACCTGTAGAATTATTTTGTATACCTGTAATATGCTTTAGATTATAATAAGCAAAAAACTGTTCTTTTTTTTAGACTCATATGTTGGACCATTTTTTGTCTTTATTTGGGCAGGTATACCCATGATGGCCATAACTTCTAATAAAAGTGTGAATACTGATAAGTAACTATATTTAGAAGTTCTTTAAAATTCCTTAGTACTATGAGAATAGTACTTTTGACAGAATTATAAGGGCTTTGTTCCACCTTACTTAATTCTTGTGATTTGTAACCTTCCTCTCCTGACTTATTTGCATCAGTATAAAATAAACAGGCTTCATAAACTCACTGCAATGTTAGCCATATATGGGCTCGGCCTTTCTTTCTGTCTTTCTGGCTCTATACATTCAGCCCACATTGTGCTCTGTTTTACTTGAGACAGGATTCCAATTCCTAGGAGTTGAATATCTGCCTCTTGAAGAGGCCAATCTAGATGCCATGATTCTGGAGTAATGATAGTCATGTCCACACCTGTGTCTAGTAATCCCTTAATTACAATGTCATTTATATGCACTTTTAGCTTTGGTCTTTGATTATTATAGAAAAATCTACCAAGATATATGTTTCCTATTTCCTACTAGAGTTTTTGACTCATCCTCCAGGTCTATTCCATCATCCAGAAGAGTATGTTTTTGTTTTTTTTTTTTTTTTGTTTGTTTGTTTTGTTTTACAATAGGCACTAGATTGTTTAATTTCCCTGGTGAGACATGTTCTCCACAGTGACTGGGAATGACTGGACCTTGTTTGACATTGTGACCTGTGAGAAGTCCCCGAAGGAGTTTTGTGGTGGTATCAGGTTGCCTTGTCTGTCTTTTGACAACCTACATTCATTAGTCCAATGTTGACTTTTGCCACACCTCCTACATACACCAGGAAGCTGAATCCTCCTATTCTTGCCATTCCTAGAGGAGATATTATTCCTAGGAATTTCTTATCTATAGTTTCTTCTAAGATGTCCTATTCTTCCACAATTAAATATTTGGCATTTTGGTGTCTCCTCATACCATTGAAAATTGCTTCTTCTACCCATGCCTCAGTACTATAATCCAATGTTCATTCACTGTATGCAAGATTTATTCACCCATGGGTGCTGATCTAATCTTTAAAGGCCCAAGGATTTTCTTACATTCTAAGTTGGCATTTTCAAAAGCCAAGGATTCAATTAGTACACATCTAGCTTCAGTGTCTCTCACTCCTACTTGTACAGCCTTAGTTAATCTTTGTAAGAAGTAGTTAAAAAGGGGTCTCTCTGGCCATGTTTAACCCTAATATATGATTCAATCCTCTTTTTTGGTTCTGAATCCTGTCTCAAACATTTAAAGCTGCTGTGCTACATAGGAGCAAGGTGTGTTTCTCATAATGAGCCTGTTCCTGAGGATCACCTCACCAGAATTTGATCTTGGGAAGTCTCAAGTTTGCTTTCCCTATTGCTCTAAAATTTTTGCCTCTTTTCTCCAATAACACTTCCAAAGCAGCAGAGGTCCATTTTGTAGGACAGCTAAGATAATTGAAGCTGATTGTGTGGGGTATCTTTAGTGCTTGAAGCTCACATTTCCACCATTTCCCTGACAAATGGTGAATGTAGCCCATAAAAAAAAAAAAAACTATTGTTAGTTTTATTTCTTTTAGATCTCTCATACATATTGGTTCCCATACATATTCTTTGATCACCTTAGGGTACTTTGTGCCAGATAGTCTTTCTGAGGAAATTACCAAATATGTAGTTGAAACTCTTTGTAAATCATGTCTTGATCTGGCGTATACTGATGAAGCTACATCCTGCCATTGTACCTTCTGTCCCTGCTCATCAACTTCAATAAATTCCTCAATCTTTTCAAGTCTTTTTACTACTGGCTGTTGTAAAGTCTGAATCCCCTGTCCAGTGTTCTGTTCTAATGTCCTCACTGAGGATTTCAATGTATGAAACTTATCCAGTGAAGATAATATTTCCTTCTTGAACATAATTTTGACTGTGTGCATATACCTTCCTGGAGAGATATTTTATCCATTAATCTATCATAACTTTTTAACAGATTCCAATAGTTAACAGCACAGATTCTTTCAGATAATTTTTTTCAAATTGATGCCATCCTTCTCTGTAGAATTGAACTATTTTTTTTTTAAAAAAAGAGATAATGTTAAAAACAAAGCCAATTCCTAGAATCAAAGGGATGTAGAAGGAAAATCATGTAAGTCTTGCGGAATACCTTCCATAGTATAAGCAAAATAATTATTGAACTCATGGATGTTATCAGTCATTTTTTTTGTAGTTTTTCAGATCTTTCCTGTCATAAGGCAATTACAATGAATTTGAGTAAGTGCAATAATCGTTTTCAGTCAGCAGATGTTGCAATTGCAAACACATGGCCCAGAGACAATTGCAATAGCATACAGCACATGTTGCTTACTTAGTTACTGAAAAATATGTTTAACAAATTAAGAGCAGTTATTAAGGCAATCAAATGATTCTAAGAGTTGGGCCCAGGAAAAAGAGAAAACCCAAAGTTTTCCATCATTGTGAGTTGCAGATTGTATGCACCGTGGGAATTGCAGGCAGCAGTGTATGTGTTGGCATATAACTTGTGTGGGTTGCAAGCTGGGGAATGCTGAGCAGCAGCCTGCTGCTTCTGAGGGCTGGCTAGAGCCAGAGGCAGGAAAGTCATTGCCCAATGCAGCTGGGAGACCAATCCCAAAAAGTGTGGACTGATCCCCACATTTGGATACCAGATGATGGCAGAAGATACAAAATAACCCCACACTAGTTCTGAATTACATATAATAAAGGGTTATTTATTTAGGGGAGACTCACAGATCACTGTTCTAGATCACAGTCCTCTACACAAACAGGGAACAGGAATAGAGTCTAGCAGCCAGAAGTGAGAGCCAGTAGCCAGAGAGTGAGCACAAGCTTTATAGCTGCATTTATAGTATAAGAGACCATTCCCAAGTGGGTTGGTTTCTTAAAGGCTATTGGCTGAAGGAGCTGAAGGAGTTCCAACAGCAACCATAGATGGAGAAAACAAGATATTTCATGATGAAGTCAAATTTGAACAGTATCTACCTACAAATCCAACACTATAAAGATACTAGAAGGAAAACTTCAACCCAAAGAAGTTAACTGAACCCATAAAAACACAGGCAATAGATAATCCCAAACCATCAAAGTATAACAAGAGGAAACATACACATACTACCACCACCACCACCAATAACAACAACAAAATGACAGGAATTAACAATCACTTGAATCACTAGTCATTAATATCTGTGATAGTTTGAAAGTAATTAGCCCCCATATTTCTCATGGGGAGTGGCACTATTTGGAGGTGTGGTTTTGTTGGAGTGGGTATGGCCTTATTGGAAGATGTGGGGCAGGCTTTGAGGTTTCCTGTGCTTAGGATACTGCCCAGTGTCTCCGTGGTTTCCTGTTGCCCACAAGATGTAGAATTCTCAGCTACTTCTCCAGCATCATGTCTGCCTACACATAGCCATGTTCCAAGCTGTGATGATTATGTAATGAACCTCTGAAACCGTAGTGAGCCACCCCAATTAAATGTTTTCCTTTATAAGAGTTGTCATGGTCATGGTGTCTCTTCATAGAAATAGAAGTCCTAACTATAAGACAATATCTCTCATTATCAATGGACTCAATTCACCAGTAAAATAACAGACTTAATAAATAAATATGAAAGCAGGATCCATCCTTCTGGTGTATACAAGAAATGTACCTCAACATCAAAATTAGATATTACCTCAGAATAAAGGGTTGGAAAGAGATTTTCAGATCAAACAAACTTAAGAGCAAAGCTGATGTAGCTATCCTAATACATAACAAATTTCACGCCAAACCCTGTTGTAATATGAGCGGCGGGGCTGTGTCCCCAGCACCCCGGCTGCCTGCTAGCTTATATTACACGAAATAATTACACAAAATAATTACACAAACACTGTATTCTTTTAAACACTGCTTGGACCATTAACTCTAGCCCTTACAGGCTAATTCTCATATCTCGATCAACCCATCTCTAATAATCTGTGTAGCATCAGTGTTACTGGGAAAGATTCAGCATGTCTGACCTCGCAGCTTGCTTCATGGCGTTTGCCCGGGAGAGGGGAGCATGGCCTCTGAACTCACTTCCTCTTCCTCCCAGCATTCTGTTCTGTTTACTCCTCCCACCTATGTTTTAACCTGAGGGCCAAGCAGTTTCTTTATTATAATTAACCCAGATTAATCCAAAGACATGGAGAAGGGCATTTCATATTCATCAAAGGAAAAATCCTCCTCATGGAACCTTCTCCGAAACTGGTCACATACTTGGTCACGAAGTAAGTTTCTATGGACCCAAAAAATTAGAATAACTCCCTGTATTTTGTCAGATCACCATGGATTAAAGTTGGAATTCAGCAACAATGCAAACTATAGAAAGCATACAAATTCATAGAAACTTAACAAAGCTCAGGTGAATTACCATAAAGACAAGCAAGAAATAAAGAAAGAAATTAAAGACTTCCTCAAATTTAATGAAAATGAATGCACAACATTCTCAAACTTATGGTACGTAATGAAAGCAGTGCTTAGGAAAATTCATATTATCAAGTGTTTTAATAAATAATTTAAAGAAATCACATACTAGCAACTTCAAGGCACACTGAAAGCTCTAGAGACAAAAGAAGCAAACACACCAGAGAGGAGCAGATAACAGGAAATAATCAAACTCAGAATTAAAATCAGTAAAATAAAAGCAAAGAGAACAATACAAAGACCCACTGAAACAAGGAGTTGTTTCTTTGAGGAAGTCAACAAGATGGACAAATCCTTATCCAAACTAACTACAAGGCACAGAGAGATAATATCCAAATTAACAAATCAGAAACAAAAAGGGGGACCTAACAATAGACACTGAAGAAATCAAGATAATCATTAGGACATATTTCAAAACCCATACTCTACAAAATTTGAAAATCTAAAAGAAATAGGCAAGTTTCTTGACAAATACCACATACCAAAATTAAATCAAGATCAAATACTTTAAATAGACCTATAACCCTAAAGAAATAGAAGCAGTCATTACAAGTCCCCACCCTGCAAAAAAGCCCAGGGCTGGATGGTTTTAGTGCAGAATTCTACCAGACATTAACAGAAGAACTAATAGTACGATTCCTCAAATTATTCCACAAAAATAGAAACAGAAGGAACATTGCCAAATTCTTTTTGTGATGCCACAGTCACCCTGATACCCAAACCACAGAAAGACTCAAAAATGAAAGAGAATTGCAAACCAATTTCTTGCATGAACATTGGTGCAAAGATACTGAATAAAATACAGGCAAACCTAATCCAAGGACACATCGAAAAGATCATCCACCATGATCAAGTAGGCTTCATCCCAGAGATGCAGAGATACAAAATACAAAATTCTGTCAATAAATACTATGACTTCCAGTTTAGTGTTCTTAGGTGACACCTGAGTGAGTAAATAAGTAGTTCTTAGTTTCTTTTATTTTATTTTTTCTTTTTTAATCTCTTTTTTTTTGTTTCTGTTTTTGCTTTTTCCAGACAAGATTTCTCTAACTGTACTGGAACTAACTCTGTAGGCCAGGCAGGCCTCGAACTCACAGAGATCCTCCACCTCTGCCTCCAAAGTGCTAGGATTAAAGGCATGAGCTACCACTGCCCAGCTAGTTCTCTGCTTCTACAACTGTTTATTGTGCCATTTCTTGGGTTCCTTTACTTCTGCTTCTTCTTTTTGTCCAATTATAGTGTGTTAATTTTTGTTTTAGACTATTATATTAAATGTTATTTTATTATTATCCCTTAGAAGTCTGTTTGCTTCCTAATGGGAGAAAGAAAGGGATTGATCCAGATGGGAGGGAAGGTATGGAAAGGAACTTGGAGGGTTAAAGGGAGGGGAAATCATAATTAGGACATATTATTTTTGGAAATTTAATCTATTTTCAATAAAAGGAAAAAAGAAAAGAAAACCTAGTATGACTTAGAAAGAAAAGGTAACAAGAGCAGATGGAAACAGGCACCCTAACTAACCAAACAGTCTCTCTGAGTAGAATCATATTTTTAAATCAAACCATGTCTTCAGTCTTCTATGCAACAGGAAAAATTTTTGTTCTTATTATATTTTTAAAGATTTATTTTTATTCATGAAATATATGTAAAATTAATTTGTTTATTTTTAATTTTATAAAAATCTTTATAAATTTCTTTGGTGATAACCATAACTTCAGAGCTTGCCTTCTGTGTCAACTGGCCACAAGACTTGTATCATTTTTACCCACTATAAACTCACGTTAATACAGCAGTCTGGCAAAATGGATTGGGGAAGATGGTGTTCTGCCATGAGCTGACAGATGGGCCAGAAAGCACAGAACATTAACTTTGACCTCAGAAATTTTCTTTTTTCTTTCTTTCTGAAGCAGTCCGATACACATACTCCTACCTCTTACCCAAATTTACTTAGTTATGAGTTTCCCTAAAATCTTAGACACTCCATGTTGGATTAGAGTTAAATAGAACTCATTCTCTAGGTATCTACATTGTGTGTGTGTGTGTGTGTGTGTGTGTGTGTGTGTCCTTAGAGCTCAAACCACATGAACACATAAACATGAGGGTCCACAGTTTGTATAAATATAACAACATCATATTGACACCATCAATGTCTAGTTAGGCCACTGAAGGAGAAAGGATATCAAAAACAAGGAGCCAATTATTTCTTTCTAATCATATCATACTAGTCAGATCCAGTAATCTGACAATAAACTAGCTTCTTTGACCTCTCAATTCCTTGGGCAATAATTTAAAGAGTTACGTGTTATGGTCACAGTGGCATTAAAGACAGAAAAAGTGTGGTGTCGCCTATTGCAAATGGCTTGCTTTGTCATAATTTACCTATTAAACTTCCCAGAGTTGTATTCTTTCTGTTGAGGCAGACTGCATTACTGTGAATTGTACCCTGTAATTTCCTGCTATGCCATTAGGGATTCTTTTCACAAAGAGGTCAAGGATGCATTACTAATTCTCATTTGTTCTTTGCAATACAGTTTAATAAAATTTATACTCCCCATAAAATCCATCCCATCATACCCTCTCTATTACTTAAAAATCATGGAAGTCATAGACAAACAGACACTCCCTTGGTTTTGCCATCTCCCAGGTTATGTCCACAGACATAATCAGTGTGTATAGGATAGTTTTTGACAGGTGAAATAACACACCCATTCTTGCTCATTTCTCCATGCAAGTCCCAATCAAAGGACACTTTCTTAGATCTTATACTATCCCAGGCACTGAATAGTCAAGGCCTTTAAATCATACTAGATGTGCCTCACAATCATTGTTCAAGCCAAGCAGAGCAAACATAATCATTCCTGTTTTGTATATAAGGAATGAGTGTTCCAGAAAGTATAAACAGTTCTTTCAAGGTCCCACTGTAAAAATACATCCAGAGCAAAAATTTAGATTATGGCCTGTAACTTTTATTGCTTTGTTCTGGTTTGGTTTTCTGATCTCTACAGGAGTTTTTTGCCTATGTTTCAGACACGCATTTAATATTCCCTTTGGACTGTACCCTGATAGTTTGGTTCATATGAATTATTCAGAACATAATTTCTTTTATATACATGGGGTTTAAAGACACTAATAGCTACATTTTATTGACTCAGGAAAGGAAATACACCCAGAAGCTGACACTAAATCATTTCTGTACTCATTCTCTAGGTATCTACATTGTGTGTTTCCTAAAGTGAAGTACGTGCCTATTTTTCATTGTTCCTTGATTCTCCTAAGATCTGGGCTTCACATTTGTCCACTCTATTTTACTAGCTGCTTCCCGCTGTAGAAGTTCATTATCTACTCAGTCCCTTTGCAATTAGCTTCTGCACACCTGGCCTCTGAAGAAGCTTCTTTTCCTTTGGGAGACCCAGGCACCAGAGGAAGGACCCAGAGCTCAGAACCAAGCGACCTGGGCTTTCAGCCTTTGCACATCAATATTTTGGGGAAAATATTGTTTACTTCTGTGAATATCTTTTCTGGATGTTTGTAAAATGGGGAGGAAATCCCACCTAAATACTCCTTACTTTCAAATGTTTTTTGCACTTTGGTGAAAGTTGTAACTGGTGTAATAAATATTATTGTTTAAAACTGCTCCTAAGAAAAAATAAATTCTGACCTCTAGAGCCATTATGTTGAATGTAGCTTACAGTGGAACTCCCTTCACTATTGGCAAACCTGTGAAACAGGGCATATCTCTAGCGTTAATTGAAAAGGTCTTATGTGGGATGTCACAAAAGGAAAATCCATGTCAATCATTAAAATTGTGTTGTTACCTGTATCTGTGTACAAGTTGTGAAAGGAAAAAAGAGGAAGAGGATAAATGAGAAAATACTGGGTTTAGAAGACAAGGGGACTAATAAGGCTAGTTGATCCACATTGAATATATTTGAGATTTATTCATCATTTACCTTGCATTCGTCAATCAACGGATATAAACAAATGTTCTGAAGGGAATTATGGACTTCAAGAAAAAGCAATGGCATAAGTTGTATCAGACTACAAGATATGATTACGTAATGTACAATTCACTCACAAATTTATAAAAGCATTCTCTGGCAAAAAGTACTACTCAAGAAGTAGTACTTACACGGAGAAGTCAGTGTTAGAAAAAAGGACTTGGAAGGCTATGAGGATCTGCCTTATAGACTTTGTCATCAATGCTGACCCCAAGCACATAGACAATGGGATTGTTGAGGAAGCTGCTTCCTCTACAAGTCACATAACTGGGAAATCAAGGGCACCGTGGAATCTTTTAACCTCAGAACTGTTCATGTTTATAGGCCCCAAATCAGGCCAAGCCACACAGTACAATACCTCACCTTTGTTTAGCTTAATTTTCTAAAACCTTATAACCTCTATGTTGGATTAGAGTCAAAGAGAATTATTTTTATAGACATCTACATAGTGTGTGTGTGTCCTTAAAGTACAGTTCTCATGTATAAATACATACGAGTCCAAACTTGGTGTGGACATGTTGTAATCATATTAATATCACCCATTTTTAGCTAGGGTATTGGAAGAGAAAGGATATAGGAACACAGAGAAGATAGTCTTTTCTTTCCAATCAGTCATAATAGATTAGTCAGGTCTAATAGCTTGGCAACTGATCAATTTCTTCAGAGCTTCTTTAACCTCCCGATTCCTTAGACAGTAAATGAAAGGATTGAGGGCTGGGGTGACAATGGCATAGAAGATGGAAATGACTTTGTTCATGTTGAAGGCGTGAATAGCTCGGGGTCGGGCATACATGAAAATAGTGGCTGAGTAGAAGATGGTGACCACCACGAAGTGGGAAGCACAGGTGGAAAGGGCTTTTTGCTTTCCTGTTGGCATGCGTAACACAGTGGCCAGGATGCATCCATACGACAGAGCAGTGATTGATAAGGGAAAGAGGAAGATGATCAGAGCCAAGACAAAGTCCACCAATTCTGCAACAGACATGTCTGTGCAGGAGAGATTAAGTACTGGAGAGATGTCACAGAAGAAGTGGTTGATGACATTGGGACCACAGAAACTCAGACGAGAGATGAAGTAGATCTTTGCCAAAGAGATGCCAAAGCCAATGACCCAGGAACCAAGAGCCAGGCGGAAACAGAGCCCATGGCTCATGATGGTGGGGTAGTGCAACGGGCGGCAGATGGCCACATACCGGTCATAGGCCATGGCAGCCAGAAGAACACATTCCGTACACATAAGTGCAATGAAGAAGTAAAGCTGTATCATACAGTGGGTGAAGGAGATGCTGTTACTCAAGGACCAGAAGCTGAACAGAAGCTTGGGCACAGTCACAGAGATGTACCAGGTCTCCAGAAAAGACAAGTTGGCCAGGAAGAAATACATAGGCTTGTGCAGTGGCCGGTTCTGCTGCACCAGTAGGATGATGATCACATTTTCAGATACAGTCAGAATATAGGCCACAAGAAACATCAGGAACACTGCTGCTCGCATGATCAAGCTCCCAGGCAACCCCACCAGAATGAAATGGGTGACCTGTGTCTGGTTCTTCAAATCCATATCAAACACACAGGATTTAGCTCTTCTGAGAGAAAAAAATCATTTGGTCAGAGTCCATGGTCTGTTAAACATCTTTCATTCCTGCCTTCTTTGCATACCAACAGCAGTAACAGTTGCTTGTTAACAGCATATTATTAATTAGATAAATGCATGTGACATAATTATCATATACAAAACTCTATCTCAGTTTCCTACATAGCATTTTTACCTGTACCCTCTTACTTTATTTTAATGATGAGTTATTAGAGAGCTGTTAAGTTCACTTCTATGTTCTTGCCGAGAGGAGGAAAAGGATTGTATTCAAGTCTAAGCCTAAAGTCGTGTGCTGTCTAATATCCTCCAGTGCCTCCACAAATACCTCCAAAGCAAGCTAGCAAAGCCCACTTCGTGTTACAGCTGCCAGTTTCAAGAGGTGCACTGGCTTTTCTGTGCTGTCGTCTGCGCACAGTCTGGAAGTTCTTCCTTGCAGCTGGGTGACCTTCACATGCCACCTGCTTCATTTTTCTTCTACACTGGTGGAGATGGAAAAGGCCAGCCACAATATGAGTTGTATGCCATCACGAGGCACGGGGAGTGTCAGGCTCATCCCTGTGAAATCTCTGGATTTCATTGGACTCCCAAGACTTTTATGTCCTTGAAATCATGCTCTCTTTGAAACCCATTTTCCTCTCTTGTTTAATACAAATATTAATATGCGTTCAGTGGATGTCACAGTGGATTATAATGAAATTGGGAATCAAGCAAGTGGTGTTACATATAAAGTGTAAATGACAATTAGTGTGGAAGGGGCTCTTGCTCCATATTAAAGCAGTAAAGATGAATCTAGATCAGTCCTGGGGAGGTATAACTGCTGTAATCCAAGTAAATTATGAGGAACAGAAAGGTGGGGCCCTGGTCAGTGGGCTTTCAGTTTTGAGGACAAAGACAGAGTTTGGGGGTGGGGAATGTAATAACTACACTAAAATAGAAATGTATTTTAAAATTTTAGATATTTTTAAAGAAGATTAAAAGCCATAAAGTAACAGCACATGATCTGGGGATATTCCTCTGACCTCTGAGGAAGTAACATTTGAGCAGAGGATTCCAGGATCAGTTCTTTGAGGACCTTAGATGGCAGAGGCTCCAGCTAAAAGGAGACCCCTATTGCTACACTGTGGCGGATAGAAGAGGAGCTAGGAAGTAGTGAGAAGGTAGGCATGATCCAGCAGACAAGACCCAAAAGCTCAAGAAAAAATATAGAGAGTGGCCTAAATGCAATTAGAGCCAAGCAGAGGTTAAAGGGCCAGGCGCTATTGTATCATTTCAAAGTGAACTTTCTGGAGACAGAAGTAAGAGCAGTGACACAGACTTTAGGAGAAGGTGGCAGTGACCTCAAAGACAGTTTTGATACAAATGAGTTTAAGATCCATTTTAGAAGTAAAATCTTTAACATAAATTAGCAGATTTGGGTGTAGAAGTTTGAGAGAAAGATCAAGCAGAAATCAGACAGTTATCACATAGTGTGTTGCCATTTGCTAATATAGGAAAATTGGAAGGCTTTTATGGGCATTTTCCCTATAACCAAGGAGATGAAAACCTGTAAAACAATGTTAATGAGACACAGTTCCTCTAATTTCCCAGAAGAGGCCCTGTAGTCCAGGCACATAAAGTAACAGTTCTTAATTAAAGAAGGATGCAGTCAGAATTATACTGAAGACCAGGTCTTTCTGAGCCATAAAATCAACCACTAGGGTCACTCTCCCACAGACAAAGAAAGTCAGATTTTAGTCTCATCACTGATTTAAACACTTTCAACTCACAATTCTTTTATTGAATGTTCTCCAGTCCCGCTGAAACGTCATTATAAGCACTGGTCATTGGAGCAGCAATGAGCACAGGAGCAAGCGAATATTTTACCCAAAACATACACAGCAGAAAGTTACATACAGAGAGAGGTGCTTGTCATGTGCACCAGACACAAGATAAGCCCTGAATATACACTCGGATATATCAGGGAGAAACTGAGAAATTGTAGCAAATGATTCAGAAAGAAAAGACACAGAGGAATGCTATGCACAGTTTAGCAGCCTGATGGCTGTATATGTGAATGAACTGAACAGGGTTGCCAGGCAGGGAGGCAGAGAGACTTATCGGGGTCTAAATCATGAGGAGCTCCTTACATAGCAATAAAGAGTTAAAGAACTGTTCTAAAGCAAGAACAATAAATGATGACTGTATGTTTGTCAGGAGAATGATAATAACCTTATTTTTCACCCTAGTTGTTGATATGAGAAGATATATTAGGTGAAAAAAAGATTATCAAATGAGAAGTTGGAAAAGCTGGAAATCACTCTCATAGCAGACACAATACAAACAAGGAAGAGCAAGATCTCTAGCCGATGACAGATTTTTAGGAAGATCAGGATCACTAGTTGATGACTGATTGTTAAAGAAACTGAGATGAACATATTCAGCTCTATCTATATAAGCAATCTACCTGCTTACATAAGAAAGACCAAGGAGTCTGTAGCATAGTCAGTCTGGGGAGCATGAAGGAATCTAAGGGTGATGGTAATACTTTGGGGGTATTTATTTATGACCCAACACCACGAAGTTTTTCTCAAAAAGTAGTAAGAGAGCCTATTACCTCGGTTTATTGCATAACTCTCTTCACATAGGATTCAGAAAATGAGATTATTGTTGTGGATGAAAAGGAAAGACATGAAACATTTAGAGTTTAGATACCACTGTCCCCTAGAGTTGCCTATATATTATGGGTACTGCAGGATAAATCACTTACCTTGACTTAACAGCTTCTGATGGGGCAGAATGTGAAAAGAAATTCCTCACTGATTCTAAAATAGGAAGAAGTACAAAGGAAAGATTCAGGTATTGAACAGCTATAAGGAACCCACTCCCTAAAGTTAGAAGAAACCAATGGGCACAGATTACCCCACTGCTTCCCAGCAGGTGGCCAGGCCTATATAAGAGGATATCCCCAGACACTAGGACTACATTTGTGTCCAGTGTGGCACCAGGCTGGATCTTCCAGCACTGTGGGGTCAGAGATCCCATTGCCTTCTGGTGAGAACTGTTCTAGGGCACATCAAGCTGTGAATGTCTTTGTTGTTCTGAAGACTTTATACAGCGTTCAGATCTTGGCATCTCTCCCAGGACCTAAGAGGAAAGAACATAGACAACAGCTGTCCAAATCTCTTGTGGTATTCAAGCAAATTTGTGTGTACTGTGGCCATCTCATTTGTTTCATGTGATGTTGGTTCCATTGGAGGAAAATTACTTATGGCCACATACTTTAGAAAGAACCATGTTTTATTCTTTGTCAAATGAGTAAGAGGAAAGAGAGCACTGTAATTAAATATCTTCTTTCAGATATTCAGTTAGGAGTATCTTGACTTTTGGATGACCATATCAGTTCTCCAAGGCAGACCACTAGCTAGACTGGTATCGTGACAATTTAGTAAGGGTTTACATGTAAGTCTGTCATCTAGTATATTATAAAGTTATGTCATAAAGTACACTCAATGAATATAACATAATAGGTGATTGTCACTGTCACTTACAGGCTATCACTTGACTAATAATATTTCATATCCTGAGACAATACTACAGTTCAGCATATATCACTTCTCTGTGTGTGGGGGACCTGCAAGAGTTAATGCTGACAAGTTTTGACATCCAATGAGTTATTTCTGTAGTGAGTAAGAATCTCCCACTTCACTGGTGGAGGGAATCTTTTTTTCAAATTTTATTATTTATTTATTAAAGATTTCTGTCTCCTCCCTGCCACCGCCTCCCATTCCCCCCCTCCCCTAATCAACTCCCCCCCATCAGCCCCAAGAGCAGCCAGGGTTCCCTGCCCTTTGGGGAGTCCAAGGACCTCCCACCTCCACTTATATACACAGCAGATATTGTTTTTGAAACTTTCAAACTTCCCAACCCCACATTTTAGTTCTAGACACTCTGCTGTGAGATTTTTGTTATTGGCTATTTTTAAATAATTTTATTTCTGATTTATAAGATTTTCCTTCACTTTTTCTGTGCTTAATTAACACTTTGCCTATGACTTTCAGTTGAGAATAAATGGGGAGAATGAACATATGGAACTAGTCTTCAATCTTAGAATTCAATCAAGTCTTTGGGCCATTAAAGATAATGCAAACTGTTACATGTTAGTGAACAAAATTAATTCCTTCCCCCAGGGCTTTTGTATCACCATTTCTGCCCCATGAAGGATCACATCCACTGGATTCTAATTAATTTTTAAGTGAAGATATTTCACTCCCACGTTCTCTTTCTTCCTCTAGCTCTCTCACATCTCCTCCTTCCAACCCTGCCCACAAACCCCAGCTCCCTATCCAGCTTCTGGCTTAGTGTCTACCATTCAAGATTTGCTGGAAATATTTAGTGAATGTGTTTAAGTAAGTGTGCAATAATCTTTGACCTCTGAATATATGAAAGTCACAGAAATGAAACAGTCATAGATTGAAACACAGCCTCCTTTTCAGTCTTTAAAAGTAGGGAGTTAGTGAGAAGGAGTACCAAACAAACATAAAAAATGCTGATCTCAGTGAGAAGTGGATGCGAATAGTCTGTCCAATCAGAGGGATTGGACAAAGAGGGCTTCACAGATTCACTGGCTTCCATTATTTGCTCCCAGGTAAGATACTGGCTGTCATTTACTACCAGTCACAAGCAGTCAGAGTCTTTTAAGATTGTTTTAAGGGACTGGTACCCAGAAGGATGCTATCCATGCTGGTAAGTTGTGTATGGTCGAACCTTGTTAGAGAGATTATGTTGCTACCAA
Source organism: Alexandromys fortis (assembly GCF_014885135.2). Classification (NCBI taxonomy): domain Eukaryota; kingdom Metazoa; phylum Chordata; class Mammalia; order Rodentia; family Cricetidae; genus Alexandromys; species Alexandromys fortis. The sequence continues at coordinate 615,309 of NW_026068030.1, read as the reverse complement.
ACTAAAAGATCCTTATACCTTAAAAATAAGTAGCAAGAAGGCGCAAAAACCCATCCTACAATTAGAGATTATTTTCACCTAAATTGAGAAAAAAACATTTTAAAATCCCTGGGCTTTTTTTGTGAACTTTTCAATGACATTTTTTTCTTTAATGTGTTGCATTATTGTGACAAAACATTGTGCTAATTAAAAGGAACGGGCTGGAGAGATTGCTCAGTGGTTAAGAGCACTGGCTGCTCCTCCAGAGGTCCTGAGTTCAATTCTCAGCAACCATGTGGTGGCTCACAACCATCCATAATGAGATCTGGTGCCCTCTTCCAGTCTGGCCTGCAGACAGAATACTGTATACTTAATAAATAAATCTTTAAAACAAAACAAAACCAAAAACAAAAGGAAGGCTCCTTTTGGCTTGTGATATCAGTCCATAGATACTTGGTCTTATGGCAGCACAGTTTCTTACGGTGGGAGCATGAGGAAGAAAGGGTCTATTCCTCACATGCCAGCAATGAAGCAGAGGAACAGGAAGGGGTCAGTGGCCCAATTGCCCTATTCTATTTTTCTTTCTGCTGTTGTGATGGTCACCAAGATCAAAAGCAAGTTGGGAAGGAAAAGGTTTATTTTATCTTACATGCCTCAATGCCCTTTTATTGTTTGCCCAAAGGTGACCCTACTTTAATACCAGTTGGCATTTTCGCAGAAGTTTCATTGCCTCTCAATAGAGCCAAAGTAAGGCCCATGTCTTCATCACACGAGCCTTTAGAAAACATTAAAGATACAAAGGATTGATAACTTCTAGTAGCATCACATAAAAACATGTAATTTCGTTGGGGTCAAACAGTAATTTATTTAGTTTGCTAAAAGGGATGACAGTTAGTAAGATCAGAAGAATATTAGAAAGGTCTCCTTCTGACTAAATATACTTTTGAAATGTTCTGTAGCCATTCGTTTATATAAGAATGTCCACAAACAGAAGTCCTAGACAAAAAATTAGCTTCAAATCCAACAGCTGTATTTGTTTTGTAGAAATTAGCATGTAATTGGCCTATTGACAGAAAACATTGAAGTTAAATGCATCAGCTTATAACAATACTTAGAGAAGGAGTAGACTGTAAGTACAGACCCCAGAAAGCTACAGCTACGGACTGATTGATCTTGTCAGGTATTGTGGGCTATTTACTGAATTTTTTTTTTTTTTTGGAGTCTGTGGCATTACTCTAATGAGGTAGCTTTCTCTACATGAGAAATATTAATCCTGACTCAAATTATTTTAGTTAAGAAGCAGATGATTAGTTAGCAATTCTTGATATACTTCTTTTAAATGAAATGGAAAAGGCTGTTATGGGGTGGCACTTTTGTATATAATCACCAGAATAAAGGTTGTATGATGCTATTTCTTTCTCTGGAATATGTTGCAGAAAGATTTAGTATTATGAAATAAGTTCAAGTCCCTTGTTTAGTTCCTTCAATTTGTTTCTACAAAAAAAAAAAAAAAAGAAAAAAAATGAAAAGATAAGTTGGTAAAATTTCCCAAGGAGATGCCTATACAAATGACAGGCTAAGCAAATAACCCATCCCAGTCTCCTTCGGGGAACAAATAAGATTACTGGAATTACTGACAATCACTTTGGTGTATCCCAGGAATCAGCATCACTTGAAAAGCCCACCCAGCATGGGTGGTGGCTCAGAAAAGCTGAAACAAGAGTTTGCTATGCAACTGGCAGGCACTTCCCCTAAAGGACTCCCTTTCCCCTTTGCTATTTTTACTGCTCATCTAACCTTGGGGCAGAGTCTTGTGACTCATAAATTCCTTGTGAGTTCTTAGAAGTTTCTTGTAAGTTTTGTGAGCTTTTTCTTCTCCCTACCAGGAAATAGTTCAATTTGGAAGAAATAGCTATGAAACCTGATAACTGCTTCTTGAAAGAGTATATTTGAGGGACAGAATCTTGGTTCCTGGCAAATTTCCATCAGTTAAGAGAACCAAGATTTCAGGAATCCTGGTAGTGCATTCACTAATCCTAGTACTGAGGATGAAAAGAATGGAGTAAAGGCCAAGTCTCCCCAGCAGTTTGAACTCTTTGCCCGAAGTCTGAGGTCTTCTGTCACTGTGACCCTTAGCTGGTGATCCCCAAGAGCACGATAACCTTTCCTAATAGTATTTTACAACCGTTGCAGCTATGCTTTATAAGAGAAAAGCTTCCACATAAATAGAAAACTGTGCAAATGACTAATAACACACAGGTTTTTTTTTTTTGCCTTAGTGTAGATGACACCTGGGTAGTTAGTTTGTCATATTTCAACGGACCCAGAAGCAGAAAGAAATGACTTTCCTTGGGAGAATTATTTCTCAGGCCGGTCTGGCAGTTGAATTATACTATATGAGTTGTTTTGAATATGCAGAGATGCACAGGTGTCTCTGTAACATGGTGACTGTCATTACTTAATGTATTCCAAGGGAAATGTTAGTTTTATTTTTAGTTTTAGAAAAAAACTTCCATGTTGCCAGGTGTGGTGGTGCATGCCCTTGATCCAATCACTTGGGAGGCAGATGGATCTGAGTTGGAGGCCAGCCTGGTCTATAGAGTGAGTTTCAGGACAGCCAGGGCTACACAGAGAAACCCTGTCCCCACAAACTGAAAAACAAAAAGGAGAGAGAGAGAGAGAGAGAGAGAGAGAGAGAGAGAGAGAGAGAGAGAGAAACTTTCATGCTGATTTCCAAAGTTGTTGCATTAGTTTACCCTCTTTATAACACTTAACAAGGATTCCCTGTCTCCCATTTTCTTACCAGTGTTGATTGACATTCGTTTTCTTAATGGCCAGCATTCTGACCAGGGTAGGCCAGAATTTTTTGGCAAGTTGGATTAGCATTTTCTTGATGACTAAAGGTGCTGAACATTTTTTTTTATGTATTCCTATGACTGTTTATAATTCATCTCTTGAGAATTATATGTTCATTTTGCTTTTCCATGTTATTATTTTTCTTAGGTTTCTGAGTTCCTTATACATTGTATGGAGCACTCTGCTGTCACATGTATAGCTAGTAGAGATTTACTCCCATTCTATGGAAAGTCCTCTTGGCTAATTTTTTTTTTCTTTGCTGAACAGAAGCCTTTGACTTTCATGCAATCCCCCTTTTCCCCATTATTGGCTTTATTTCTCGTATCTACACATTGACTTCCTTTTTATTTAAATATCTTTTACTTATTTATGTGTACAGATGTTTTATCTCCATGCATGTCTATGCACCATGGGCAGAATTGGCTCCACTCAGAAGAGAGCACTGGATTCCCTGGGACTGGACTCACAGACAGTAGTGAGCTGCCATGTGGGCACTGGGAATTGAACCCATGTCTTTTGTAAGAACAGCCCGTGCTCTTAACCACTGGGACATCTCTCCAGTCATTGAAAACACTTTCAATAATGCCTTTGACCAATTTTGAGATTATTTTTGAACAGGGTAAGAGACAATATCAAGATTTATTATTCTGTGTGTGAATACCCAGTTTTCCCAGCATCTTTTGTTGAAGAAGCTGTCTACTCTCTAATGTGCGTTTTAGTCATCTTGTCAAATATCAGGTTGCTGTAGCTTTACATGTTTGTTTCTGGGTCTTCTGTTCTCTTCCACTAGCTTATAGATGTGCTTTGCACCAGCACCATGTTGCATCTGCTATTATGATTATTAATATAGTTTGATATCAAGCATTGTGATATCCTCATTATAATTCTTTTTGCTCAGGACTTCTTTGGCTATTCTATAAATAATATCATTGGAATTATGATGCAAATTGCTTTGAATCTATGGTTTACTTTTGATAATAGGACTATTTTCATAATATTAATTCTGCTGCTTTATGAACATGGAAGGTCCTCCCATTTCCCAATAATTTCTCTCTGAAGTGTTTATATCTTTTATTATAGAAGTATTTTACTGTTTAATGTGTTTATTCCTCCATATTTTTGTAACTTTTTTGAGTGAAATATGAAAAATATGAAGATTGGAAAAGAATAAGGGTAGTGAGATTCAGGATATTTTGTTAGATATTAGTTACTTTAGAAGGACACAGTAAAGGAATTTCACAAGATCTCAGTCTGTTTGCAGATAGACACCAAGCCTTGCTGGAATATAATAAGCTGTCAATAGAATAAGAATGTGCACAAGTAAGTCATCAAAATCTCATTTGCAACCTGTAATGCTTTACCAATAGCTACAATTGCTCCCATGCAGAGAGGTAACCAATAGCAACAGGAACTACCTGCTAGCTATGATAGCTAATTGACCATGTCAGTCTCCATGTTGCTGAATAACTCCTGATTCATTCTTATGTATTTCATGAACAAAAGAAAGTTTGGGCATTTATTTTCAGGATGACCTTTCAGTAGGTGGACCAGGCAGAATCTCCTTTGTCTCCTCAAATATAGATAGTATCTGATTCCTCTGTCCAACCTTAAGTTTCAGTTCAATATGAGTTAGGTAATTCATGTAAACATTGAACTATAATGAAGAAATACAGGATCTACTTTCTGTAGTATCTTAGAAATCCCCTTAACTGACTTTTGTTTGAGGGAGAGGAAAGGATTAAGGGAGATGGTTGGGGATTAAGATTAGTTCTTATTTAAATCCACGAGGCCCTTAAAACCTTTATGAATGAGTTTCTGCAATGTGTGCAACCTTTGGCATGGGGATGCCTCCTGGAAAGATGAATCTCAACAGTGAGTCATCTCTCTACTTTAACTGAATAGCTCCTTCTGAAAAGGTTGCATCAACCTCTAACACTTTGGGAATATACATGAAATGTCAGCTAGACTTGTGGTTTAATAGTCAGGTATATTGTTGAGTTTCACATATGAATATAAGAGTTGGTAACAGTGTAAAAGTCAGAATCAGAAGATTAAATTGTCAATATAGAATGGATGGATATGGGAATAACAAGGCAAGTGGGTATCATTATGTATGGCTCATAAGCCTTTAAAATGTCTATATACTCCTACATTTATTTTCTATCCAGGAAGAGTAGATAGCTGTTTTATAAAAACTGTTATAGAAAATAGTAAGCCATGGATTTACATAACCTCTAAGAATAGACTTTTTCTTTCATCTTCTTCATTCAGAGGGTCCTATTAAATGCTGAGTGAGATCCTCTGTTTTAACTAACCTGATTTTTCTAAAATGGAACAAAGTGATTTTTTTTCTGAGCTAAATGAACTTTATTTACCAAAACTCATATTATTTTAGACTGTGGTCTGGAGTTTGAAGATTGTTTTGAATGTAAATGTCTTCCCTCAATTTGGAATAACATGGTGTTTACTTAGAGAACTTCAATAAAATTTCAACTACATGCCAGTGTAGGCTCCATGCCCAAGAGTAGTTGGTTAACACAAAACAATTTCTATGCTTCTTTTGCTGGACTTTTTTCTCTGGTTTGTTTTGTTATGGAACATTTTGTCTTGCTTTTTGTTTTGTGGGGTTATTTTGAAAGAGAGAGAGATATAAAGAACTTAAAGCTGGGTTACTAGGAAGATAGGAAGGATCTGGAGATATTTGGGGAGGTAGAAATGAAAATATAAAATATGACACAAATTTAAATGAAAAAGAAAGCATTCTTCAATCAAATTATAGTTTGAAACAGAACTATTAGAATCAATGAGTTTGTCAATAGGTCCTAACTGCAGAGGAACTGATTAGGAACTCAGAAGGGTTGTTTGCTATCATGAAGTCCTTACCACTGAAATATTCTTTATTTGGGGGAAGGGGAGTTTGAAAGATACTAGGGAAAAGAGCTAATGTAGTGTTATATCAGTTAGGGTCTTGGTAAATTCACAAGTGAGTGAGTTGTTAGTATCAGCAAAAATCCTCTTTAGTCCATCAGAGCAACACCATTGAAAATAACTGTAGAAGGATGCAGGGTGAGAACACTTTAAATTCCACACAAGAGACAAGCACTAAGCATTTCACATGAGGCACCACTGCAATGAAAGAGAGGAGTGTCAGTAAAGGCATGGATTTGTAAGTGATGTAGACCTCAACATAAGACAATCTCTACAGTCTTATCTGTTAAGAGAAGCATTACCTAACTCATTGATTTGTAGATGTTACCTGAAAAATTGTATATGCTGCTGAAGAGCTGACAGGGCACAGTACTCGTCCAGTTCCCATGAAAACAGCAATATGGGAGAAAGCTTAATAGAAACCTTCCTGAGAAGAGCCGCTTAAGTGAGACAAGCTGTTGTTCTCTTAGACATTCACAAAGTGAACAGAAAGAGCAAGGAAGAAACTGCTGTGGAGGGAAATGAAAGGCAGCCAGGACTACTAGGAAGACACATACGTATGGACTCAGCTAGGGGACAGAACATGCAGGACAATTAGGTTTGTGGTGATATCTTGTTTATACAAATAAAGCTTGCTTGAAGATCAGAAGGGCGGAGCTAACCACTAGCTAATCAGTCTGGAGGTCTGTACAGACACACAGGAAGTGATATGGCTGGGTGGAGAGAGGAAGTGACAAGTCAGGAGGAAACAGGAACTCAGTCTCTTTTTAGCTGGGAAGTTGAGTAGGTAAAGTGACTGGTTTGGCTCCTTCACCTCTCTGATCTCTCAGTATTTTCCCTTATATCTGACTCCAGGCTTTTATTAATAGGTCTTTATTAAGACCTGTTAGAACTTGTGCAACATAAGTCATTGTAGCAAATAAGATTGTTTCTGCTAATAGCAAGTGACGATCATTAAAATATTTGTGCCAGAGAGAGTAGCAAACAGGATGAACATATACATTGCTAAATATTGACATATGAATTATAACTGAAGATAAGTGAACTTTACAGAGTTATTTTATTGTAAGAAAGAAAACCAAGGGCCTGGAGAGATGGCTCTTGGGCTAAGAGAACTTGCTGTCAAGACAATCTTGGTTCCCAGGGGTCACATGATAGCCTACAGCTGTCCATAACTCTAGTTCCAGGAGATCTTGATGGCCCCTTCTGACCTCTGTGAGAAGCAGGCATGCACTTGGCATAAACACATACACACAGGCAACACACTCATACACATATAAATAAATATATAGATAAATAAATATCTGTAAAAGGAAGAGAGCAAACTGAGTAACTGCAGCCCGTTAACTTCAGAATCCTTCAGGACTGAGGCAGGGCTTGCCTCACTAACAGACATATTGACTGGTGACTGGAGGAAAACAACAGTGTTAGAGTAGTGATAAAACAATCCTCTTGGATACAAAGCCATATTTCTTGTGTGTAAAGATCTCATCTTCCTGTTAGCAATAGAATAAAATAAAATGATAGATCTAGGAAACAGACTGTAAACTATCTCTGTGTTTATATACAATTGAGAAAGCCATAAAGACCCAGAATGATAATAGATGTTTGCAAATATCATTCTTCCTTTTCCAAGTGTTAAATATTTGCTCCTATTACACAGAATTTAGCTTTTTAAAGCTATTAATTGGCCTTTAATAGCATGTAATACATTAATACTAATAGCCTTAAATATACAGCATAATAATAACTGAAGTCATTTTCTAATAAAAATTTAAATAAGATATTACGAAAACACTTTTAACATAATATTTGTATTAATTCTTTGAAGATTCCATACACAAGATTCATTTTGATCATATTCACTCCCATGGTTCTTCCCACATCTACTTCCACTTCCCTCCCCCCGATTTGTGTTCTCTCAAAACAAAACCCTACTGACTATAATATGAAAAGCTGTTTAAACATTCATTTAGCATGTATGTGCACAAATAAGTGCATATGTGAGTGAGTTCCTGTATTATGGCATTCATGTAGGGGTCATTGATAAAGTCCATTTTCTCCTTCCACTATGAGGTTCTGAAGATCAGTGTCTGGCAATAAGGCTTGATGGCAAGCCAGGGATCCTTTGTCTGCTGAGCTATCTTGCCTACTCTGAGAAACATTGAGAGAGTAGAAAGTAGTCTTACCTAGATTCTTTTTTTTATTTTTTTATTTTTTATTTTTTAAATTAATTTATTTATTTATTAAAGATTTCTGTCTCTTCCCCACCGCTGCCTCCCCTTTCCCTCCCCCTCCCCCAATCAAATCCCCCTCCCTCGTCAGCCCAAAAAGCAATCAGGGTTCTTAAATTTGGAATGCTTCTATATTGTAAAAGTATTACATGAGACGTCATTGAACAGTGACAAAATTCCAGGGCTTTAATGTTTTAGTCAGTAATATTTATCAACTTAACATTATACACAGTGTGTTTGACAAGACCCTATGTTTGTATGGCACAAAAATAAAACTTTTGCCTTGCAAGATCATAGTCTTTATATTCCAAAACAGCAATCAGATGCTTTTTTCATTGGAAAGCACGCACACACACACACACACACACACACACACACACACACACACAGAAAAGAGTAAATGTTGGAGTAGGAAACGGAAAAGATAGTAACCACAAAATATCTACAGTTTTATGTAGGAATTAATATACATATAAATTTAAAATATACATACAATATGAATATAATATTTACAATAAAGTAAGATAAAATATTGAGTAGAGACTATTTAAGAGCAAATGAGGAAGTCTGGAGTGAATTAAAAGAAAGCATGCTTATATCATTCAGCTTAGCATGAGCTCCAAGTTATTTCCCTAAATTGATGCAAAAGTAAAATGCACCCTTCTATAAATTTCTCCAACTTTCAAATCACTTTGGGTTACATTATAAATAAGTTAATATTACAAATTTTCATAATTTGTTTCACAGCCCATGTTCCTACTCCTTAACCCGGACACACATAAGGGCCCACATACATAAACACACAGACGTACACACACATCAATTTTGAAGATTTTATTTTTCTTTCTGACCACATATACATGTAGCAGGAGTGGACGTGCTGTGCTTGTGAGAGCAATATCTCTGGAGCCGAGAACGGGCTGTTGGATGCCTTAGGACTGGAGATACAGGAAGTTGGAAGGCATCATGAGTGCTAAGAATTGAACTTCAGTTCTCTGCAAGGGGCCTTCTGAGTCATCTCTCCAGCCCCCTCAAACATAAATTTCACAGAACATTAAGTCAGCATGAATTCTTTGAAAGGATATGCTTTTCTCAGAAATTTTCTTAAGCTATCTGAGAAAGATTCCTAATTACAAACTCTAGAGAACCCACTTCATTCTTACAAGAACTGAAGTTACAAAAAAGAAAAGTCACGCATTCCTGCTGTTTATTTATAATTTATGGAAAATTTTATTCTTTGGCAAAAATTATCAGCACTGGGCCCACATCTCAATAAGCTCAGCTGCTTATGTCCATAACTTCTGAAGGTGAAACAGAGTGGGTTGTTCTGGGTTAGTAAGTAGGCCTTTGAGTTAACTGACAATTTGGGGCACCTAAAGGAGGGAGAAGCATGAGCTGTTCCTGTAACTGCTGGTGGGAGGGCATTTAATGTAAATTGCCCCAATGTTTGTAGCCACTCTGGAAGCTAAGTACATTTCCATATTTAGCCAAACAGTATTTCTGACATAAAATAGTTCAGTAACTTGCCAGAGAGCACAGCTGATAAAAGGCAGAACAAGGATCCGAGTCCCAGCGTATCTGGAAAAGCTGAGTCTCATCCTTTCTTCAGTAATAGACTGACAAAATCCAAGTCATTGTACGTCAGAGGGGACAGGATCTCAAGGGGCATCACATAGGTAACTGACATGCAAGTGTTTGGTATTGTTCTGTGATGAATCTTATTAAGCATGTGTAGAAGCTTCTTTGATCACGATGATGTGAGTACAGTGATCAGTTTTCCTCACTGAAGTGTAGGAGCTCTACCTACATTTATCACCTCTCTGGTTTGATTTTGACCATAGATGGTCCAGACTTCTTGAGATCTTCATTCTTTTACCTTAATTTCTCTGCAAGTTTCCTAAGAGCAGCCATAACTTCTTTATTCCTCAAGCTGTAGATCACAGGGTTCAACATGGGTGCCACCACAGCATAGAACAGAGCAACCATCTTCTCCTTCTCCTCAGAGGAGGCCGACCGTGGCCCAAGGTAGGTGAAGATTGTGGCTCCAAAGCACATGCAAACCACAGTGAGGTGAGAGGCACAGGTCCCAAAGGCTTTGTGACGTCCCTGCGTAGAACGAATGCGCATAATGGCAATGACTATACGAGTGTAAGAGAAAAGAACCATGCCACAGGGAAGCATGATTACCAGAAACCCTGAGATGGCCACCATGACCTTGTTGAAAGAAATGTCCACACAGGCTAGCCGAAGCACTGCGAGGGTCTCACAGGCGAAGTGATTGATGACGTTGTGACATAGAGGAAGACGAAAGGTGATGACTGTCTCCATCAGTGAATTCAGGAAACCAGCCACCAAGCAGCTGGTAGCCAGCCCCACACACAGTCCTCCATCCATGATGACAGTGTAGTGCAACGGGTGGCAGATTGCCACATAGCGATCGTAGGACATGGCTCCCAGGAGGAAGAACTCAGAACCACCCAGTGCCAAGGAGATGCAGAGCTGGAGCACACAGCCGTTGAAGGAGATGAGCTTTCGGGCTGAAACCAAGTGGACCAACATTTGCGGGGCAATACTATTCCCGTAGCAAAGGTCCACTAAGGACAGGACACTAAGGAAGAAGTACATGGGAGTGTGAAGCCTGCTGTCCAGCCTGATGAGGAGAAGAATCAGGGAATTCCCCACAACTGTTATGAAGTACATGGCAAGGACCAGAGCAAAGAGGAAGACCTGAATGCCCCAGTCACTGGAAAACCCCAGTAAGATGAACTCACTGACCCATGTCTGGTTGGCAGATTCCTGACCCATGAATTTCAGGATTGGAAGGTATTTTTCCAACCATGCTGCTAGCTGACACTACTAAGTTTTAAGGTAATCCACACTGAAGGCCACGATGAGCTGTAATGGCGCCCCTGAAAATTAAGGAGAAAAGAAATGAGATCATCCTGATTCAAATTATTGGAACACCATTTCCTTTCCTGAACACCAAACCTTAAAGGCCAAAAAATTAAGTAGTTTTAGATTTAAAAATCTTATTTGGTTTAGTATTTATTAATGCTTAATACTTATTATTTCACCTCTCTGTGGTCAGAAAGGTTTCGTGAGCAAGCCTTATTGATGCCTTCACAGTAGAAACCATCCATAAAACCTGGGGTATTTTAAGTGATCTTCTTATGTATTCAATCACCAAGCAATATACACCTTCACAGTAGAATGCATCCATAAAACCTGGGATATTTTAAGTGATCTTATATATTCAATCACCAAGAAATACGAAGCTTATTTTATACAACTTTGACTTTAATAGTGTCAGGTAGCGGGCCTCTATGCCACCCACATTATATATACCACCATTCCAGGCAATGCGCTGCAATTCCAAATATCAATTTCAAGACTCAGGTGTTACATAATAGCAAAAAAAAAGTCCCATATGTCTTCAAGGTGGATTTAATGAAGGGTCCAGTAATGTCGTGTTCTTACTGAGCAATAATATTTTGCAGTGATGACATCATTCATTTCCACTTGAAAGGGGACTCATTCTTTCCAGTGATAAGAGAAGAGCAGAAGACACAGCACTAACCATAGAACATATATTATAGTGACGTTTCTCACCAGCTGTGGTGACTTGTGCTTGTAATATTAACACTTTGGGGACTGAGGCAGAAGATTTGCCATGAGTTACATGCCAACCTAGGTTGTTTGTTGAGTTCCAGGCATCCTGGGTTATAATATGAGGTCCTATCTAAAAACACAGTAAGAGAAACAAAATTATCATGCTGCTTTTTAGACAGTTGGCTTTGAGCAGCTTATTCAGTTTCTGGACATCAAAGCAGAGAAGAGACAAAATACACAATCAACCAGCAGAACCGAATGGGCAAAAACACCTGCAAACCAGTGTCCAGAGTGTCCTCTGGGAAACTTCTGTGACTCAAAAACAAAAGGAAACACAAAGTAATCAGAAATTATTATCAAATGATTACTAAGAACCCAGTGGGCTTTTCTCTGGAGATAGACAAATGGCCAACAGGAATGTGAAAATCGGCATTGCTGTTAGGGAAATGCCAATCAATACAAGGAAACATCTCAAACTACTAGCAACTTCTGACTCCACAATGAACTTTCCTTCCTGCTTACAGAAGGGAGAAAGTGACTTATTAAACAAGAATGAAGATTATGTCCCATGATCTCGAAGAGAGTCCTGTAACAGTACACTACAGTGGATATCCCAATAGTTTCTACAGTCACAATGTGACTGACTACAGGAAGGTGCCCAACACAGGTGTCTCTGTGATTGTGACTACTTTCAGCCTAGGAACTTTTGGAATGCTCATTAGATATCACATCAGTTACAGGTGGTTAGGGTACCTAAGATTAAGTAAAGCACAATATTACAAAAACGGCAATGGTCACTCCTTTTTTATGTTTCTCTTACACTTTCTCTTTATTTTATTATTATTATTATTATTATTATTATTATTATTATTATTATTTTTGGTTTTTCGAGACAGGGTTTCTCTGTGGTTTTGGAGCCTGTCCTGGAACTAGCTCTGTAGACCAGGCTGGTCTCGAACTCACAGAGATCCGCCTGCCTCTGCCTCCCAAGTGCTGGGATTAAAGGCGTGTGCCACCACCGCCCGGCTACACTTTCTCTTTATGTTTAAACTGTTTTTTATAAAAATTCACTGCATTTTACACAAGATAAAAGATAATTTACTCTAAAACCATTATACTAGGTAAGGAAAGACAACTGATGTTTACAATGTTTTCTTATGAAGATGTAAATCTACACTTACCTCTCTAATACTTCTGAGAGAGCCATCAACAGCCGAAGAAAACACACTACAAAATACAGATTAATACAAAACTCATCCATTCTTCCAGCCTACCTTGTTCCTTACAAATGGCTCCTTTCTCATAACATTTTCAGAAAATACGTGCTGAGACCTGTTGTTGGGTCTGTTTGTTGATCAAGAGAACTTTGCAAAAATTAATTACAGCTAACCTGTCTAGGGGTCATTAGTTTATACCTAAAGATTTGAAATGCGTTTCTTTAATGTGGAAATGTTTTCCCTTTTCCCTTTATGTTATCTTTCCTTCATTAGAGAATGGCCCCTGACATCTGCAATCCTGCTATTTTAAAATCCTTTCACTCTCTCTTACATAGAAATGTATGAGTATATATTGCTACCAACATCGAGTTGAAATTATAGTTACTTTTGCTTACTGGTTAGCCATAGGATTGAAACAATAATTTAAAACACAAATAAAACATGAACCATACCAGTCTAGGATAAATGACTTTTAGAGTGTTTGTACTGTGGCCTGTTCTTTGAAGGAATAGCAATAATTCTCCCTGCATTGTCTATTATACAATAAACCATCAGTCTGCTCTAGTTAACCAATAGTCCTTCTACCAAGCCTCCATATACTCCCAGGTTTTTACACATGGAAAGACACATATATATATTAAGAATGGCTGCATCTGAGGGCCATTCCACAAAAGGAAATCCATGCTTGGTACCTCCTCAATCATAGTCCCAAATGCTTGACTTTACTACGCCTTCCTAGCTAAATTGATAGGGCATCAAACTACCTTCCAGTATCAGTGTTGATACCACAAAGACTACTCTCTGCCTTAGCCAGAAAAGCTTTTCATTGCAGTGAATGTAGACTCATGGCTGCACAAGATGCTGGGAATAAAGTGCCATTGATTTATTCTTCAACAAGATCTTTATAAGGCTTGGGAATATTGCAAAAGATGGTACAGTGAGAAAATAAAAACTGGAAGATAAGGAAAAAGGCTACTGGATGCCACTTTCTAAACTTACCATGGCCACAGTAACCATGAAACTCACAGTAGCTGCACCTGCTGGTACTGGGCTCACATGTGTCAGCTTCACTTTCAATCAGCCAAGAATGCAGAGGAGGCTCAGGCAAACCACTGAACTACTGGCAACTAACAGAATCCAGGAAGTGGGGAACGTAATTCCTACTGGTAAACTGGAAAAGTTTAATGGATAATTCCAAACCTGTGGTCATGCAGAAAACCCTAGTTAAACTCTGTGGGACACAAAATATTAGACAAAGTCGTGAATATGGGAACCAAATCTGTAGGGGAAAGAAAGCTTAAGGGGTAGGAGACAGAAAAGAGATGTAGTAGAGGCAGTAAGCAGAAAGCATTGCATACTTCTATGAAATTGTCAAAGATCAAAATCTATTAATAAAAAGATAAAGGAATGATTAATTGCTTATTTATTTATATTATTTATGCTTCTACAATTTGGAATTACAGCTATGAATATTAACAACCAAACAAGTGATGCTTCCTCAGCTATCTACAAAACATTTTCAAAAGGAGAAAATTCATTTAAAGCCATATTGTCTTTGCCCAATAGTGTAATCGTGAAAGTGTACTTCCCAGTGATATATACATGATCTTTTATTTGACCAAATTAGATATGTTTTACTTCTAAAAAATGATTGTGAAACCAAGGCATCTGAGAGATGGCTCAGAGATCAAAGCATTTGCTGTTCTTGCAGAGAACTGAGTTTGGTCTCCAGCACCCACATGCTGGCTTTGGACTGTAGGTAACTCCAGCTCCAATAGAGAATCCACCTCCCTCTTCTGACCTCCAAGGGCACTGCATCATAAGTGCATATCCCTTCACTCTATCCTTGAGAACAGATTTGCAAAAAGCTAAGCACAGATCAAAGCAGGAATGCTGAGTAAAACACACAGAGAATACAAGGCAAAGTACAGAGACTGGGTGTGAACAAAAAATTAATAATAATAATAAGTTGCAGTCCTCTGTCTCTGGCCATTGCCCCCACAATCCCGTCCAGCACCTGTCCAGCTGTCACACTATCATTTTGCACCATTTTTTTTTGTCCCAGAATACTTAGAGAATGAGCATTAAGAATTACACAATCATAAGAATGACAGACCACATTTTATTTCAAGTAGAAACACATATAGTTATTATGTGTATGTGTACATAAGTGCATGTTGGTGTGTGCTTGTACGTTTGAGGAGGCTAGAGAGAAGCCTCAGTTTGTGGTCCTCCAGTGCTGCTCAACATTTTTTTTTCATAGTATCTTAATGAAATCTGGAGTTCATCAACTACTCTGGGTTGTCTGGCCAGAGAGTCACCCCAACAGCCACTTGCCATTGCTTTCCAAGCCTTGAAACTGTAAGAATATTTTAAGATCCATACCAGCTACATACCACTTTTGACCTACAAGGGTAGACACTTCCTAGAGGGGCTACATGACATTCTGATCAGCACTAGACAAGGCAGCTGTTGGAAATATTTTTAGAGAGAGTTGGCTACTAAGAGGCTCAACCCTGTCACAGTCTGTGAAGTCTTATATCACTGGCTTTCTGACTTAAAGAGCTAGAATCTAGTGTCTGAGGACCAATGTTAACTGGAGGACTGTTCTGTCAAGACACTGTACTTTAAAGCTTGAAGAGGAAAGGCTATCAGTTTTAACAAACCAGTTTTGCAATTTAATGTTAATAAATGAGTGCTAAAGTAATAAAAATTCCATAACTTACCTTTGGAGAGCTCAGCAAGCTGCCCTATGCCTTTGAACGGTGGCAAACCTGAGAATGCTTGGAATTTGAAGACAGTGACTTTAGAATAGGTAACTTTCTCAAAGTTTGGGAAGGAAATCTCCAGGGGCCAATTATACTTTGTTTATTAAATGTCTCTTCTCTCCCATCCTCCCATATCTGGCTACTTCTGCACCCTAACACCCTAAGCATTTCAACTTTGCAAATAGAAGTTTGCTGCCCTTGTCCCTGGAGCAAGGCAAGGGACCTGCCAAAATTTAATTTCTCAAAGGACCAACCTCTGTTTTTAAGTTGTTTTCACTTTAGAGGGTTCATACTCTATCCAAGATGATGAGAATGCAAGTGTGGGTAAAACTCTACTTCTTCATTCCAGCTCAAGTATCTCTATCCTCCTTTGTCCAACAGGTCCAGTTCAGGGAACTAAGGAGATCATCTTTCTGTTCTCTGTGCATAAATTGATAATGTGAGGGTGAGCCGTGAATCATTTTATTCTTATCCCTCATAATATGTTACATACTCTTGGTCTGCTCTTTGTGTCTGGGGTTCTATCACCACATTCATCAACTTTCTTAGGATATTGATCCTTGGCTGTTTTTTTTTTTTTTTTTTTTTTTTTTTTAAGGAAGACAGACCAGACCAGTTCATGGTTTAAAAGTTAATAAAATTTACTTCTCTGTCTTGATAATTAGAGTGCAACAAGCTTATGTGGTATGCTCTAGTGAAGATGGTAAGTTCTGTGCAGTGAAATCCACAGAATTGAGAAACTTTTGTCCTTCCTCTTCCCTCGAAGAGTAGAGGCTTCCATGGGCAATATTTTTCTCATTGTCTGTTCTGCAAACTAGGGTTGTTCCAGGAAATCTGAAATCTTCAAAGTGAGGACTAGGCCATCCTCTCTTGGCCATTGATCCAAGAACCATTCTCAAGAACTTGCTCTATAGATAAGATAACGTCTGCACAAAAAAAAGGCATTGTACTAGTGCTGGACCTGGAGAAAGAGACATAGAAACTGGCAGTCAGTCCAGGGTCATAAAAACAGAAGGAAGGAGAGAAGAACAGAGGGAAAGGAAAGAAGTGGAGAGTGAGAAAAGTGTCTCCCTATTTCAAAAGTACCCTTTATATTTTCCCTAAAACACTTTCTTTTTTTAAAGTATATTCTTTTGTTTTATTTTTCCATTCCAAAATTTACACTTCGTCCCCTCCTCCCATTCCCCTCCCGCTCCCCCACTCACTCTCCTCCCTCCTTCTCCCTCCTTAAGAGAGGGCAGGGAACCCTGCCCTGTGGGAAGTCCAAGCACCCCCCCCACACACACACACACATCCAGGCCTAGGAAGCTTTGCATCCAAATAGACTAGGGTCCCAAAAAGCCAGTACATGCAGTAGAAACTAGTCCCAGTGCTTTTATCAATGTCTTCTCAGTCAGCCCCCATTGTCAGCCACATTCAGAGAGTCCCATTTGATTGCATGCACATTCAGTCCCAGTCCACCTGGATTTGGTGAGCTTCCATTAGAACAGGCATACTGTCTCAATGGGTGGACCAACCCCTTACGGTCCAGACTTCCTTGCTCATCTTTAGGGTTAGCAAGAGACTTGGCTCTAGAGGGGATCCCAGGTGTCCACGGGGATGTCTCCAGCCAGACCCTAAAACACATTCTATTTATAATTCTCTTTACTGTGTGAATTTATCATATGATCTTATTCTTTTACTATAATTTAGTGATTGCAGGATAGATTCCAATTACATGAAAAATGAAGCCAGCAATTAACAACGTGGGCCTCATGAAATTACAAAGCTTCTATACAGAAAACCAAGTCATTAATTAAAGTGAGAGCCTACAAAGTGGTATTAAAATAATTTCTAGCTCTTTATCACACATAGGATTAATAAGTGGAATATACAAAAAATTTAAAAACTAAAAAGAAATCAATGTGATCAATAAAAAAGGCTGATGCTATTAACAGACAGTTCTCAAAAGATGAAATACAAATAGCTAATAAACATACAAAAATAGTCAACTTTGTCATCTATCAGAAAAATATAGATACAACTACATATAATGTAATAGTTCTGGGAGAAGAAGATTTTGCTTTCTTTAAAATATGACATAACCCCTGGGAGACTGACCACAAACCAGTGCAGGTACCATTCCCCAAATTATCAGGAACATAGAACCTGGACTCTGTGCAGGAAGAAAAAGAGGAAGAATAAATTCCAATGTTGAGTGAGAATAGCTAGAAGCATGGAGAGGGTAACTATGGGAGGAGTTGGGAAAAGGACACAAATACTATTAGAGTACATTGTAGGAGATTCTCAAAGAATTAATAAAAGTGTTGTTTAAAAAAATCTTTATTATTGTGAAGATCTACAATGTTGCTTGTCCGATTTCAAATTATTTTGGCTTTTTTTTTAAACCTCCTTAATAGCCATTCATGGCCCACATCTTCATCTGTCCTACCATCTTTGTTGCTAACAGGTCAAAAGCTTTTGGATTTTATTAAGAGGTCACTAGTTTCTGTCAACACAGCAGAAAATACCATTAGATGGCAGAAGCCTGTAAAGCAGAATTTGCCACTTTGTTACAATCTATCTACCTGATATTTCCACAAATGTATTTTAAGGTGCTTGAATTATGACTTTCTTTTTGTTTATAACTGTAAAACTTTATAAAATTGTTTCCACATTGGAACATGTTATTTAGCCTAACCTAAATCTGTGTTCCTGGTCTGTGGTCATGCATATATACTCGAAGAATAAATTATCTCTCATTCCATATAATTTAAGAACTGTGCTTTGATTGACAATAACTTTTCTTTCATTAAAAATTTATTTATTTATTTATTTATTTTTGTTTTTCGAGACAGGGTTTCTCAGTGGCTTTGGAGCCTGTCCTGGAACTAGCTCTGTAGACCAGGCTGGTCTCGAACTCACAGAGATCCGCCTGCCTCTGCCTCCCGAGTGCTGGGATTAAAGGTGTGCGCCACCATCGCCCAGCTCATTAAAAATTTAAAATCAACTAAATTGGTATATATTTCAAAAATGTGTACTGGGACCAATAAGATGGCTCAAACATTAAGAGTGCTTGACACACAAGACTGACAACTGGAGTTTGATCTCTGGAACTGACGAAATGCGGATGCAGTAGCTTGCATCTGCAACCCAAGTACTTCTGCTAGGAGGTGGGGGACAGAGGTAAGAGAATCTCTGAGAAGTTCTTGGACCAGCAGGTCTAGGTATGCAGAATGGTGAAAATAATAAAGAGCCTGTTAAAACAAGGTGGATGAAAAAAGTAAGCTTCCAAAAGTTGTTCTCCCCATGAAATTGTGAAATTGGCCTGGCCCAACTGCCATGAGAAGCATGGTAATACAAATTAGGATAGAAAGTAAATTAGGTTAAACACTTTGAACTCAACAAGATAGGATAAATAATGTTTTTTTTTTTTTTCTGAATTTGCCAAATACAGAGGGACTGGACATAGCACATATAATTCTTACCTGATAATTGTTCTTATTGTACATAGTTTTACTATATTATAGTCTAAACATTTCCTTTTTATTTAAACAAAAAGAGGAAATTTTGTGGGATATTGGTACATTGTGTGAAGATATATTGCTGTGACTGATGTAATAGAAATTTGAATGGCCGAGAGCTAAGCAGGAGGAATAGAGAGGCTTTCCTGTGAGAGAAAAGGAGGATGAATCTAGGCATGTGAGAGACACCAGGAAACATAAAAAGGAAACATGAGATGTAAGATGGACAAGAGTTAATGCCACATGATATGATGTAGATTACTATAAATGGTCTAATTTAAATTATAAGAACTTATTAGGAAGGAGACTAAGCTACAAACTGAGGTTTTAAAAATAATAATGTTTCCATGTCATTATTTGTGAGCTGCTGTCCCAAAGGAAAGTCCAACTATATAACCTTTGTTTCAAAAGTAAATGTAGGCACTTACAGTCCTGTAACCTTCAGATATATGCATGATATCTTCATGTATGCACATACATGTACACACACAAACAGGCACAAATATTTGCATATATGCCCATTAGAATTGCTAATGCATTTGTGTGAAGCTGGTTTCTATGATAGTAACTGTTTTCATCCAAAATAGATGCATTATAGTTATAGCTTATTTGATTCTTTAATGATATTTTTAGTTCATTACCAGTAGGGTAAGGAATTGCTATTGATTTTATTATCCCAGTACACCATCTTTTCTTTATTAACATTGATTATAAAATATCTTGGTTAAGATATGTAAGCATGAGCCAGGTGGTGATGGCGCACGTCTTTAATACCAGAAGTCAGGAGGCAGAGGCAAATGGATCTCTGTGAGTTTGAGGCCAGCCTGGTCTACAAGAGCTAGTTCCAGGACAGGCTCCAAAGCTACAGAGAAACCCTGTCTTGAAAAATAAAAAAAGAAAGAAATGAAAGTCACACTTTATTCCATAGATGTTTACAGTGTGTAAAAGTGAGACTATCCTGACTATTTCTCAGTAGTGAAAAATAAAATAACCTAATGCTTTTTAATCTTATAAAAGTCAAAACAAAGGGCTGAACAAAATCGTTCAGTAGGTTAGAGAACTTGTAAGAACAAGGATCTGGGTTTGATTTCCAGCACTCGGTTGCTCAACACAACCAGTAACACTAGTTCCAGGATATACAATGCCTTCTTTTGATCTCTGTGGGCATCAGGCATGAGCATGGTACACAGACATATATGCAGTTACTAACACTTAAACACTATTTTTTTTGAGTTTTGAATAATTTAGTTTCTGGGGACATCATTCACGAGCACTGCATCTAGGTCATTGCCTCCTCTTCTCTACCCTCTACCTTAGCCCGTGTCCACCCTTCCCAAATCTTGTCTTTTCTGTCACATACATATAAATTAATATATGTTAGTGTATGTGTGTGTGTATGATCTACTGTTTCCACCTAGTTTTTATAATATGTACATATTTTCATGACTGATTAGTTGATATTGAACAACCTATACAGGACCTTGTCTCTTGAGGAGACTGATTCTCTTTTTATCAGATGTAGCTCTTCAGCTGGGGGTGAGATGGGTGACTATCATTGGAATTTTTGGTCAGGGGCATGAAAGAGACTCCCACAAAAGATATTGCTAATGCCCTTTGTTGCCTCCCAGAGTATGAAGAGAAGACCCTATCCTATCACTAAAGACACTACACATTCCAGACACAGGACTTAGAAATGTCTAGCTGGAACTGACTCAGATATCTCCTCACTGCAGACTGGCTCTCCTGATTTGGGGAGGAGGGCAGGTATCATGTGAGTTACCAAGGGAGAGGAACAATCAGTAATAAATATGCATTTTTTTAAAAGTTCAAAACAAACTAAATGTTGGTGAGGTTGAGCATCCTTAAGGAACATATACACTTAAGCAAGGGTGAAGACATAAAATCCCATTCTGTATAGCATTGTCCATGTTCTAGCAACTTGATTCCTTCATGTGTGCCCCAAAGAAATTTTCACATAGCGGCTTAATTTAATACCATCATCATGTATATGAGTTGAGTGATAGCTCCAAGAATAAGAGCTAAGGTAATAGAAATACTGTGGGTTATCCTAAACAGTTGTAGTATTTGACTAGAACTATCTATAAATTGTAAAATATAAAACTGAGCATAAACACTAAAGCAAAGCATGAAATAGTAAATTTTGTATAAGCAATTCCAGTCATGGTTACTATAGTAAACACATTAGACTTATTTTCTAAACAGCAAGAGAGAAGTGAAAATAAAAAATGCAATAAAACAATGTGTTAATTCATAAAATTAACAAAGGACTTGTACAAAAAATGTCTGTAAAACTGAGGAGTCTAACTATTAAAAATGCACCTGAATTTTACTGTAAGTTTTATTAGTTCATTGAGAATTTTGTATCACATGTTTTGATCATAGTCACACCTTCCCCAACTCTTCCCAGATCCAGCCCCTCTTTTTACCAACCCGACTTGGGTCTTCTTTTCATCTTACATCTCCAGTCTTATGCTGCCCATTTATTGTTGGACGTGTGGCCTTCCACTGGAGTGTGTTTTGCTGACCAGGGACTTCACTCTTAGAGAAAACTGACTCATGATCTCTCAGCATCTAACAATTTCTGATAATACCTTTGTTCAAGGATGGTCTTCATGCTCACATGCTCCCCGAGACTAATTAACAACTTATCTTCTAATACCCCCCAAACTGAACTAGTATTTTCTTCATACTTGTTCAGAAAATGCTACTTAAATAGTGAAGAAAGTGTTAAATGATGAATTGTGTGAGCAACAGGAAGGCAATAGCATTCCTAATGTGCAGAAAACACATGCGGTAAATCTACATACCTTTACCGCAAGAAGCTTACAGTCTATTTGGTGAATAGAGTCAGAATCTAGCCCAATAATGAAGGGTATTTTGGTTTGTTTGTGGTTTTGTTTTTGATTTATCAATACATGGTTAAAACTACAGCATGTCATAAAAGTATAATCCATTTTTTTTTTTTTGGTTTTTCGAGACAGGGTTTCTCTGTGGCTTTGGAGCCTGTCCTAGAACTAGCTCTGTAGACCAGGCTGGTCTTGAACTCACAGAGATCCGCCTGCCTCTGTCTTCTGAGTGCTGGGATGAAAGGCATGTGCCACCACCGACCGGCTATAATCCATCTTGAAAGAAAATTAAGAAGAAAGTGCGTAGCCACCATTTCCTTCTTATCTAGAATGTGTTTTGTTGGGCTGTTGGAAAGAAGAACAAATCATTTTCATCTAGTTTGTTCCTTTAGTTTCTCCAATACTCTTTTTAAAGCCCCAATCACGTCATTGTTCCTCAAGCTGTAGATAAGGGGATTGAGCATTGGGGTCACTACAGCATAGAAGAGAGCAACCATCTTCTCCTGTCCTGCTGAGGATCTTCCTACAGGCCTCATGTAAGTAAATATGGCTGTTCCAAAGCACATGGAAACCACTGTGAGATGAGAAGCACAAGTCCCAAAGGCTTTGCGTCGTCCCTGGGAAGAGCGAATACGTACAATGGCCGCTACTATGTGAGCATAGGAAAAGAGCACCAGGATACAGGGAAGCATGATCACCAGAAATCCCGAGATGGCCACCATGACCTTGTTGAGGGAGATGTCCACACAAGATAGCCTTAGCACAGCCAGCATCTCACAGGCAAAGTGATTGATGACCTTGTGACAGAAGGGTAACTGGAAGATCATGACGGTTTGCATTAGTGAGTTTGAGAGACCAGCAGTCAGGCAGGCTGAAGCCAGTCCCAGGCACAGTCCTCCATGCATAATGACCGTGTAGTGCAGAGGGTAGCACACTGCCACGTAGCGGTCATAGGCCATGGCACCTAGCAGGAAGAACTCCGTGCTGCCCATTGCTAAGGAGATATACAGCTGCATCACACATCTGTGAAATGAGATGGACTTCCAGGCTGACAGGAAGTGGATGAGCATCTGGGGCACCGTGCTGTTGGTGTAACAGATGTCCACAAACGACAGGATGCTGAGGAAGAAGTACATGGGTGTATGGAGCCTGCTGTCCAGCACTATGAGGAGGATGATGAGCAGGTTCCCTAGGACGGTCAGCAAGTACATGGCCAGGAACAGCACAAACAAGGAAACTTGAGTCCCCCAGTCACTGGATAACCCCAGCAGTAAGAACTCACTCACCCATGTCTGATTTTCCCTGCCCATTAGTTCCCTGAGAATTAAGCCCAAGTTATATGTCAAAAAATATCAGATCATAACCGAAACCCTTCGCAGAACTTCCATTAAATGGAGAATTTACTAAAATACTTGGATCATTCGATTGAAAAGTATGACCATAAAACTTCAGTCTCTCCTTTACATTCAATTTTCATCTTAAGTTTGTGACTTTGCTGAATGTCAATTTCCCAGAACCCACAGTGAGATAGCTTAACAGTTATAAACACTTTTCTATTGATTTACTTTTCATTGCTGAGTTCTCCAACTCTACAAAAAATGACATTCTAATTTTTTTCTTTGTCTACTCAAGAATTGTGAGTTTCAATTTAGAAAACAGAAAGTGCGAGTAGATTTTCTTTGAGGTTTAAGGAAATGTCAAAAACACCATTTCAGAGTTAGTGAAAATTTAAAAGTAAAACCTATGTGACCCTGTCCTATCTTTAAAATCTTCATGATTGTCTCTGTATCTTAGAAGACACAAGGTAATCATCCCCCAGCGCTATGTTTTTTTCCAGAGGAGTGGCAAAGAAGAGGTTAACGATAGAGTATATCTGTAAAGACACAAGGCGAATTCAGAAATGCACGAGATAGCATCACTCTTAAATATAATATCTAACCCCGACCACAAATACTACCCTTAACCGTGGAACCATAAAAATCATTTCCTTTAACCAAAGGACCATGAAAATCATTGTCTATAACCATGGGACCACATGGAAATCTAGCAACACATTCCAACTGTTCTCTCAGATCCATATGAGACCACCAGGCATAGGACTTT
Source organism: Alexandromys fortis (assembly GCF_014885135.2). Lineage (NCBI taxonomy): Eukaryota > Metazoa > Chordata > Mammalia > Rodentia > Cricetidae > Alexandromys > Alexandromys fortis. The sequence goes on along the minus strand of NW_026068030.1, from coordinate 591,245 downwards.
GATCATCTACATAGGAAACAGACAGCTGATGCAGGATATTTTTGGATCTGCCAAAAGGGAGCACAGATTAAAGTCTGCCCTGTTTACTTGGGAAAGAGAAGAATAGCATTGAAGGAAGGAAGGGAGAGTTTACATTCCTTCTAACAAGTTCTTAGCCAAGAATGAAAAAGGGATGTAATGTGACTGACTCTAACAATGCCTGAAGACTTTCCAGCTACGGATCCTAGCACAAGTTTGAGACACCCCAATATTCTACCATGATGCTGTCCAGAGTCTGCTTCCTCAGAACAATGGACTCTGTGTTTCATAACTGCAGCAGCAGAACATTTTCATACAAGCATAGGCATAAGGGATGGGGATGGGGATGCTTAGGTGAGCAGATAACCTGTCTAGTTGAGACAAATGTGGGTGTATTTCACATTTTTTTTTCTGAAAAGGCAGAGAGATTGAAGAGGCTTTTCCCCGTCTGTGAGACTTTTGGAAACCACTTGTGACTTTAATAAAGTGTGAACACAAGGTTACTAAGAGCTTCTGAGGACATTTATGAACACAGAACCCTTAAGGCTTCAGAAATACAAGAACATCGTCAACATCAAAAGTCTTGGATTGTTATGTACCTGTTAGATTGCTGTCCTCTGACTGACTGTTCAGAGAGAATGGGGAAAGCTTGAGAGAAGACAGATGTCTGAGGCACTGAAATATCTGGGAGATGAATCTAAAAGGGCCTGTTCCTCAGTCTGAGTACCCAAAATGTGTCTTCTTAGAGTAGGACATCAGGACTTGACCTGTAGCTCTTTAGTAACCAATTTCAGTCCAACCCTCGAAGGCTTCAGCAAGCAGAGAGAGGCTGAGTGGTATGGAGACCCTGGTTCTATGCCGCTGGTGCCATCTTCACTGGGACATCTCCAAGACAGGAGTCTGGCATTGCCCAGGTGCCGGTGAGGGCTGTTTTGGAAGAAGGAACTTTCCTCCTCAGAGATGAAATCTCTACAGGCCAATTATGCCATGCTTGTTAGGCTTCGGTTACTTTCTGTTACTTTTGTTTTTAGTTGATCTCTGACTTTAAAAATAAAAACAAAAACAAAACACTCAACTTTGCCCCTTTACTTGGAAATTTCTAAGTAGTCATTTATCTCTAAATTCTTATCTACACTGGAGACTTTAAAATGACAGTTTAGAGTTCACTAAGCAGGAGCTCTAGAAGGGACTATGAAGTTCAATAGCCTTCAGGAGACAGTCCTCTGATTTCATTAAAAGTAGACTTGGAGGAAGTTGTTGCTTGCCCATCTTTTAAGTCATGAGTCCACATCCTTCTGACTGGAATTTTTAATCCAGCATGTCCAATTATGTCTAAACTATGTCCATGGCCTTCAGGCAATGTGTCTTTTACTGTGGCAATTCAGTTGTGTTTTTTCTTCACAACTAACGCAGATATTCTGCAGGACCTTTAACACACTGGAGCTCCTACTGAAAGACTCCTTTTGATATAGGCACTATGGAATAATTTACTTTTTTAAATCTAGAGGTCTGCCTTTGTGTTCTACAAATACTCCTGAAATTTACTACTCACTATAAATACCAGTGCTGGAACGGAATGAACACAGACAGACAGTCACACGACACAGACACAGACACACACACACACACACACACACACGCGCGCGCGCGTCGGGGAGATCCTTTGTCCCATGTATCTCCCCACTTCGATCATCTAGTGTTAGAATTACTGCACTGAGGGTGGAGAGATGGATCAGTCGTTAAGAACACTGACTTCTCTTCCAGAGGACCTGGGTGTAATTTCCAGGATACCTATGACAGCTGACAACTAGCTTTATAATTGCAGTTCCACCCAACCTGATGTCCTTTTCTGACCTCCACAGGCACTGCATATTCATAGTACTTATGGATGGATACAAGCAAACAAGCACTCATACATATAAAAATTAAAAAAAATACTGTTAAAGCAAACAAACAAAAGGCAGCCTCAAGGGGACCATAGATCCTGGCTGTGACACATGTGCCATGTGGTTTACTGCGGCAAGACTCAACCAGGAGCTGCCCAGGGACACCCCCAAGCCACTAAGCAGCAACAGTTCTCTCTATTCCATGCATCTGGGGGGCAGTACTCAACCAAGTGCCATCTGAGGTCTATAGCCCCTACTCAAAACACAACAACAGCTCCATGCCATGCGGCTGGCAGGGCCAGAACCCAATTAGGAGCTTCTGGGAGACTCTAGCACTGAGTCAAGATGCAGCAACATTAACAGCTCCGTACCATGTCATGAGGTTAGCAGGGGAGGTCTCAACCAAGCTGCCATCCCGGGCCTCGCCCCAACCAAAAGCCCTGGTGGTAGGTAGTTGGACACCACTGTGGTGAGGGAGTACAGGGTGGGAAGGTGGAAGACAAGGAGATACAGAATGGTTTGTGGACTGCGGAGAGAGGGGAACCTGGAGAGGTGAGGGTAGTGAGGAAACGGCGGAAGAGAATAACCAGCTGGCCATGTGAGTCCAGGTTGATGTCTGAGCATGGCCTATGACCAAGGGCCAGTCTTGATCCTGGGACCTGGGGCAACTGAGGGGGGCTTTGTTGATGTCTGTGGATCCTGTCACCATTCGAGGGCAGCTATTGTGGGATATTTGTACATTGTGTGAAGATGGATTGCTGTGATTGCTGTAATAGAAGGCTGAAAGGCCAATAGCTAAGCAGGAGGTAAGGTGGGATTTCAGGATAAAGACAGGAACAGGAGATAATCGAGGTTCAGAGGAGATGCTGAGGAGACATGGAGGGAGTAGGACATATAGGATGAAAGAAAGCTAAAAATCCCCATGGTAAAATGTACATTAATAAAAGCAGATTAATTTAAGTTATTAGACCAAGTGGAACAAGTGTAAGCTAAGGCTGAGCTTTCCTAGTTAATAACTCTGGGTAATTATTTGTGAGCTGCCAAAGAAAAAATCTATAGCCTGTGATGCCATGGGGGCAAGGGGAGGACAGGGTCTGTGTTGATGTCCCTTGCCCATGTTGTCACCAGGGCCCATGTAGATGCCCCAGAATCTGGGCTGCAACCTGGAATGATGGTGTCCAAGGCAATTTGGGTGGCCAGGAGGGCTGCACTGCTGGGGGAAGGCCATACTAATCCTGGTGGTCCTCACTGCCATCTGGTGCCATCGTGCCTAGGATCTTGCCTGGATCTGTAGTCCTACCACCGCCAGTGTCTTTATGGATGTCTGTGGTTCATACTGCCACCAAAGGTCACATAGATGACCAGGGCCTGGGCCACGGTCTCTGGTCACCAGGGCATCTGAGGGCCATGCTGCCACCAGGGACATCCTGATCAGAGTGGCCTACATTATCACCTGGGCCAGGGTGTCATCTGGGCCAGGGCTATTGCAGAAGACTATGTCTGGGTCTGTGGCCCTACAGCAGCCAGGGCCTGAGTAGATGTGCAGGACTCCTTTTATCACAAAGGGCCATGCAGATGATTGAAGTCTGGTTGGCCATCTCAGACTATGTCAGTGTCAGGGCAGTGCTGACTGGATGGCCAGTGCTGCCACCTGGAGCCATGGAGATGTCCAGGCATGGAAACTGCCTAGGGCCATTTCTGGGTCCGTGGCCCTGTGAAGGCTGCATCTGGGGTGGTGTCCATGACTAGTTGCCAATGAGGGCTCGGTGGATGCCCAGAGTCTGGTCAGCCACCTGGGACCATGTAGGTGTGTGAGGGCCACGCTGCCATCAGGACTGTGCTGATCTGAGAGCACACTGAAAAGGAGAAAGCTGAGCAGGGTAAGTTATGAAGTGTAAATTTTGAGGAGAAAAAGAGCACAAGACAGTAGAATGGCGCAAAGTCCTGTATTCAAGGAGATAAGCAGATGAAGAAATGGAATATAGGGAGTGGTGACCTCAGGAAAGGGCGGCATGCAGGAAGGCCCAGGAGTAGATGACATCATGGTGGAGGAGCTGTAGGCTGCTACAATAGACTTATGGGTCGAGGCGATTCTCACACTCTTCAGAGAGATATGTGAACATGGGGTGATTCTCATGGAATGAAAGCACTCGGTCATAATTCCCATACACAAGACATGTTGGACTGCTCAGATTACAAGGGCATTAGTTTCTCGTGCCAAAGCAACAAGATTTTCTCCTCCATTATCCTGCAAAGGATCAAGGGCAGAACAAAGGGAATCCTAGCAGAGGCTCAGTGTGGATTCAGAGCTAAGAGCAGCACAATTGATCAGATCTTCACTTTGAGGAAACTTGCAGGAAACTACAAAGAATTTGGAAAAAAAAACTTATCTTATATGTCTGTTACATCGACTCCAGGAAGGCATTCAATAGTATTTGGAGAAAAGGACTTTGGGAAACAATGAGGTTCTACAACGTACCCAGTGAAAATCATAAGAATACTAGAAAATGCTTATAAAGATACCACTACATCATTCAGTCTGTGGAGAACTAAGTGATCAGTTTAAGACAATCGTAGGAATGTTGCAGGACTTCATCCTCTCACCACTACCCTTTAATATAGTCCTGAAATTAACGTTTAGCAACAGCCCTGCAGGATGAGGAGATAGGCGCACAGATAGTTGGAGTGCGAACCAATGACCTGAGTTTTGCCAACAATACCGCACTACTTGCTGAAAGTCCAAACGAGCCGTAGACCATGGTAAAGAGAGTGGTGGAAGTCAGTGAAAACCTTGGAATGAAAGTAAACATTGAGAAGACTGAGATGCAACACATGGGAAGGACGTTAACAGTGTAATAAAGAATGAGAAGCTCAAGCAAAAAGTCAACTTTGGCTATCTGGGAGGAAACCTCAGTTCAAAGGAGGGAACTATATCAGATGTCAAGAGGTGGATAGGAATAGCTAGGGCTGCATTCCAGGCACTAGGAAAGGTTTGGTCAGCAAGAGACATAGCAATGGCAACAAAATTACCAGTACATGAGACACTTGTTGAAAAGCTGCCTTCTTTTCAACCCTGAAACCTGGACAATGAAACACTCCTCAGAAAAGTGGCTGAATGCGTTTGAGATGACATGTCTCAGGAGGATTCTAGGTGTCACACGAAGAGATAGGCTGCTCAATGATGACATTAAGAAACATCTTCATCTATATTATGAAATGAACTACAGGATTTGGCAGCGATGTTTGAGATATTGCAGCCATGTTATGAGAATGAGTGATGGCAGATACCCGAAGGCAGCACTGCTTGGAGGAATGCAGAGGATACAGCAAAGAGGAAGGCCACCCAAAATGCTGGATAGAAAGCATGAAGAAAGTCTCTGGAACTTTGAGTATGACAATAATACAAGCATCTAGGACTGTCCAGAATAGGAACAACCGGAGAACCACCATTAATGGGCTGCCCATGCATGCTTAAGTATTGCTGGGGCATATATGATGATGATGATGATGATGATGATGATGATGATGATGATGATGATGATGAACTTAAGGAAAGATTCCACCGAGCTAACTTTCCAACTTGTAAAAAGGAATTAAAGAAAATCTTGGTTAAAGAAAAGTTTGGTGGGTCACACCTTTAATCTCTGCACTCTGAAGGAAGAGGCTGCCAGATATCTGAGTTTAAGTCTAGCCTGGTCTACAGAGTAAGTTTCAGGATAGCCAAGCTCAGGCAGTGAAAGACAGAAATCTCGTGAAGATATAACTGAATGAGAGGGCTCTTGTTCCAGCCCCAGCAAACAGCCGTACTTGGCAGCTTTGGCCATCTGGTTCCGAGTTTACAGTTAAGCATAGAAGAAACGAGTTATGGAATAAAGCTGTTGAGGTCAGATATGTGTCAGGAGTGTCCCTGAATGGAGGCCTAATAGAGAGGCCACTGCATGAAGCTGTGATGTTGAAGCCTGGATTGCCTTGGAGAACCCAAGATGTTAGAGATGCCCATGGGATGCCTGCGGAGGAGAGCTGCTAACAGGGAGTGGAACCAGCCCAAGTGTGTTGCTGTCAGCAAAGCTGAATGGAGTTGGAGATGAAAAGAATGTTTTGACATCAGACTTGGAGATACAGAATTTGGAGTTTGCCCAGCTGGTTTTCAGTCTTCCTTTGGTCCAGTATTTCCTTGCTATGCTCTCTTCCCTGAGTTTTGGAATGGTAATGTATATCCTGTGCCATTATATGTTGAAAGTATATGATCTGTTTTTTAATTTTTATTTTACATGTGATTGCAGTTAAGAGATTTCATGAATCACAGAAGAAACTTTGAACTTTTAAACGTTGCTGAGGCTGTGATAGACTACGGGGAACTTTTCATTATGATAGTTACAAGTTTATGCGAGCCAGGGAGTGGATTGTGGTAGTTTGAGTGTAATTGGCCCCAGTCATCTCTCAGGAAGTGGCATTATGAAGAAGTGTGGCCTTGTTGGAGGAAATGTGTCACTGCGGGGGCAGGCTTTGATATTTCCTATGCTAAGGATATGGCCCAATCTCTCAGTGGACTTCCTGTAGCACTCTCAGCGTCAACACCACATCTGCCAGCACGTAACTGTGTTCCCTACCATGATGATAATGGACTGAACCTCTGAAACTGTAAGCAAGCCACCCCATTTAAATGTCTTCTTTATAAGTTGCCTTGATCATGGTGTCTCTTCAGAGCAAAGAAAATCCTAACTTAGATACCTGACCTCTGTGTGCTCTTTTGTAGGTCAGACAGGCTCTTGGAGTGACATGTGCCACAAACTTCTTGTGATCCATATAGCTCCTCCATGCTATGGCCATGGTGGAAGTGACAGTGGGAACTGTTGGGACTCTCAGCTTCAGATACTCACCACGCTTCTGCTGCAGTCTGCACCATTTATTCTGCTTGAAGTTTGTTCTTCAACCAGCATGCTATCTAGTCACATTTGTGACTTTCAGCACAGAGGGTCTTAGCATTTAGGGATTTCTCCTGGTGCTTCTATGAAACGGAAACTGAGCATTCCAGATAAAGTCTCCACTGAATATTCTGTGCTCAGGCTGCTTGTGATCTAATTATTGTTATCTACCATCTTACCTATGATTCCTATGAGCACCTGTTTGACTCTCTCTGTAATATCTATGTCCCTGAGTTGTGATTGCTTTACTGTATGTTGTTGTAGCCTTAACTGCCAGGTCAGTCTGTGGACTGTAGCAATTTATCAATCATTCAGTGCCACCAACACATGAAAAACACTTCACTGGTATTTACCATAGAGAACCAGCAACAGTTACATCACCTAATGTCACAAAATTTAGGATTAGATCAACTTTAAAGTAAACAATAAGTGCTCAACTGTCTGAGGAATATATAGCTTTCAATTATTTTTCGTTTTATATATTTTTCTTTTTAGATTTTCTGCATATGAGTGTTTTGCTGGCATAAATGGCTATGTGCTGCTATGGAGGTCCGAGGAGTGCATCAGATCTTGTGGAACTGGACATACGGACAGTTGTAAGCTGCTTTGTGGTCATTGTGAATTGAACCCACAGTTTCTGCAAGAGAAGTAAGTGCTTTTAACAGCTGAGTCCTCTTTCCAGCCCACCCCCAAACACACACATTGTACAGCCAGAGCTTCTGTGATAACACGCTCACAAGTGGAAGGATCCCAAGTTGTCTGAGCTGATGAAGACACAGAGGCAGGGAAGGAAGATCCTTTCTGCGACTTACTGATACGAGAAGGCTCACTTTTGTCTTCCCTCCTCCTCCTTTCCTATGTTGTGTTCCATCATTTCATTCCTCGCTTCTAATACACCTAATTTTATATCAAAGGCACAATGTGTGCTCAGAACATCACAATCCACTAAAATTAGAGAGTGAATAAAATCTCAACACCTGCTTTTATGATAGGTTGGGCAAAGCTCTTAAGTGGGGCATAGGGCACTTTCTATACTGCAACCAAACCTTCTGCTGTCTTAAAATCCATATTAAAGCAACTTATAGAAGGAATATTCTTTCTCAGGTCTACTCTGGCTTTGATGCTTTTCCTAGCCATGTAACTGCTTCCCCTTTGCTTATTTTCTTTCAAGTTTTTCAGAACAAGAATTATTTCTGAAATTAGATTGTTCTAATTTTGATGGGACTTCACATATACACAGTGATTTTATTATCAAATTGGTGATTCACCATTTATAAAAATGCATTGGATATTTCATTGCTCAAATTGCCACCGTGAACAAACAGCTTGTGATTAGCTCTCAGAAAAAAATGATGTTTTTCTTCCCAGACCTCTCCAAATGGACATTTTGTAAGATCCTACATACAAAAATGCTGAGTCTATTTAGATAGAAATATTCTCATACTGCCCTAGCATAGTGCATCATAAAACTGCTGGTAGAAGCAAAATTCACCATGCATCACTGAGAGAAAAACTTCAAGTGTGAAATTTGTTTGATTTCTCAAGGAACTACTATTTGATTGCCAATGCTGTACCACATTTTTTCCAAAGTACAAATTAATAATAATTTTTTCAGTATAAAATTTTTAATTGTTGTTAATACTAACAGTATACAGAAAACCAAAATAAAATAATGTTTATTTTGTATCAGTTACATATTCTTCTCCATTTACTTAGGATTCATTAAAATGCATTATAAGCAAGTAATATACAGTGGAGGATCTTGCCATAGGTAACTGGGTGCTAAGCTTATACCTCTATATCGGCATTCTCAGAGTATCATACTTCTTGCTGATAGCTCAGGAAGACATCAGAATAAAAACCAAAATTAACTTTAGTCAGTATTGATTTCAAAATATCATGAAGTACAAACTTGTGGGTTGACTATGCAGATGAACTATAAGGGTAAGGTTGAGTAATGATTGGTGAGAAATGACAGTGAGGCTGAACTCTGTGAAACACACTGCTGAGACATAAGCATAAACCACATCCCACTCCTGCCGCACCCACTCAGCCTCCAGCATTACATCGCCAACACATGTTCTTTCGGGCCTTCCTTGTTGCCATGGCAATACCTCATGTCTGAGTTGAGAGAAAAACATTAAAGAAAAGCCATCTTTTCCATCAATGCTCAGGAGTCATCATCTTGTGAGCTTTGATGTGAACCCAGAGAATTTCCCTAACAGTTTCTGCCAAGCCCCTTTCACCTCCTTATTCCTTAGACTATAAATCATAGGGTTCAGCATGGGCATCAATACAGCATAAAAAAGGGAGATTAGCTTCTCCTGTAGGACAGATGGGTTGGAGTGGGGTTGGATGTAGGTGAAAATGGTGGTGCCATAGCATAGTGTTACCACAGTGAGGTGGGAGGCACAGGTGTGGAAGGCTTTCCTCCTTCCCTCTGTGGACTGGATTTTTAGAATGGTGGAGATGATCTGGATGTAGGACAAGAGAACCAGGAAGAAAGGTGTCATAAGCAAAACAATGCTAGAAACCATGATCACAATCTCATTGGAGGAAGTGTCCACACATGCCAATCTGACCACAGCTAGAATTTCACAGGAAATGTGATCAATATATTTATTTGTACACATAGGCAGCTGAAAGGTGATGGCAGTATGTACAAGAGAATTAATGGAGCCGCTGACCCAAGATGTGATGACCAGCCTCATGCACAGCCCCACACGCATGATGACTGAGTACCTCAGAGGGTCACACACTGCCACATAGCGGTCATAGGCCATCACTGCCAGCAGAAGAAACTCAATCCCACCCAAGCCCAGAGAAAAAAATAACTGTGCTGCACAGCTCAGAAACGGAATTGCTTTGTGTGTGGCAAGAAAATGAGCCAGCAACTGGGGGACTATGCTTGTGGCATAAGACACATCTACAAGCGACAGGTTGGTCAGAAAGAAATACATGGGAGTGTGGAGTCTGCTGTCCAGTCTGATCAGAAGAACGATGAGAAAATTTCCCAGCACTGTTGCCAGGTACATCAGCAAGAACAGAACAAAGAGGGAGACTTGAGTGTCCCAGTTACTTGACAGGCCAAGGAGGATGAATTCATGCACCCACGTCTGGTTGTCTTGTTCCATTAAGAAATGTGATGATTATTAATCTGTACAGAAAGTAAGAAAAAAAGTAAAAACAATCGAGTAAGCATGGAGTTCCAGGTAAAATGACATAATACGTGTGACCTGCCAGTCTCAGCAGTCTTCAGTCCATTCATGAGATTGCAGTTGTGTCCACAGTCTTAGAATACTTTTCATCAGCTCTGTTTCAGAGGGTCTTAGAGGAACGGCTGTATCCCAGACTTACAGTACACTCTCATGAGCAGTATGTGGGGGGGGGCGGTGTGGGTGTGTGTGTGGGTGTGTGTGTGGGTGTGTATTTACCCATTTTCTTTGGTTTGGGGTAAGGAGAGCATAATAATTGGCTATGATGAGTAATTATCAGTAAATGATTTGAGACCTAATGTTTTAAAACTCTTTAAATATGTCAACTAGCTTACTCTTAGTGGAATTCAAAATTCAACTGCAAAACTGATTATTCTGAAGAGGCAGGGATTTTGGGCAATATCTAGAATCAGAAAACATTGTTTTAAATCTCAGTTGTCTTTAGCAGGTATGTCATTTACATGTCATGGTAAGCTTTTGCACATAGAAAAGGCTCATTTTCAATAATTCTCAAGTATATTAAGCATGCAAAAATATTTGGGTAATATTACTGATATATTATCCAGCACTGTGTGTGCGGTAGCATTCTGACCTCCACTTTGGGAACATAATTAAGTAAATGTTATTTCCTTCCCACATTTCCCACAAAATAGACACATAAGTTTACATCTCTTAAAAGAAATATATGATCCTTTTAATAGGCTTTAGTCTCCTCTGCTGTTCATAGTCTAGAGAGGCGTGCCACTATGATACCCAGGACTTGGTGCTTTCTCTTTTTCCATTAGTTTGGTTAGGAACCTCTTCTTCAGGTGTTAGTTGAAAAGAAAGCAAAAAAAAAAAAATGACATGGGAACTTAGACATCCAGATCTAAGAGATAGAGGGAAAACAGACATTTAAGGCTCTATCTTTACTATTCAATAGAATAAAATAGAAATTCTTATAGATGTTCATTAGAGTGGAAATTCCCTTCTGGTTGCTTGTGTTGGGCAAGGGCATTTTCAGTAATAGCAGTAAGATATGATGCCAACTGTAAACATTGAATAGAAACAGAGGCCATCTCTAAAAGACTCCTAAGAAGAACATACTATTATTTTCCCTCCACATCTGCCTGTCTCCAGTGCTGCAGCTACCAGAGTGGATGAAATGACAGATGTTGTTATTTCTCCTCCATATCTGCCTATTCCCAGTGCTGCAGCCCCAGAATGTGTGGCACAAGGAAAACTAGAAAAATATACAACAGAAGTAACCAATGGGAGAAACAGAAGGTGTTCACCACTTCTAATGCCTCTAAGCCTAAAAGAGAAGTGCTACCACACTTCAACTGTCTTCCTTGGATGAAAAGCAAGAGTAAGTAACTGCTCTGAAAATGCCCAACTCACATCTTCATCTGAGCATTCCACATTCTCCTCTTGCACAGTTCTCCAATGTCTGTGACATTAGTTTACCATAGCTAGTTGTCTTTAGTTTTACCATAGAAATTTGTTACATAGTTCACAACCCAACACAGTTCTATTACTTCTATTTTACTAATTATAGCAATTATTATAGATTGTATGTTTTACAGAAAAGTATATTGCTAAATCAAGCTTCTCTTTGGATAAACACATTTTTGATAATGTTAACTGGTTGGTATAAAGATTGTTTTTTATCATAAAATGTTTAAAAATAAAATAATGCTGAACAGGATCTTCATAAGGTGGAGGACCTAATAGAAGCTGGCATACTATGAACATATGTATCACTTTCTACTGATGGCATACAATACATTGGATCCAAAAAGAAAACAAAAGCTTTAAACGGCAGACAATGAAATTGCATAAAGAGTAGAAAATGAGGCATTTTCAGTAAAGATCTGTTTTCCTAAGCTAAAATAATGCCAGTGTTTCATCCTAGGAAAATCATCCACATGTGTTTCAAACTCCTTTAAGCAATTATTGGCCACAGCAGAAACAGAAATTTAATGCTTAACAGCACTCAAAGGCAAAAGTTAGACATTCAGATTTCTCACTCAGCTTTTTGCATACTATAGTGTGACTTATTTAAAGATTCAATTTTAGCCTATTTTTAAAATAAAGTAAATTTCAATAGATTGTATTGAGCCATATGTGCTAAAACTTTTGCTATTATTTCTGCCTACACATCAATAAGTCAATATTGTCTTATACCTGTTATATCTTGATGAATTCCACAACATCCTACAAGGTTTTATTCAGTTTAATACCATTGTCTGAGAACTCTGATTGTTGAAAATACAGTTACCTGAAGGAAACAAGGAGAGAGATTCACACAAGTAGGCTAGGAATGAATTAGTTTTCATCTGGATGGATTTGTTTTTAGATATCCTGTTTTCCTTTTACGTCTGTCTTCTACCCTTTCATCTAAAAATCACATAACTTCATGTCAATCTCAAGACCACTGCTCTGCACCAAACCAACCTTGCAGCAGTTGTGGGGCCCACCTAAGAATTTTCCTTTGTTCTACCAACTTTTACAACAATACCTTTTGGAATTCAAAACCTTCCTAAAGCCAAATCAAATATATGATTAATGGCAACTTCTCAAGCAATGATTTGGTGATATTTGCTATTAACATATAGCACCTGAAATCATAGAGTCATTCAGTTAGTGTGCTTTGATGTACTTATATTTATTATTAAATAAAAGTATTTATTTTTTAATTAACTTAAATGTATTCCTATTTATGTCCATCTGGGTCCATCTCCACAGAATTCTTGAGAGGAAAAAAAAATACTTCCAAATAAGATTTCTGAAAATAAGATACTCTATTACCTTTTCATCTAACACACCTTCTACATATCTGGAATGAAACAGAAATGATGCATTAGAGAAAATGTGAAACCTTGTTTGTTGGGATAGAGATGAGAGGCATGACCCATAGAAACCTATTCAACATCAGAAGCACTTGCTTTGTTGGTGTCACAGTCATCACATCACACACAAATCTGGAGATGGCCTCTCACCTGGTTGCTCACATTGCTTCCTCACTGCTTCTTAATGGAAGGTACTTGTTCTTACTGCTCTGTGGACCAATGCTCCCTTATTTGACTTTTTCAAGGAAGAGGTTGCCAGGATGCAGCAATGAGGAACTATATCTCTTTGAAAGGGTCACCATTACAGTGTTATGTCCAGTTAAATGCTTTATACCTTTAGGACCGGGTAAATTATTTAAATTCAATTAGATCATTGTTTCAGTAACCTATATTCTCTTCCCTTGTGCACAGATGCATTAAGGAGAAAATCCTACTAGGCAAACACAATTTAAAATGATTTCCCAGAATCTCATTCTTCAAAAAATATTTTTAGCCAACATTCATGTCACTATAAATAAACATAGTACTCAACCTTAGATCAATCTTTATAAGTCCCAAATGAATCATATTGATCTTAAACCCATCAGCCTGGTTACAGAGATGACCCCCTACAATTTTCTGTTGGTGCTGCCCTAACACTAATGGATAAAATTCCAAAAGCTTTACTCCAAGAAAAAAAATTGTTCAGTCAGAATCATCTTTTGTGATGCTCCATTGAGTCTGGATGATATTTAGCCTTCTTGGAATACTCAACAATCTTATCTGCAATAAACTGAGCCATTAATACAAGTACATAACACTATTTCGACAGGTAATTTTTTCGCATGCTGGCCTACATAAAGCAGAACCTTACCTTTGTACACTTGAGTCATCAGTGGGAATCACCCCTTCCTGCAGAGAAATGTTCATGTTCATGTATGTGACTACACAGCTGTTTTCGGTACTTACACTGTTACTCACTGTGGGCAGGAGCATTTCCATCATCCTTGCATTTGGACACGGTGAGAACACTAGGGATACTGTGGTGGCTGAAGTGTCAAAATGCTTTTGTATCAGAGAACATCAATGTCCTTTCTTTTTGGTGTCTTATTATCTATTTCATCTCCAGATTTATTCACTTGTCTTTTCCTATAATCCAAATCTAATTGTTGATACACAGTCTTTAAAAAGTTGCAGTCTTGAAATTCAGATTTAGTGATCTGTTTTATTTTGGCTACATTGTGGAAATCCAAATCTTCTTTATTTCTCTTGCCCCAGGTATCTAGGATATTCCTCACAGTATTTTGTTCTTTTTGATTCTATAATACTTTCCTACAGATAATTCAAGGATCAAACCCAACAAGACAATCATGGAGCCTCTTTCATCTTTAACTCCAGTTTCTAGTCTCAGGTTTGATGACTTTGATAATCAATCTAGTCTTCTTATATTTGAAGTACTTCCTTTGAGAAAAAAATTAAAATAGTAATATATGCACAGTCAGAAAAATAATAGAGAAAAGATACTTTAAGGTCATTGAATGTTATTTTTCCCAGAAATGTAATGTGCTCCTACTAAATATTCATGAATTTCCAAGACTAGGTACATAGTTTATTAAACTAGACTTTGTCCTGTGTCCTAACAGAAATGATTCAGGATTCATCTATCATGCTTTCACTTTTAATTAATAATACTTTTTCCTAGACCCCTTGCTAAAGTCTTTCATTGGCAAGCTCATATGGTGACAATGTCACTATCCTCAAGTCTTTAGAAAGCTGAATGGTTTCATTTTAATTCCTGTCATCCTGCGTGTGAGAAGATCCCAGTATCCATAGTCCCACACAGTCTGTATGCCCACAGAGATCAGATTACTATTTGTTCTGCATGTCTTTGCACTCCTTGCTACCTCCACCTTCCGGTGACACAACTATTGAAATTCCTCATGTAGTAGTCAGTACCTGGTGGTGTGGACATATCTCCTTCAGTCCAGGATTGTATTGCAAAGGATGCTCTCTTGTTCAGAGTGGTGGACTGTGAAGATGTCCCAGTTGTCTTGCCTCCAGGACTCTAAAATTCCCTGGGACTAGTTTACAAAAATTAATGGGAGGAAACTCACAGGTGATCCCAAGTGGGCTCACAAACAGCACTAATAAAATGAGACAGAGGCTGCACTGGTGACCTGGAACCAGCAGAGTCCCTTGGGAGTGCTTTACATTGGTGTATTAATTGCTGTCATCACTCCCAAATCTCAGTGGCTGGGTCACCATGCTGCCCTTCCTCTTCCAGTGGAAGGCTGTTCTTTGTCTCTCTTACCCAAGCTCCACTGAATCCTTAGGTCCTTCTTAAAATATTGCATAAACCAGTTCTGTGACATTCTATCATTGTCTCACATATGAGAGTGTGGGAGGTCCTTCTATCTATGTGTTGCTTTTATTGTTTAATGAATAAAAAATTTCCCTTGGCCTGTTGATAGGGCAAAACTTAGGTAGACAGGGAAAACTGGACTGAATGCTGGGAGAAGGAAGGTGGGGAAAGAGAGATGCCATGGAGCTGCCACTAGAGTCAGACTTGCTGAAACTTTGCTGGCAAGCCACAAAGATATTTCCAGGCCACACAGTGTGCTGCAGGACATATTTAGCTATTACTCAGATAAAAAGGGTTTATGTGCTGCACGCTCATTCTCAGAGTTAAAGTGCTGAGCACAGATCCTACCAGACTTGACAGTAATGGTACATCCACCATTTTGAAAGTGGAGAGAGGTGGAGCCAACATCCAGAGCAGCCACAGCCAAGCTGCTTACCATTTTAAAAGGTCTTCAAGACATGAAGAAATTACAGATAATACAATAAGAACAGATTCAGACATAACAGAACTCTAAATGGGTCTCTGTGTTGGATAAATGTATGTAGGCATTTAGGTTGTTTCCAGGTTCTGGCTATGACAAACAAAGCTGCTATGAACATAGTTGAGCACATGTCCTTGTGGCATGATTGAGCATCCTTTGCATGTATACCCCAAAGTGGTATTTTACTAGGTCTTCTGATATTCAAAGGGGTTGTACCAGCTTGCATTCCCACCAGCAATGGGAATGTGTTCCCTTTTCCCCAAAACCACTCCAGCTCCTTGACCAAAGAATGGATAAGGAAAATGTGGTACATTTACACAACGGAATACTGCACAGCAGAACAAAATAACGACATCTTGAATTTTGCAGGAAAATGGATGGAGCTTGAAAACAATATTTTGAGTGAGGTAACCCAGACACCAAAAGATAATTATCACATGTACTCACTCATAGGTGGTTTTTATAATTAAAGCAAAGAAAACTAGCCTATAAACCACAATCCCAGAGAACTTAGACAACAACAAGGACACTAAGAGAGACTTGCATAGATCTAATCTACAGGGAGTAGAAAGTAGAAAAAGATAAGATCCTGCCGGGTGGTGGTGGTGCACGCCTTTAATCCCAGCACTCGGGAGGCAGAGGCTGGCAGATCTCTGGGAGTTCGAGGCCAGCCTGGACTACAATAGCTAGTTCCGGGATGGGCACCAAAGTTACAGAGAAACCCTGTCTCAAAAAACCCAAAAAAAAAAAAAAAAAAAAAAAAAAGACAAGATCCCCTGAGATAATTGGGAGTATGGAGACCTTGGGAGAGTGTTGAGGGGGGAGGGAAGAAACAGGGAGGGGAGAAGAGATAAATGTAGAGCTTAATAAAAATCAATAAATAATACAAAGAATGTACATAGGCTTGAGAGAGAGAAGAAAAATAGTATAGAGAGTTGGAAAAAAGTAAATAATTTTTTAAAAAGTCTTTAAAGAGACAAAGTACAGACAGTCATAGATTAAAAGGAGTAAAGAAAAATAAGCCACATAAAGATGGAATATACACAGAGAGTCTGGATTATGTATATTATTGTGTACTCTGAATTTTTGACTGTGAAGGAGCTAAGTACAGAGAGACATTTCAATGTATGGGCTGCTGAGCTAAATCAGAATGTATATTATAAAGGTATCTTGACTTTAGAATGTGGATCTAAGGATATATTACTTTGGAAAAGAGGTTCTTCTCTTTTTTCCACGGAGAGAAATCTTGTGGATTGCTTCCAGACCAGTGTTGTTTGATGGAACAAGACCCCCTGAAAGAGTGCCTTGAACATCCCTCAAAAAATTACTTTGCCCAATAAACAGCAGGAAGAAGTTTGGATAAACTATACCCATATTCCCAAATATTATATATACATGTTTGTTTATATTTAAAGGGGGTATGCTATATAAATGGATACTTTGCATTGGTATGGATCCTGGTCTATTGATTCAAATTTAAGGTCAATTTTGTTATATGTATAGGTATTTCTGATATTGATTAAGGTATTGTGTTTATGTAGTTCGTTTAAAAATAGAATGTATAATTAAGAAATATAAGTTAATAGAAATCATCTATAATAGTCAAGTTTGTATTTATGTTAGTTAGATTTTCTACATGTACAGAGATATATTTCAGTTAGATAGGTATTCTTCAAATCTTCCAGAGACTTGCAGAATATGGCATTTAAATGTTTAACAAGTTATGACTTTTCATGACAGTGAGACACATCTGCTCCTGGCAGCACAATCTACTTCAAGAGGAAGATGGGCACCACAGAGTCTCCTTATAAAGTTGGTTTGCCATTTGGGCAAGAAACTGCTCTTCCCTGGCTGCATAAACTCGACATGCAGGACCCACAGAAAAATGACTGCTGAACTTGCCTAAAGGCGAGACCATCTTTCGCAGTCCCTGTGTCATGAAAGAGTCTGCTAGACATTCTGCAGGATACAAAGTAAAGTGACTGACAAACTGCCAGTATAGGTTTGAAATTTCTTTGAAATTTCCTGCTTCATGGAAAAGTCTGCTGGATACTATGGGCATGTGGGCTGAAGATGGATGCTCCAACAATACAGAAGAACTTTGGGTGGCTGTCCAGGTAGCAAGATGTCTCTGTCAATTATAAAATTTTGGAAGTTGCTTATAATCCACTTCCTGTTTACTTAGGTAATATTATCTCCTTCTGGAGTCTTTGATGGAGTTGAAGAATTTATAATTATAGTTATAGTTTTCCTTAGTTATGATAAAAGATAAAATAAATATAAATGTAGGAGGTTCTTCTGTCTATGTATTGCTTTCATTGGTTGAATAAAGAAACTGTCTTGCCTTTTGATAGCATAGAACTTAAATAGGCAGAGTAGACAGAACAGAAAGCTGGGAAGAAGGGCAGAGTGGCAGATGCTATGAAGCTCCTGCCCAAGACTGACGCTGGTCAGAATCTTTTCTGGTAAGCCACGAAATGGGTTAAATCAAGATGTGAGGAAAAAAATAAATAATAAATAAAAAAAAGATATGAGAGTTAGCCAATAAGAGGCTAGACATAATGGGCCAGGCAGTGATTTAATTAATACACTTTCTGTGTGATTATTTTGGGTCTAAGCTAGCTGGGCGGCTAGGAAGAACCAGTGGCCTTCTCCAACAAGTACAAATTACCCCTCAGTGCCTATGTTCCAAGGAGCTGTGGCTGCCCTGCATCTAAATCAGGTGAAAACAGAAGTGTTCTTCTTTTAGATCCAGGAAGCCTTTGCTCCTCTTCTGAGAGTCTTGAGTGCTATGCTATATTCTACTAAGGTGCATTCAAAGAGTATAATAAGTTTCTATGACTCTACAAGTATTGATGGACAGTCAATAGATGTTTCATGGTAGCATTTAAATCCCAAACTGGAGGTATTGCTTGAAAATATCAAAGACTCTAGCTAAATACACAAACACAACTTTATGATTTATAGACTGACTCAAAATAGTGTAAAAACCTTAATTTTGTAGACATCTTTCAATTTTTTAGCATGTATTAAAAGATTCTGAAATTTTAAAATTAGAATTGTACTATCAATGTCTGGAATGTTATTTTACCTCTTAAAGCCTTAAGTGAATCTTTGTCTATTTATTCCTCATACTTAAAAATGCTTCTGTTTTGCTATCTGCCTGTCTGCTGTTATTCAGCTGATGACTACCAATCGAAGAGTCACTCTCTCATTTTCTCACCTACTTGCTAGCTGATCACAGACTCCATCACTCTATTCTTCCATTCTCTTCTACCTTATAATGCTAACTCTACTTCCCTGCTGTACATTTATTTATTTTAAAATTATTTTATTGATTATTTGGGAATTTCACATCATGTGCCCAATTGAGCTCACCTCCTAGTCTTCCCATGTCCTCCTCCATCCCCTGTGACCCCCAAAATGTCCATCTTGTAGTGTCCATTTATTCACTGGAGCACAGTCATATTCTACTGGCCAGCCCCCTAAGGGGGAATGAGTCATAAACTGATGAGAATCATATGGGGGTGCTGGAGGTGGGAAGGACTAGCTCTCCCGTGCCCATGCCACCACCTACCTGCACAACAGTGTTGGGGTCCGGTGAGGGGTGGGCCCATCTCACTTATAAGGGGTGGGGTCAGCTCTCCTGTTCCTATAGACATTAACATGACTTCAGGTGGCAGACCCAACCTTCGGTACCCACATGGGCTTAGGTGGTGACACATGGGCCTCAGATACCAACACAGCCTCTTACTGTCTCAGTACCACTGATTCACTCATGGCCATCAGCAGCTGCATGGACCATGAGCCTCAACATGGCCTGAGGTGGCTTACACATGGCACTCACATCAGCATGGCTCCCAGAATCAGCAAAGTCCATAGAAATCACCAAGGCATCAGGCAATGTCTCAGACATGTCACAGTGTCCACATGGAATTCAAACTTCATTGCATCCTGGGGCAAGCAGCAGCATGGACCGCCAACACCAACATGGTATCCAGTTGTATCACAGACCATGGTGGTCTTTCAAGGAGGTCTAATCCAGAATGTGAACCTTTCTTCATCTCAGGCATTGTCATTGCCCAGATTCAGGGGGATCCCATGGCCGAGGGACAGGAAGGCCTGCACATTTGTTGTGTGTTAAATAATCTATACTTATTGATGGCATTTTTAATGTAAAATTTCTCAGGTTGGCTTACATGGTTGGGCACTTAGTCTCCAGTTATTTGGGAAGGTTGTAAAAACCCTTAGAAGGTAAAGTCTTGCTAGAGAAAATAGATCACCAGCCCCATTTCCTGTCTATTCTGTGTTCTTAGTATATATACAGTGGGACCAGCTGCCTTGTGTTCCTACTGCTGTGTCTTCATTGCTATGGTGGGCTTTTTACCTTCTTAAACTAGTAATTAAAGCACTTTCTCCTGTAAGTTACTTGCTGTCAGGTATTTGGTCACAGCCGTGAGAAAAGTAACTAATAAAAGAAGTCAGTACCAAGAAGGGGGCTATTACTATGATAAACTTAACCATGTGGTTCTTAAGCCCGTAGAACTGATTTTTTTTGAATAGAGAGGGGTGGAAAGCCATATAGGGGAGAGTTTGGAGGGAGGGAAGGGAAGGCAGAAATGATTAAAATACAAACTCAAAAATAAACAATGATAACAGAATTATAATATGCTATAAACGGAGAGTAGTGGGACTTCCTGTTGGGAGGATGGAAGCCCAGAATGCCAGGAGAAAGAGGAACAGTGGAGGTCTGGCTCATGGAATCTCAGAGGGGAACAGAAATCTGCTGGGAACCAGGACAGAGGCCATTCATTTTATATTCTCATCTGGGCAAATCCTGAGAATTTGAGTGAGGGTGAATTCAAAACTAATTTTTCTGGTGAAAGAATTTTTAAGACCAGGTAGTATCCAGGCTGTAGCACAGTGACTGTCGCTCTTCTAAGCCAGGTCTACAGTGAGAGAACACACAGGATCGGAAAGATGTGCAAAGAGGGGTAGAAAGCGGCCTGAGAAAACTGACAAATGCAGGCAAGGAAGACTCAAAATTAGATGTTAATGTTAAAGGAGTGTATCTCACTAAAGAGAAACCTCATGCTCTGCACTAGGAAAATAGGAATGGTACCAGAGGAAACAATGACACCCACCCAGGGCTCCATCTTGTGATAACCCAAATTTATTTGAAATGAGAGAGCCTGACCCGAGACTGATGCTGGTGTCCCCTACTCAAAAACACCTGCTGAAAGGGGGTTTTCAAAGATTCAGCTGTTAAAGAATACAGAGGCTTCTATCACACTAACCAAGGCAGCCAGATAACCTTTGAGCTGGCATCCCAACCTGGCAGCATCAACCACATGATACTGATTTGCAGGATGGGAGACGTGAGGATAAGAGTATCATGGAAAATGTACCATGGTTTCAGAGAGCCACTGAAGCCAGGCAGTGTGTAGTAGTCCCTGAAAGGGGAATTATGTGAAGCTGTGAAGGCAAAGTCTAAGTGGAAATAAGGAACCTGTAATGCTAGAGATGGCAGGACAATAGAACATCTGCTGAGAAAAGCTGATATTGGAGTTGGAGCAGCTCCAGAAGCTGGAGAAGCAGGCAGCCAACCTAGAAAGGTACAGCTATCCACACCGTCCAGAGCTTAGGTGACTCTATCATGAGACCTAGACACCACCCATGCAGCTCCAGGATCTGGCGTTCAACCTTTTGGGTTTCGGTCTGTCCTTCCTATGCTTCCGTCCCCTGTTTTTATGTGAGTGTTTACTTTATGGCTTTGTATGTTATAAGTGAGTAACTTTCTTTTTAGCCAGGGCTCACAACAGTCGATTTTAATCTGAGTCTGAGGAAAAATAAACTTTGGGATTTTTCACCATGCTGAGATTGTTGAAGACCATGGACTTGTAGTAAATGCACTCTGTATTGTGAGAGCCTATAAAGATCAGAGCCAGATTGTTGTGGTCTTCATGTGAAATGGCCTTCATAGCTCTGTGTTTGAACCCTCCATCCTCAGATGGCAGCTCTGTTTTGGACAATTTGAAATATTTAGGAGGTAGATCTTGCAGGACGAGGTGAGCTAAGAGGGGCAGGCTTTGAGACCTCATATTATTGATATCGTTCTTGCCTCTTCTCCATGTCCTCATTTCAGATGTGATGTGATAGAGTTGTTTTCTGCAAGGACATTTTTGTCATGGCAGACTATACCCCTTTTTAAACTAAAAAATAAACTCTTTCTCCATTAAGAAGCCTTTTTTTATCAGGTATCTGGTCACAACAACAAGAAAAATAACCAATGCTCAAAGAAAATACAGAAGCAATAACATTGCCAGTGTCTTATACAACCACATTACCATGACCTCTGATGTCATGATATCTTTGACAAATTTTCTAAATTAATCTAGGCATTTAGGAGGGAAGGTAGAGAGACTCCTCTCATTCATCTCCTTTCTAGACACCTATAGAACTGTCAACATTTGATTCTTTCCAGTAGCATGCTCCCAAACATTGAGGCTCAGCCTTAGGATACAGGTGCCTAGTCACAACTGTTTGTCTACACTCATCTGTTGACAGAAGACACAAAGTCCAAAGCTTTCAGTATGACATCCACAGTGCTCTCTATCATTTTGCAGTAAAGTTTGGGTGAAAATCTTCCTTCTTGTTCAACCGCCACAGTTCAACACTGAAAAACATCCCCCAAATGGATCCTTTTTCCATTATTAACACTGATGACATCTGCTCTTTGAGTATTTTGTCCATAACCACCCTGTAATAAGATGCTTTTCTGACATAATAGGCCTCATTCAGTTCAGACTTAGTGAAACATAAGCTCAGAAGAAAAGTACTTTAAAGAGCACTTCACAGGTTTCTAACAGGAGATAATGGGAGATTTCCCTGAATAATTCACTCTGTCACCATCTCACATTCTCCTTTCGGTATGATGCTTTACCTTACATGACCAAACTCACAAATGTTCCATCTAAAGTATTCAGTGAGTCTTTTTATCGTTTGAATATAAAATATCCCTCAGGCTCATGTATTGAATGCTTGGCCACAAGATCATGACAGTTGCCTTGCAAGGCTGGAAACTGTAGAAGGTAGGATTCAGCTAGAGAAAGTGTGTCACTCTAGGCATGACTTTGATTGACAGATCCTCTAGCTGTCATCTAATGATTCCTGTCTGCAATGAGGCATCAGCCTCTTTTATCACACGCTCCCATTACCATGATGTACTATGTCACTGGTTCAGAGTCAAAGCAGAGAAAGGTTATAGACTAAAATGTATGAAATTGGATTCCAAAACTAAATCTTCTTTCTTCAGTTGTTCAGGTATTTTGTCCCAGAAACATAAATTCTGATGAATGAGACTCAGCGTTACTTCTCAGCTCAAGTAAATGAGCAGCACCAAAGTCAAACATAATTTAAGTTTCACCATTTTCTTGCAATAGGAACCACCATTCATTGTGCAGTTACTTCTGTTCTTAGTATTTAGCATAGGCCAGGGTCTTTCTTCTGACACAAAGGTCATTCATTAGATTCCTAACTAGAAACTGAATCACTTTCTCCCAGAAGGCCCAGTAATGTTTTATTAATTTGCATACTTATTATTGTGAAGAGTAGCAGGAATAAGATAAATGACTTCATTGTGGGAGATTTAGGCATCTAATTTGAATAAGCTGCTTCCAGGGAGAAATTGATTTTCAGAAGCTTGCAAAACTACAATGGATAAAAGGTTGACTTCCCAACAAAGAGTAGTTAACAGTAGGATGTTCATTTGCAAACAAAAACCCTAAATTTGATGGGAAAACTACCTCAAAATGCATCAGAATGATAATATAATATATATAATTTTCATACTACCTGAAGGGAAGGAGGGGCTACTGCCATGCCAAGTAGAAGATAGAAGTCATGAATATTGCAGAATATCAGCTAAACCCCAACAACAAAGAGTTATTAAGCCTCCAAAGTCCATAGATGTTTGTTTTTTGTTAAGAATCCCTGAGAAAGACAACATAATAACTGCAAATGACAAGAAAAATGAAATCCAACACTATATGTCTCTTGTGAGAAAGATTGTGACAGCTGATAAAGTCCTACTGAGAGAAAACTAATAAAATCAAATCCAATAAGCTTCTAGATCTAACTTGAGATACAGGGTCTGAAGAGGATAACACTATAACTTCAGTATATCGGGGGGAATCAAAATTACACAGGCAGCTCAGCTGGGAGAAACTGAAATTTTATTGAAAATGTAATTCCAGTGTTGAGAGGAAGCAGAGACAAAGCAGAGACTACAATTCAAAGGATTTCTAGAAACAAAGTAGGTAATTATTATGGGTGTCCTGTTAAAATTTTCATTTGAACAACTGTAATCTTTATATATATTGTGATTTTGAAAAGATGATAAACCCCAAGAGATATTGAACAAAATTTTATTTTCTAATACTTTTCAGTGCCCAATGTTTTAAACAGTTATATTTATTGACTTTATTATTTATAACACATATTCTTACCAAACCAACCATTCTTTCTCACCTTCTATTAATATCTTTCACAAGCACCTAAGAATTAGGAGCAGCTGTCATTTCATCCCAAGAAATTTATTTTCCTGATTTCCACATGACTCCAATTTAAACACACATATCTCAAGATTCACACCCATCATCCACATCTGAGAGAGAACATGCAATGTTTTCTTCCTGTGTCTAGGTTATCTCACTCAGAATGATTGCTTCCAACTCTATCCATATATCTGAAAATTTCATAATTTCATTTGTTCTTATAGATGAATTATTCACATTTTCATTATTCTTTCATCAGGTATGGGCACTTAAACCATTTCTATTTTCTGGTTATTGTGAATAAAGCAACAAAGACCATGGAGAAGAAAGCTCTTTGCATGGCCACCAGTAGTACAGCTGGATCACATGGTAGTTCTATTTCTACCATTTTGAAGAACCTTCATACCTCATGCTGTGGTGATCTTCAACTATTAAAATATTTTCATTGCTACTTTATAACTGTAAGTTTGCTACTGTTTTTAATCATACTGTAAACATCTATGTTTTCCAATGGTCTTAGATGACCTCTGTGAAAGGGTCTTTGGCCCCAAAGGTGTCACGAACAATAGGCTGAGAACCCCTGTCTAGAGTAAGATGAACTTTCAAAGAGGTTTAATTTGCAAGTCTTTTTGGCCAAAGATGTTGAATATTTTTTTCTAGCTTCTTATTGGCTAATATTTTATTTATTTATTTATTTATTAAAGATTTCTGTCTCTTCCCCACCGCCGCCTCCCCTTTCCCCTCCCCCTCCCCCAATCAAGTCCCCCTCCCTCATCAACCCGAAGAGCAATCAGGGTTCCCTGCCCTGTGGGAAGTCCAAGGACCACCCACCTCCATCCAGGTCTAGTAAGGTGAGNCAGTAGGATCAAAAACCCATTGCCATTGTTCTTGAGGTCTCAGTAGTCCTCATTGTCCGCTATGTTCAGCGAGACCGGTTTTAACCCAGGCTTTTTCAGACCCAGGCCAGCTGGCCTTGGTGAGTTCCCGATAGAACATCCCCATTGTCTCAGTGTGTGGGTGCACCCCTCGCGGTCCTGAGTTCCTTGCTTGTGCTCTCTCTCCTTCTTCTCCTGATTTGGACCTTGAGATTTCAGTCTGGTGCTCCATTGTGGGACTCTGTCTCTGTCTCCTTTCATCGCCTGATGAAGGTTAATATTCAGGAGGATGCCTATATGATTTTCTTTTGGTTCTCCTTCTTATTTAGCTTCTCTAAGAACCCGAATTATAGGCTCAATGTCCTTTATTTATGGCTAGAAACCAAATATGAGTGAGTACATCCTATGTTCCTCTTTTTGGGTCTGGCTTACCTCACTCAGGATGGTGTTTTCTATTTCCATAAAAATATTTCTCAGACCAACAGTAAGGCAGCCAAAAGCTCTGCTAGACAAGGGAAGTATTCATCAAGTCTAATCCTTAGATGCAAAGTTACTGGCAATTGATGGCTTCTGAGGAAGGAGACTGAGCTTTCTTCAGGATGGGTCCCCTGGAAGGATATTCATGCTCCAGTAGACAGTCTTATACCCATGCACATAAAAGACAGCACTTAGTAGACTCAATGGGTTTTTAAAAAATTGTATGTGAGTTTGGAAGGGGAAATTAGGTTGGTGATGAAGCAGAGGGACTAGGGGTGGGCTTCACCAAAACCCATTATGCATATGTGTGAAATTTTCAAAAAAATAAAGAAAGAAATTTAATTTATGGATAATAATATAGAGAAAACTAGATATTCTGAAGAAGGCCAAGGGAATGAAAAAGTTAAAATAGAAATTTCACAAATAAAACACAAGACTATACTAACTTGTTATAACAGACTAATACTTCCTAGCAAAGGAAGATTAAGAAAGGCCATCAGATAAAGACACGAAACAAGGGAAAAAACAGATCATAGGATGTTTAATCAAGATGAGTTGCAAACACTGAGGAAACAGTCATAGCATGGAAGGTACTACATCTTCCTAATCTTCCTCCTTAGTAAGTCATATATATTTATATACCTTTAAGTAGTTTTCCTCTCTCACATCTCTCCTACACCAGTGTATATAAAGTTTGTTTGTGGTGTTCAGTTTTCTAATTTAATACACAACTGTCAGTCATGATCAGAACATTCTATCAGAATAATGAGGTCCTTATAGGGATTCCAGTATAGGAGATGGGATGTTTTATGTGGAATATCTGCTACAGAACAGAGACCCACAATGGAGCACCGGACTGAAATCTCAAGGTCCAAATCAGGAGAAGAAGGAGAGAGAGCACAAGCAAGGAACTCAGGACCGCGAGGGGTGCACCCACACACTGAGACAATGGGGATGTTCTATTGGGAACTCACCAAGGCCAGCTGTCCTGGGTCTGAAAAAGCCTGGGTTAAAACTGGTCTTGCTGAACATAGCGGACAATGAGGACTACTGAGACCCCAAGAACAATGGCAATGGGTTTTTTATCCTACAGCACGTATTGGCTTTGTGGGAGCCTAGGCAGTTTGGATGTTCGCCTTACTAGACCTGGATGGAGGTGGGTGGTCCTTGGACTTCCCACAGGGCAAGGAACCCTGATTGCTCTTTGGGCTGACGAGGGAGGGGGACTTGATTGGGGGAGGGGGAGGGAAAGGGGAGGCGGCGGTGGGGAAGAGACAGAAATTTTTAATAAATAAATAAATAAATAAACGAAAAAAAAAGATTTGAGCTTTTTTCCTGCCCTCTTTGACTTCCTGTCCTCACTATTTTTGATGATGAATTGTTTTATGAACCTGTGAAAAAAATAAACTCTTTTCTTCCCAAGTTAGTTTTAGTCATGTTGTTTCATGACAATGGTAGCTTTAACTAAGACAAAAGTTAAAAGACAATTTGGCATCCAAGGCCTTGCCAGATATGACAATGTCTACCCAGCGACTTTACCCTTTCTATCTCCTTACCCTTCTGTGCACCTCAATTAAGCTTCCAGCTAATTAGGGTGTAAATGCTTACACTATATGTGAAATTTTGAACCACTTATTCCGTCTTCAGGTCTCTTGTCATTTGGATAACTGGTTCTCATGTTTCTAGTCTCAAACTGAGACTTTTCATGTGACTATTTCTGTCATCACTCTAAATGTTCTTACTCTCACTCTAAACTGATTAGGGTATTATAGCTGTTCATTGTCTGTCATCCATACTCTTCCCAGATGTTCCTTTAAAGACTATACCAGATTGAATATGCTTCCAAGAACCACTGACACACTGTAGACATCTATGAATGTCAGATGAATCAGCATCAATAGAAATCTAGCTTCTATTCACATCATGATTCGAGATTATATTATTGTAAAGTTATAATTTAAACATAAAATTTGCTTCAGAATAAATGGTCTTCATTTTTGTAAAGCCTCAGATGCTGTCATAACGTGCTGAAAAATGCAACTGAAAAGTATTGGTTATAGGAAGGTGATTCTGGGAAGAAAAATACATAGACTCCTTCAAGGAAGAAGACAATCTGTGATCTCATGCTTGCTATTTGACTACATCTCTACCTTTTGTGCAATTGCTGTTTTTCTTCTGTTTTACAGTTTGTACTTTTTCTAATGATGAAGTCACTGAGGGCCAATTGTGAGTATGAAAGATGAAAGAAAAGATTAATATTCAGACTGAAAGTAATATTAACACAGCCAACTAAGCTATCTTAATTTCCCAATCCATCTTTGGTGCAGGAGTCAGCCTCTTTCTAAGAGTAAGTCTGTTTTTAATTATATATATATATATATATATATATATATGTATGTATATATATATATATATATATATATATATATACCATTAAACAAAATTTGTCTGCAGATCTGAAAAGAAGACAGCCACACTGGCCAACCTTGCAGAAGAGGGAGCAATGACGCATGCCTTTAAACCCAGGAGCCCCAATGATGCACACCTTTAAGCCCAGTAGCAATACTAGTTTGCCAGAGAAATCAGGTGGTAGTATTGCATTCCCTTAATCCCAGAACTAGAAAGGACTATGAGATGGGAGGAGACATCTCTCATACTCAGTCTCATTCTGAGATTCCTTGAAGCAGGTTAACCATTTTGGACTGAGGTAGAGGTAAGAGCCAGTGTGAGGTAGAGGTAAGAGTCTGGCTGGCTGTTTTACTTTTCGGGTCTTCAGGCTGAACCCCAGTTTCTATCTCTGTGTCTTTTTTTAATTCTGCTACAGCCTGGCTTGGCTTTTGAGTCCTAACCTTCCCCTAAGGACACACTTCCTCAGACAAGATTATTTAACTTTAATCCTTTACAAATAGTACAACATCCTTATGACTAAGCATTTTCATAGGTATACTCATAAGTATATGAGTCTATGGGGGACATTTTCATTTTAACAACCACATTCCATTCCCTGGCATCCATAGGATTATATTCATACAGATGATTTATATTTTATCTCATCTTTTGTGAGATTATTTTATTGCAATGGTTCAGAAATAGAGAGTGTACATTTTTTCAGAGATTGTACAAATTTGAATTCAACACTTACATTGAAATCCCTTGGCTATGTGGTCAAATCCCTTCAAAATTATTTGAATGATTCCAATTAGTGTCAGACACAAATGTTCACATGGACAATAATAACTTTATATACTTGGCAACTCCCTATGGAAATGTTTATTAGATTTTTCTGTACATGGTCAGCTCTAGAAGAAATTGTTAACTCTTACAGTGAGACATGGCATCTGCATGAAGTGAGTTCGGCATAAAGACAGTGTAATAATCTTTCACAGCTCTCCTTGGGGTTGGCCTACGTACAAACTGTGTTATTGCAGAAACTATTAGTTGTTCAAGTGAGCCTCTCCAAAAATGAACATGAATTTTATCTCAATTGGAACCACAACAACCTGCTGTAAAATTTATTAGCCCCTCTGGACCAGTACTTTAAACAAAGTAATAAAGTAATAAATATTTCTAGTTATCATACCATGGAAGTAGAGGCAGAGTTAGGAGAAAGTTCTATAAAATGTTGCATAGCTCCACTGGGCATCCCAATGGGACACAACTCAACAACAACACTCAACCTGTTATACGGCATCACAGGTACGTGTTATGCCATCTATTACTTCCTAGTTGACAGGACATTCCAGATTCTGCTGTTGATAATTGCATAAATGCTGATGAAGAACTCTTTCCTCCAGCTATGCTCATGAGTCATTAAGTTGCCAGTTTTGCTGTGAACCCAGAAAATTTCCCTAAAAGTTTCTGCCATGCCCCCTTCACCTCTTTATTCCTTAGACTATAGATCATGGGGTTCAACATGGGTGTCAAAATAGCATAGAACAGAGACATCAACTTCTCTTGAAGGACAGAGGGGCTGGAGTGGGGTTGGATGTAGGTGAAAATAGCCATGCCATAGCACAGGACAACCATAGTAAGGTGAGAGGCACAGGTATGAAAGGCTTTCCACCTTCCTTCTGTGGACTGTATCTTTAGGATGGTCGAGATGATCTGAATGTAGGACAAAAGAACCAAGAAGAATGGTGCCATAAGCAAGACAATGCTAGAAACCATAATTGCAATCTTATTGGAGGAGGTATCTACACAAGCCAGTCTGACCACAGCAAGGGTTTCACAGGCTATATGATCAATATGCTTATTGGTACACGTGGGCAACTGAAAGGTGATGGATGTATGCACAAGGGAGTTGATGAAGCCACTGATCCAAGATATGATGACCAGTCTCATGCACAGCCCCGCACGCATGATGACTGAGTACCTCAGAGGGTCACACACTGCCACATAGCGGTCATAGGCCATCACTGTCAGCAGAAGAAACTCAATCCCACCCAAGCCCAGAGAAAAAAATAACTGTGCCGCACAGCTCAGAAACGGAATTGCTTTGTGTGTGGCAAGAAAATGAGCCAGCAACTGGGGGACTATGCTTGTGGCATAAGACACATCCACAAGCGACAGGTTGGTCAGAAAGAAATACATGGGAGTATGGAGTCTGCTGTCCAGTCTGATCAGAAGAACGATGAGAAAATTCCCCAGCACTGTTGCCAGGTACATCAGCAAGAACAGAACAAAGAGAGAGACTTGAGTGTCCCAGTTACTTGACAGGCCAAGGAGGATGAATTCATGCATCCACGTCTCATTGTTGGGTTCCATTAAAAGCTATGATCTGCAAAGAGTATCAGAATAAAAAAAAAGTGCAATCAAATAATAAGGAGGTAAGTTTCTAATGTGATCTGCCAGCCTTTTAAAAAAAAATCTCACATCATTTGTTAGCATGCTTGATTCTAATATGCTTTTTATTGATTCTGTTTCAGAGACACAGGGCTATCGAAATGACTTTATAATGACTTGACAGGCTTCACAGGGGCAAGCTACACCCCTGAGATACAGCAATGCAGTTCTGTCAGCTCTATGTCATTAACAGTTCCTTTTATTCCCAGGCAAGGAGAAAACTAAGTGGCAGTATGAGCATAGAAGGTTAAGAACAGAGAATCACAGTTTCAAACTACCTCACATACATTGATTGCAATCCTGCTGGTACTGCAGTAAGCTGCAGGAAGACTGACTGTGAAAGTGGAAGGATCTGGAACCGGAGAACCTAGTCTTATTAGGGTATTTTATTTTCTTTAGCAGGTATTTGATTTCTGTTTGTTACAGAAAATTTAGTACTTTCCACGTATACTAAAGCACAAATGTAAACAGCTCCTGCGAGGACATGTGGGGACTGTTGTCACTGCTGGTATACTGCAGTACCTCAAGGGTGAGGAATATAACAAGAGTTCTCCTTGGGGCCTATGAAGAGGCAAATGAAATTTCCTGTCTTCAAAGTAGAAACAAATACATTGAAAGCCTTCAGCAGAAATTTTAGTATGTTTGATAAGATTCAGCTTCTTATAGTCTCCATATTCTGGGGGAAACATCTAGATGAAGTCTCTATCTTCATATGATTCCCCTTCTAATCTGATTCCATTAAGAGTCTGTTGTCTGAAATTGAACTGAAAATAAAACAAATGAGAATGTAGTCATGTGGGCCCTCACATCAAGGGTAAGAAAAGTAAGAAAGCACTCCCGGTGTCTGAGACAGGATAATACGGGAACCTTGGTAAAGCAGTGCCAGAAAATAGATTCTCTGCTCATTATATGTGCTTAGCAGATGCTTTGTCTTTTTTCTTTCTTTCTTTGTTTTGTTTTTGTCTTTTTGTTTTGTTTTGTTTTTGTTTTTGTTTCTTGAGACAGGGTTTCTCTGTAGCTTTGGGACCTGTCCTGGAACTAGCTCTTGTAGACCAGGTTGGCCCTGAACCCACAAAGATCTGCCTGCCTCTGCCTCCCAAATGCTGGGATTAAAGGCGTGCGCCACCACTATCCAGCTCACAGGTGCTTTTCCAGTAGAAGTAATATGGCACGCTATTGAACATCCGGGGCAAACAGGTGACCTTTTAAAGACATGTATAAAACTGACTCAACTACTGAACATCTGTCTCTTCACTAATGTCTTGGTTGTTTGAGTGTGCAATACAAAGGGAAATAGGAGACAAGGATGCAAGAGGGAAAGAAAGATGAAGGTCATTTTAGGGTTGCTGACCTATAAGTGAAAAACTTCCCATCTTAACTTTCTCAAGTGGTAAATGATAAGGCATGGGCCAGTAGAAATACTCAGCCCATGTACGGTCTAAATAGATGTGAACACTTCCCTCACAGAGCTCTACAATGTCTATGAGATTTCAAGTTTATCTTAGTGAGTTCTCACACAACTCATAATCTAGCCTTATTCTACTAGCTTTATCTTACTAATTATAGCAATTATCATATTACATGTTTTATAGCAAAGTATTTTATTGAAATAGGCTGCATATAGGTAAATACAGTTAACTAATACATTTATTGGATTAATTATGTTTATCCTATTGATATTATCACTCATAAGTAAGGCCATTGCTTGATTTAAAAAATTCTAGTAATTTTTTAAAAATTTTTTGCTTCTGAGATAAATTTGAGATTTTGAGTGTGTTGGCCTCAAGCTCACTACCATCCTTCAGTCTCCTAGGGGGCAGGTGCCACTGTTCCTAAATCAAGAGATTATCTTTTGAGGTAGGATCTGTAGTTGGGACTGGCCTCAGAATCTCTTGGTAACTCAAGATATCCTTGAAGTTTTTAATCTTCCTGCCTCTACCTTCCAATATCTAAGATTACAGTTGTGTATCATTATACTTGTTTTATGTGGTGCTGGGAATCAAATTCAGGGATCAGTCCAAGCAGTGTACATTTTCAGACACCCCAAATTAACATTTTCTATGCTCTAGGGCACCTTTGGGAAGTCTCTAAAAAAATATAGAATGTACAATTCAAAGCCAGGTGAAGAAGAAAAGATGGAATTTCCAGATTCCTTTAACACAGCTGTCAGTAAATACCATCATATCATAATACTGGTCTCTCTGGAAAAATATTCAAATGTGTTTTTCTAATTTCATAATGAAATTATGAGTGACGTGCAATGTAGCCCATGTCTATTTTTCTCATAAGGAAACAAGATCTTGATCTTTTCAGCTATGAATAATTTGTAGACTTCCCTTATCTCCATTTTTCATGAACACAAATATCTAAAGAAACACTATTAGAGCTTTTGTTGCGTTTGTCTATACAAACAAGGAAACAAAGATGTCTTAGCACAAGGATAGATGTGCAGTTGATACTCACAATGAATGTTGAACAGCCAAGAATGTATGCTATCTAGCTCAGATTCCTGTACAGGGATAATTTGTTATTGCTTCTCTGTCATTGCTAGGAAGGAAATACATACATGTTTTTCATAAATCTCTATCAAATAAACAAACAATAAAATCTTATTTCATTTTCTTTTGATTGAATATCTTCAGCATCAACAAACTTTAAAGCATGCATTTCTGCCCAGAAGACATTATGAAAGAAGGATATAATCTTGTGTTTAGTCTCTCTGGATATGAGGACCGGAAAGGAGAAACTTCTTGCTGTGTTTATGAATGGTGGTGAAAGTAGAGTAATCAATGAGCACCAATTAGTAAAACAGAGAGTATATTAGAACTACAGTATGTCCAATAAGAATACACTCTGGAAACTCACCTTATAAAGTTCTTCTAATGGCTGAAGTGTATCCTTATATGGAACATTTTCTTCTTCACTATGTGTTTAAGAATAAAATAATATTGATTGGGAGGTTTGAGGTTTGTGAGGTGAAGGTCCAGGAGAAGCCACTGTGCTCTGAATTCAGCCATCAGTTTCCCCTGATGATCCATACTACATCATGGTCCAGAACAAACCTGGAGCATTACATGGCAATGGGCTAAAGATGCAGGGAGAGTAGGAGAGATGTTGGTAGAAAAGAACAATTTTCTCAGTTAAATTGCTACTGTTGTTTCACCCTAGGAAAAATTATCTCCCTGTGATTCTTGCTTTATTCAGTAATTATTGGTTACATCAAACATCAAGACTCAAATGTTCTGTCAAAGACACACGCACAGCTGTTCAAATTCTTCAGACAGTTTTACATGACTCACATACCTAACTTTAAAGAATTAAATTTAGCTATGTCAATCTCTTCAATAAATTAAGTTTATTTCCTTCTCCATAGAAACAATTAAACTTTATTATACAATTTTAGTCTAAATCTGAATGAATTAAATATTACTTTCAGACATTGTAAGCCTTGATAAATTTACCTATCTCCCCATGTCTTCTCTTGTCTTTCCAGTCTATTGCTCCCTTATAAGTCCTTTAGCTAGACATATATGACACACAAAGGTCAGAAGGCAAAGATATGAGTACGAAAGCAGGCATGAAACCTGAGTTACTGCTTATTTACAGGGAGTAGGCGAGGTTTGCGTTCAGACGTTACAGCCTGCATTTCCTGAGTCTGTTTTGATCTAGGAGCTAGAGGACTGCCAGTCACACTGTGTGATAGGCCTGATTTCCAGCATATATGGATCCCATCCTAGAATTTTCTTTTTATTTCCCTATCTTTAAATAAATTTAATGGAATACCAAAGAAGTCAATATCTTAAATCCAATCAAACATATTTTCAGTGCTAAATTCTCAAGCAAAGATTTGGTGTTAAAGTCTGATCTTTTAGAATCATGTAATCAAGTATTACTCAACTATTTTGGTCTAATTCTGTTATATGGATACATACATATATGTCAAAGTATGTTATATAAATGTATATATAGACATATATCAGAGTAGTTGGTAACTTATGCAAGGTTCTCATTTACATCAAGCTCCTTAAATTTCTGTTTAATTCCCGAGAGGAAGGAGTAGAGTTGCAAACCATAGTATGTAGAGCTCCTTACCGTCTTACCTACCACACTCTGCCCATATCTAGGCACTGACAGAAATGGGAATTTGGAAGAAAGCATGAACAGCATCAGGACAAAGATGAGAGACCTGGTCCTTATACACTTACCAACACGCCAGCGGAAGCGCTCACTCTGCTGGTACCACACAATCATCATGTAGGTGCTGGGGATCTCTTCTGATGCCTCTCTTTGTGGTGTCTTCCAACCAGTTCTTGACTGAAGTTAGTTTTCCTCACTTCTCTGTGGGTACAGCACTCAGTTGATCTGTGTAAGTGTAGGGAAGGATGCAGTCAAGGAACCGCTTTGAGGAACCGCTTCCTTCGCACCAGTCATCACCACCTGAAAGGCTCCCACCTCACTGCAAACAATGTGCACTGACTATGAAAAATCATTTGATACTTCTCTCAGCCAACTGACTTGGGGACTTGTGTTCTCAGCCTTCACCCCACATCAAGACAAGTGAAATCTTGATTCGGTGATATTTCCTAGTTCCGGGTAGTATAAAGGGCATTCTCAATGCTCCACCTTTCAGGAATAGTCAAGAAAAACAACACTTTCCGTATATTAAAAGCACATGATCATATGCCTTGGATGAGCCTCAAATTTCCATTATGAACAAGTGAGATGCACAAGAGAGCCCGACACCCATGCCATAGTGACAATGCACTACTATTGTTGTGTGGAAGATGCCTTAAACCTGAAGAAGGAAAATGCTAAGCTCTTCTCCTAAGACAGTTTGCTTCTGCAGAATCTTGTGATGCTCCATTTGGTTTTAGTCACAGTTGGCTTCCTCTTCCGAGACTTCTACAATCTTAGCTGAGCCCTGGATACAAACACATAGCATAGAAGCTACAGGTGATATTCTTTCATGCTTGTCTAGACAATCCAGGACCTTACCTTCATACAGCTGAGTGGCCAATGGAAACTGCTCTTTGGTTTACAGAAAGGTTCATCTGACCCATGGCTACACATGTGGTGATTGTATACATAAATAATATCCATCCCAGATAGGAATTTTTCTGTCATCATTATTACATGCAGACACAGAGAAATCCCAAAAATACTTAAGTGTGTGACATATCAAAAATAATTTTATACCCTGAGAGCAATGGTATTTTTTTCCTTTGGGTTTTTGTTATCTAGATTCTTTCTGTATTTGTTTGCCTGAATTTTCATATAATCTGAACCTAAATATCATATGCCTGTCTCTCGAACAATAGGTTATGAAATCTGCCATTGCTGAGATATTTTTATCATGTTAGGTTGTATATATCTTTATTAGCTTTGTACTTATGAGGTTTTTTTTTTGGTTAGGGGTATCATTGAAGTAAAATGCTTTCATCTAATAAGCTTCCAGAATACCTTCCTACTGCTCATTCAAAAACTAACTCTTAGACAGGGGCATGGAAGGTCAGAAATTCAAAATTATCATTGACTAGCTAGTTTTGGATCAGCCTACATTACCTGAGACTCAGTCTCAAAGCAACAAATAAAACTCTTCTTCATGTGAGACTCTGGGCAACCGTGAAGTTATTTCTAATTCAAATTCTAAATACTTAATGACTTTGACAATCCATTTCAACTTGCATTTTGATTATTTCTTTTGAGGAAAAAGTAAAAATATTTATATACCAATACTCAGTAAAATATTTGAAGTAAGAAAATTTAAAGCAATTGATCATTAATCTTTTATTCTCCTACTAAATAGTCCTGATTGTCCGTGACTACTTTCAATTTTTATTAACCTATACTTGATCCTAAATATCTTCTCTTAAAAGTCAAGAATTCATTTATCATAATCATGGCTTTGAATGAGCAATACTTCTCTTTCTCTAAACTCTGTTCACTTTTTCTCTTTCTATCAGTACTAAAGTTTCTAACTGATGTACTCATACAGTGACAATGTCTCTAAGCCTCAGTAAAATTGGTTTCCCCACTTTTCCTGTAATCCTAGGGATGAGAGAGGGTTTCAGTATTAGCAGTTCATATGTAGGACGCAGACCTCCCCCAAGTCAGTCACTTCTGCCCACCTATCTGCTCCTGTTACACACCCCTTCTTGATATCTTTATGTAAGTTCACCAGTGTTGGTCAGGGCCGGGTAGTATAGCCTGTGCTCTAAAGGATGTTCCCTATGCATACACAGCAGTGGACCATACTGATCAGTGCTCCAGGTCTCCTGGGTTCCATGGCTTAGAAATCCCTTGGATCTTGTTTACAAAAGCCACTGGAAGGAAACTTAGAGATGATTCCCAATGGGCTGACACACAGCACTAATAAAGTGAGATAGAGGCTGCCCTGGTGGCCTCGAGTTGGCAGAGCCCCTCAGGAACTTCTTGAATTGGGATGTTAATTGCTGTCACCACTCCCAAAGATAAGGCTACCATACTGTCTTTCCTCTCCCTGAGGAGGAAGACTGTTCTTCATCTTTCCTTTCTAAAGGTCCACTGAAGCCTTGGGTCATTTAAATAAATCAACTTTATGACATTTTTTGACATCACCCTACAGTACAAATAGATTATCCCAGAGTGCTTGTGTTCTGTGGAGATGTGTTGGGGCCTGGTTCAATACCAGGTGAAAAATACAGTACTCTTCAATTATCTGCAGAAGATCCTTGCTTCGCCTCTGGAAACACAGACCCACTCTCTGTTCTGTTGAGGAGCATGCAGAGAATATTATGGCTTGCTGGATGATCAGAAAATGTCTCATGGCACATTTTAAGTCTGAAAATAAAGGCATTGCATTGAAAGACATAAGACTCTGAATAAACACACAAAAAGAATCTTATGATTTACAAGAAAAAAAATGGAAATCATGAACCAGAATAATGTTAAAAAGAGGCTATTTGGGGAATGTTGGAATCCTTCAGAGAATGTGGATCACTAGGGGCATGCTTACGAAGGTTGAACCTCAGCTCCAATCTCTCAAGCTCTAAGCTTCCCGTAAGCTGCTTCCTTTTCCATGTGCTCACACCACTGTGATGTTCCTCCTCACCATCCTCCCTAACCAGTGGGTTTAAGAATCATGGGCTGAAATCTGCAAACCGAGAAGCAGTAACAAACCTTTCTTCCCATAAGTTTCTTAAGTCAGGAATCTTGTAACAGTAATGCAAAGCCTAACTACGACAGAAGCTGATTCCATAGCTTAACCAAAGGAAGCAAAGAGCATCAACATCAAACATAATCTCCTTTTACCACTTTCCTTCCAGAGGAATATGCCTGTGTACACACACACACACACACACACACACACACACACACACACACAGTCCCCTACACATATATACTCACATAAATTTGCCCCCACACAACCCATATACATACATATACGCACACTCCCCTGCACACAAATTCTCCTGCACATATACACATACACAATACTTACCTACACACACACATACACACACACACACTATCCTACCAACACATAGACACAAACATTCCCCTACATATACACATATTCACACTACTCTCCCCTATACACACATTCTCCTGCACATACACACATACACAATACTCTCCTATGCACATACACATTATCTTACCGACACATAGACACAAACATTCCCCTACATACACAAACACACTACTCCCCTACACACATAAACACAAACACACACAATACACTCCCCTACACACACTCTACTACATATACACACAAACACTCCACTTCATACACATATATCCACTTACACTCTTTCCTACATACATAAACACACAGTCAACCAATATACTCCCCTAAACACACACACACTTACTGCACTGTTTCTCCTGTTCTCACTACGTTAAATATTGTCTCTTTTGCAGAGAAAAGTTTCCTATTATATATCTACCTAGAAATTGAGTCACTTCCTTTCAGAAGCATTTGTGAAAAGCAAGCTACTATTGATTCATGTGTTTGGTGTTGCAAAGAGTAGCGTTATTGGGACAAATTGCTTCCTTTTGAAAATTATGTATATAATTTGAGTAAACTACTTCCAGTGAAGTATTGGATTTTAGAAAAGTAAAAAGCAATTTTAATGGAGAAAACATTGACTTTTCAATAAGAGTAATGAGTAGTAGCTTGACAGTCACCTGCAAGCAAGGATTCTAGATGCAAATCCTGAACAAGATGCACAGCATACTTCAATATGCCTCCAACATATAAAATGGATGGGATACTTAAAAGTACTCTAGCAGAGACTTACATGCTCGTGAAATAAGACCTTGAATTAGCCTATTGTTTCCCAAATAAGACCAAAACTGTGATCATGAAGGAGTTGTATATGCCTACTTTCTTCAAAATTAAAACCTCTGGGGCTGAAAAGATGGATCAGCAGTTACAAACACTGACCACTCTTGTAGAGGACCTGGGTTTGGTTCCTAGAACCCACATGGTAGGTCATCTGTCCAAAACTTCAGAGACAGCAGAATTGGTGTTTTATTTTCTACTTTTCTTGGAGACCAGGCAAACACCTACTAAACAAAAATATGCACAGATAGAACAGTTACACAAATAGCATAAAAATAAATAATAAAATAAAAAATAAATCTTTTTTTTAAATTAAAGCTCTTTTTCTTGAAAGACTCTTGGGAGAATAAGAAGACAAATCGTAGATCAAAGTGAAGAATATATCTTTTTCTCAAGACCTCCTGGAACCTTCTCAAAAACTTAACACATACTTGGTCACAAAACAAGTCTCTACAGATTCAAGAAAACTAACATAATCTCCCGTATCAGACCACTGCAGATTAAAGTTGGATCTCAACAATAGCAGAAACATCAGAATGCCTACAAACTCATGGAATATGAACAACTCTATACTGAGTTACCACTGGGTCAAGGAAGAAATAAAAATAAAGTCAAAGACTTCCTATAATTCAAAGAAAATGATTGCACAGCATAGCCAAACTTATGAGACATGATGAAAGTAATGCTAAGAGGTGCATTCATAGCACTAAGTGCCTTCATGACTAATTGGAGAATTCTCATTCTAGCAGCAAAGCAGGACACCTGAAGCTCTAGAACAAAATGAAGCACACCCAAGAGGAGTAGACTGGTAGTACATAATCACATTCAGGGCTGATACCAATAAAAACAAAAGAGAACAATACAAAGAATTAATGAAACAAAGAGTTCTTCAAGAAAATCAACAAAATAGATAAACTTGTATTCAAACTAACTAAATGGCAGAGAAAGAATATCAAAATCAACAAAGTCATGGGAAAAAAAGGTAAACTTAACAATAGATTCTGAGGAAAGCCAGAGAATCATTAGGTGATACTTCAAAATCCTGTAATCCACAAAACTGGAAAATCTAAAACAAAATGGACAAATTTCTTGATAGATACCACTTACCAAAATTAAATCAAGATCAGATAGACAATTTAAATAGACGAATAATGTTTAAGGAAATATAAACAGTTATTAAAAGTTCCCCCCCCCAAAAAAAGCAAAGGACTCCAAGATTTTAATGCAGAATTCTACCAGACTTTCAAAGAAAAACTAAAACCAAAACTCACCAAATTATTCCACAAAATAGAAGTAGAAGGAACATTGTCAAATTCTTTATATGAGTCCACAGTCACTCTGATACCCAAGCCACACAAAGACTCAAAAAAGAAAGAAAATTGCAGACCAATTTTACTCATTAACATGAATGCACAAATATTCAATAAGATACTAGCAAACGAAATTCAAGAACACATCCAAAAAGATCATATACCATGACCAAACAGGCTTCATTCCAAAGATGCAGAAAATATGTAAGTTCCAGAGATTTTTCAAAAATGTGAAAATCTGTCAATGTAATCCACCATATAAACAAGCTGAAAGAAAAAACACATTATCGTGTCATTAGATGCTGAAAAGGCCTTTGACAAAATCTAACACCCCTTCAAGATAAAAGTCTTTGAGAGATCATGGAAACAAGGGACATGCCTAAATATAACAAAGACAATATACAGCAAACCAACAGCCAACATCAAACTAAATGGAGAGAAACTCAAAGCAATCCCACTGAGATCAGGAACAAGATACTACTGTATACTCTCTTTAAATCTATTCAATATTTTTTATTGATATTTATTGAGCTCTACATTTTTCTCTGCTCCCCTCCCTGCCTCTCTCCTCCCCACTTCAACCCTCCCCCAAGGTCCCCATGCTCCCAATTTACTTAGAAGATCTTGTCTTTTTTTTACTTCCCATGTAGATTAGATCCATGTATGTCTCTCTTACAGTCCTCATTGTTGTCTAGGTTCTCTGGGATTGTGAATTGTAGGCTGGTTTTCTTTGATTTATGCCTAAAAGCCACTTATGGGTGAGTACATATGATATTCGCCTTTCTGGTTCTGGGTTACCTCAATCAATATGATGTTTTCTATATTATTCATTTGCTGCACATTTCAAATTTTTTCTGCTGTGTAGTACTCCATTTTGTAAATGTACTACATTTTCCTTATCCATTCTTCAGTTGAGGGGCATTTAGGTTATTTCCAAGTTCTGGTTTTGACAAACAATGCTGCTATGAACACCGTTGAGCACATGTCCTTGTGGTATGATTGAGCATCCTTTGGGTATACACCTAAAAGTGGTATTACTGGGTCTTGAGAAGGGTTGTTTCCTAATTTTCAGAGAAATTGTCATACTATATCCAAAGAGGCTGTACCAATTTACACTTCCACAAGCAATGCAAGTATTCCCTTTACCCCACATCCTCTCCAGCATAGGTTGTCATCAGTGTTTTTGATCTTTGCCATTCTTACAGATGTAAGATGGAATCTCAAGTGGTTGTGATTTGCATTTCTCTGATGGCTAAGGATGTTGAACATTTCCTTAAGTGTCTTTCAGGCATTTTAGATTCCTCTGTTGAGAGTTCTCTGTTTAGGTCTGAACTCCATTTCTATTGTGTTATTTATTCTTTTGATGACCAATTTCTTGAGTTCTTTGTCTATTTTGGAGATCAGTTGGTCCACTGTCTTATGTGGGGTTGGTGAAGATCTGTTTCCATTCTGTAGGATGCCGTTTTGTCTTGTTGACAAAACCATGTCCTTTGCTTTACAGAAGCTTTTCAATTTCAAAAGATTCCATTTATTAATTGTTTCTCTCAGTGTTTGTGCTACTGCCACCATTGGACAGGTCTGCCAGGCAAAGAAATAACAGAGAAATAAGAGAAATAACAGATGTTATTACTCAAATGAACTTGACAAACATCTATAGAACATTCCATCCAGACATAAAAGATTATACCTTCTTCTCAGAACCTTTTGGAACCTTCTCAAAAATTAACCACGTACTAGGTAACAAAACAAACCTCAACCAATACAAAAAAAAAAAAAACCTGGAATAACCCCACGTATGTCATCAGATCACCGTGGCTTAAAATTAGAATTCAACAGCAACACTAATTCCAGAAAGCCCATAAACACATGGAAATTAAACAATGCTCACATAAAGCATCAGTAGGTCAAGGAAGAAATTAAAGACTTCCTAAAATTCAATGAAAATGACCATACAACAATTTATGACACAATGAAAGCAGTGTTAAGAGGAAAGTTCATAGTACTAAATGCCTACATAAAGAATCTGGAAAAATCTTACACTAGTGGATTAA
This sequence comes from Alexandromys fortis, assembly GCF_014885135.2. Taxonomy (NCBI): domain Eukaryota; kingdom Metazoa; phylum Chordata; class Mammalia; order Rodentia; family Cricetidae; genus Alexandromys; species Alexandromys fortis. The sequence continues at coordinate 549,112 of NW_026068030.1, read as the reverse complement.
CAGAACATTTGAAAACTCTAGAACAAAAAGAAACAAACTCACACAGGATGACTTGGCAGCAGGAAATAATCAAATTGATAGCTGAAATCAACAAAATAGAAACAAAGAAAACAATACAAAGAATCAATGAGACAAAGAGTTGGTTCTTCGAGAAAATCAACAAAATAAACAAACCTTTATTCAAACTAACCAAAAGGCAGAGAGAGAATATCCAAATTAACAAAATCAGAAATTAAAAGAGGGATATAACAACAGACATGGAGGAAATACAGAGAATCATTAGGTCATATTTCAAAAACATGTACTCCACAAAATTGGAAAACTTAAAGGAAATGGACAGCGTTCTGGATAATTATCACTTACCGAATTTAAATCAAGACCAGATAAGCAAATTAAATAGATCTATAACTGCAAAAAAATAGAAAAAGTCATCAAAAGTTTCCCAACCAAAAAAAGCCTAGGACTAGATGGTTTCAGCATGAAATTCTACAAGATTTTCAAAGAAGAACTAATACCAATACTCCTCAAATTGTTCCACACAATAGAAACAGAAGGAACATTGCCAAACTCACCCTGATACACAAACCACAGAAAGACATTACTAAGAAAGAGAATTACAGGTCAACCTTACTCATGAACATTGATGCAAAAATTCTCAATATAATACTGGCAAATTGGATCCAATACCACATCAGAAAAATCATCCACCATGATCAAGGTAGCTTCATCCCAAAGATGCAGGATGGTTCAACATATAAAAATCTGCCAATGTAATCTACCATATAAACAAACTGGAAAAAACATAATCATCTCATTTGATGCTGAAAGAGCCTTGGACAAAATACAACATCCCTTCATGATAAAGGTCTTGGAGAGAGCAGGGATACAAGGAACATACCTAAACATAATAAAGGCAATATACAGCAAGCCAACAGCCAACATTAAACTAAATGAAAGGTTTCTATAAGCCAAAGGATGCCATCAGTAGTACAAAAAGACAGCCTACAGAATGCACAAAGATCTTCTCCAACCCCACATCTGACAGAGAGCTGATTTCCAAAATACAAAAAGAATTCAAGAAACTAGACATCAACCAACCAAATAATCCAATTAAAATATGTAGTACAGATCTAAACAGAGATTCTCAACAGATTAATCTCAAATGGCTGAGAGACAACTGACTGGATAAAAATGTGGTACATTTATAAAATGGATTATTACTCAGTTGTTAAAAACATGGACATCAGGAAATTTGATGGAAAATTAATGGAACTAGAAAAAATAACCTGATTGAGGTAACCCAGACTGAGAAAGACAAACATGGTATGTACTTACCCATAAGATATTAGCCATAACATAAAGGATAACTATGCCACAATCCACAGGCTCAGAGAGACTAGACAACAATAAGGGTTCACAGGAGAATGCCTGTATCTCTTTTGGAAGGGTAAATAGAGATTTTGTGAGTAGATTTTGGGTAGATGGTGATAGAACACGAGTGATCAGTTTGGGGATAGGGCAGAGTGGGAGAGTACTGAAGGAGGTTACTGAAAAGAGGAGGGCATCTTGGGGTTAGGTAATCACCTGGGTCGAGGGAATCTCCCAGGAATATACAAGGATGACCCTAGCTAAGACTCCTACCAATAACAGATTTAATAGCCTTAACTGGCTATCTCCTGTGAATGGGCCAGATTTCAAGTGTAGGGAGTGGGAAACCAACCCAGACACATAACCTTTGACCTACGGTCTGTACTGCCTGTGTTACATGCTGGGGTAAGGGTGGCCTAGAGATTGAGGGAGTGGCCAATCAGTGGCCAGTCTAGCCTAAAACCTATGCCAGGAGAGTAAGCCAACTTGTGACACTGCCCAGAGTACCAGGATGCACAAGCCAGATGATCCAGAGACTCCAGATAACACTAAACATGGCTAGAGGGGAAAATGTCAATATAATGATTCCTAATGATATTCTGCTTTACACATAGGTTGGTGCCTAGCCCCATTGTCATCAGAAACGCTTCATCCAGCAACTGATGGAAACAGATGTAGACCCACAGCCAAACATTAGGTGCAGTTTGGGGAATTCTACAGAAGAGAGTGAGAAAAGATTATAGGATCCAGAGGGGTCGAGGATACCACAAGAAAACTCACAGAATCAACTATCCTGTAGTCAAGGGGGCTAGCAGAGACTGAACCAACAACCAGGGAGTCTACACAGGACTGAGCTAGGTTANTACAATTGTGTAGCTTGAGCCTCCTGTGGGACTCCTAATAGTGAGAAAAGGGGCTGTCTCCAACTCTTTTACTGGGTTTTGGGACTCTGCTCCTCATATTTACACAGCTTTAAAACATGGGGAGGTGCTTTGTCTTACTGTGACTTGATATCTCATGGTGTTTGTTTGTTTGTTTGATAGTCATGGAAAATTTGAGCTTTCTTAAACAGAAATGGAGGAGGAGTATAGTGGAGAATGGGAATAGAGCTGTTGGGAGAGGGATTAGGAGGACAGGAGGAGAGGAATACAACTGGGATATAAAATAAATAAATACAATTTAAAAAACACTCGACATTAGCATTCTTTAGTCACTGCAAATAAAATTCTCAAAGAGAAGCTACTTGTCACTTACTTCTGACCTTTAAAGACTACGAAACTGGCCTCAACAGCTGTTCTCAAGGAGTTAAGACTAAAGATTGCTCTCCCAGTTAGCACATGGATTCACAGTTGGTGCAGCAACTTTTAAAAATAGGTTGGCACTTTTAAAGAACTTAAATATTCCTTTGCAAAACAAACTAGTCATCACTTCTTATATTAGATGTCTTATTTCATCTAACAAAGTAAAAAAAAAGTTTGCTGGATGCTTTAAAAAGCTTTTCTTCATTATTGTTAAATGTAAGGTATAATCCTAATTTACTCTGAAATAGCAAACTGACAAACTATGATGCGTCAATGAAATGGATTATTATTTAGCAATTAAAGAACCTGGCACTGCCATTTGCAGCATCAGTGTCTGAAAGAAGGCAGACTCTGCAATATGTTTCCACTCATATAGCATTGTACAATAGACAAGTGCATGAACCTGAACTGACTTTCAGAGAGTGCTGTCCAAAGGAATGGATAGTGTTTAAGAAAGAATATGCTATATTTGGAGGGGTCAAGCATTTCTCTGTTTTCATCATAGTGACATTCACATAACTGCATGCATTTTTCAAAGGTTGTAAAAAATGTGCAAAAGCATAAAGATTATTAAGCATAAAGTGATACTAATAAAATCATGTTTCAAAAGAGTTGCCTTTCAGTATTTATTACAACTTGAATAATATTTAGACTGACAAGTTCAAACTTACAGTAAGGAATTAATAATTTTTCTGGATATAATTTAGACTGTATGATAAGATCATGATGGTTATTTAATTTGAAACAAAAACTAAAATAATCTTATATATATTGATAATATTTACAAACCCCAAGTTACTAAAAGTAAAATTAGTGAGCTGTTTGAAAGCAAAGAACATCTGTTATCTCTAAATAGCACAGTGCTAGCTAGATACACAAAGGATATTTTTGAAATAAGTATATCCAAACTATGATCCCATTGCATTATCAGAGGTAGACTAATTGCTGAAATAACCCCAAAATAGTGATGACTTACTAGACTGAGTTTTTATCTCATTCATGAATAATTCCCATGAGGGTTATATGAATGAGGTTTGATTTTTCTGAGCAACTCTTATCCTTTCAGTGTCTTGGGACCTAAAACTCTTCACCAACAGGTATTCAGCTCCCTGAACCTAACGCCTGTGCATTTTGCCTGGCAGAACAAGAGATAAATACTCCCTTATAGACTGCAATTGATCTTTATATTTACTTATTCCAACACTCAGAAGACAAGACACTACAGGTAGATATTACCAATGCCCACCCATCTCTGTGGCCTTAATCTAGTCCATTATGACAGGATAGAGCTACTATAAAATGGAAATGGGAAAGGGGGAAGGAACTTTAACTATGGAGGGAAGAGAGATGAATAACACAAAGGGTATTTGAAAAAGTCATCGTGAAGTATTTCAAAAGCTTGCTTTAATATATATATATATATATATTACATATAGTCTAATAGATACTTACATATTTATGGTGTGTGTGTATGTGTGTGTGTGTGTGTGTGTGTGTTTTAATGAGGTTATAATGCTCTCCCCATGGGCCATAGACAATTTAACAAAAACCCCAGTGTCAGGCATGGGAAATTTCTCTTGTAGTTGTTGATCAGGGGTAGCCAACAGATTCATAAAACAATATAGTCTATTACTATTTTCCTTAGTTATCTCTAAAAACTTGAAAGACTGTTGTTGAAGACACTGTACACTTTAAACACAGGACTTAAATGAATAAAGCTAGAACTGACCTGGAAGCTCCTTCTGTGAAGACTAGTTCTCACGATATCTGAAGGTTCTATGCAAGCTGCATTGGTAAAAAGCAATAGGTAGCCCTATCCAACTATAAATTTTATGAATGGTAACAATAACTGTACCAGCAAGACAGCCCTAATGGTGCAATAGTGACATTTCTTTTCTTGAAGGTAACAAATAACTGTCTAGTTGGTGTAAATCCCACTCAATAGGGTAGAATTCATGCTTGGTACTTTAAGCCTACACAGTTACTCATGGCTGGTAAAGGAAACATAGGCCATAGAAAAGAACTTGCTATTGCTGTTTCCCTAAATCAGTATAATTTTAGCTGTATTCTAAATACTTATTCTTAACCCCACAGGTAATTAGAGCTCTCCCACCTCATCAAAGAAGTTTCTTTTTGCCACAGATAGAGGACATTTCAGATGTACACAACTGGTCAAATGTAGAGAATAAGAGTGCATGGAGTTCCAAACCCCAACTGACACATTTGCATGCAAACTCTTCACCTAAGACTCTGAGAACATCAAGAAAGAGAGGGCAGAAAGACTGTAAAAGCCAGAGGACCAGGTGCATGCTATGAGACAGTGTCTTCAAGACATGATGGGGATACTACACCCACAAAATGTCAACAATATGGCTGTGTAAACATCACTCACATAACAACAACACCAATTGATAGAACAGTACAGATGGGAAAATTTCACAAGGTCAAACCCATAGAAGAAGAGCTGCAGGCTTGTGAGAAAGAATTAGTCTTCCTCAGAGATGAGCCCTGTGATCAATTATCCAATCCCAAGTAGCCAGCCAAAAACATATACAAATATGAGTAGCATGGAATAGGCTCAGCAAATTGTACACACACACACACACACACACACACACACACACACATATATATATATATATGTCACAAAATAATTAAATAAAGAGAAATTATAAGTTTGAAAGGGAGAGATGGGGACACAGGAGATGGTGGGGGAGCAGGAAGGGTGAAAAGGATACAAATATAGTCCTCATGTTTGAAATTCTCAAAAGAAAAAGTTATATGATTAACTAAGATTCAAAGAATTTGTTCCATCTCAACAACCATGAATTTCATTCATTCTTCTGTTCCTGAATTAATGAGAAGCTGTCTACAATAATGAGGCTGCTCATTCATTTGCCAGCCGCTCAGACCCAAATAATCACACAAAACTATATTAATTACAACTTTGGTCATTAGCTTAGGCATATTTCTAGCTAACTCTTACATGTCACAATAACCCATTTCTATTAATCTGTGTATTGCCAAGAGGCTGTGGCCTACTGATAAGGTTCTGGCTGGCAGCTGGCATTTTTCTCCTTTAGCAGCTGCATGACGTTTCTCTGACTCTGCCTGCTTTCTCTCTATATCTCTGTTCAGATTTCCCGCCTGGCTTTACTCTACCAAGCCACTGGTTGAAACAGCTTATTTAGTTAACAATGGTAATAACACATATTCATAGAATACAGAGGGAAATCCTATATCATTTCTCATTCTCTGTCTAAATAAAAGGGAAGGTTAACTTTAACATAGTAAAATTACATATAACAAAACAGGTATCAAATAAGAACTACAGTTACTTAGCTTAGTTATATTAGCTAAGAAAAACTATAACGATCTATCCTTCAACTCCATCAAAGATCCCAGAAGTATATAATATTACCTAAGTTGACAGGAAGTGCATTGTAAGCAACTTCCAAAACTCTAAAATTGACAGAAACATCTCAGCGCCTGGATAGTTATCCAAAGTTATTCTGTAACAATGGGGTAACCATCTTCAGCCTACAGGCCCATAGTATCCATCAGACTTTTCCAAAAAACAGGGAATATGAAAGAGTGTTTCACCTCTATTGGTAGTTTGTCAGTCACTTTCTTCTGTGTCCTGCGAAATGTCTGACAGACTCTTTCACGAAGCAGGAGCCCTGAAGGACTGTCTCACCTTTAGGCAAGTTCAGCAATCATTTTTCTGTGGGTCCTGCTTGTTCAGTTCATACAGCATACAATCAAGCAGTCCAGGCAAGAGCAGTTTCTTGCCCTAATAGCTAGCCTTGTCACATTGAAAGCAAATTCCATAACTAGTTTCTTCAATGCCCATCATCCTCTCTGAAGTAGTACCTGTTCTGAGCCTTAAGAATCCTTCTTATATACTTTATGCTTCTTATTTTCCATACACTCTTAGTTCCTTTTCCCTCATTTCTGCTTTGCTATTAATTTATCAGGCCATTGAATGCTATGAAATTAGAAATCTATCTCCTCGGGGGACAGCCTCAGACTGTAAGTGGTTTCATTGGCCATTTGCTTCCTTAGTGATGCAGGAAGATGTTTTAGCGTGTCACCAGCTTTAAGTAACAGCATTTGTGAAAATTTCAAACATGTTGTTTAGCCCAGAAATACTTCTTACCAACAAAAACTGTGACTGGATGACTTATTTATTGATCTTTGCATTCCTGTTCCAGTGGGTTTAAAGTAAAGGGCATGGTTTCTAAAAAGAAACTTTAACATGTTATGCCAGTACCAGAGTCGTAGCAAGTGCAGCACTGAGAAGAATTC
>NW_026068030.1:509778-542053 GCF_014885135.2 Alexandromys fortis | reverse complement strand
TAATATATATATATATATATTTCCACAGGCTAAGCAATGTAATAATTGCAGTAGTGCTCAGAAAGAAGAGATCGAGCACCATGGGTCTCTTGATAGAGGATTGTTGCCATCCAAGGGCTTCTGCTTTGTAGGGAGCATTGGACATCCTGAATGAACAAAATTCTTAGTGAACATGTATTACAAGGGCACAGTAATGTCAATGAGAATAAAGGCCTTGGGCCCTGTGGAACCCACAGAAATGGATCCGTTCCTCCTTGACTAGAGATCAGAGAATTCAAACCTATTCTTGCTCCTTCAAGGTTATACAACAGGCTGTTTTATCCTAATGTGTGGCTGCAGGATGTGTTTCCTAGTCAAAAGGATATGTTGACCTAGAGTGTGGCTACTTAATGTTTGGAGATATGTGGAGGAGGAAATTACTTTGTTTGTTCTTTGTATCATGTCAAGGAAGTATTTTGCCTTCTCCCCCTTTTTGGATTGGGGTATATAAGAACTTTGAATAATAAACATGAGGCAGGTCACAATGTTCACTGAGTGCCCTCTCTACTCTATCTGTTATCTCTTACCTATTTTGTTTCTAAATCCACACTCCCCTCCTCTAGAATTTATGGATCTCTCAGACAAGACCCATGTAAATCATCAAAACCATTTCCCCACATGAGTCAGACTCAAGAAGAATGGCAAATCTCTTGCACTAGAGTAAGAGTGTTTATGGACAATTTATCACTGTGTGTATAAACTGACTACTGCTTCCTCCCCTACCCTGATGTTTATCAATTGAGACTGCTAATCTACTGAGACCTCCTCTGGAGAGTAGCACTCCCCCATCTTGTGTTGTGCCTAATAAACAAGCTGAGGATGCAGGCTGCAGGTGGTACAGACCCCAACCTGGTCTTCACTTTCCTGACCATCTGTCTGTGGGTCAGTCCTTTATTCCTTACTTTGAAGCCCCTTGCTATGTTTCCAGACCCCAATTCTCATGGTTCACAGTTGTTACTTCCAGAAAATAAAAAGACTGACTCCAATAAAGCTTCTGAGTATAACAAGTGATACAGAGTCTGAAGAGTGTTTTTAAACTCTACTCCCTCAGTGGGCCATTAAAAAAACAGAGGCTAAACAGGAAATCCAACTAAGAGTGCTATTGAAAAATAATCCCAGTGCTAAGAAAGGGGAATTAGGAGAAAAAAATATAATTTAAAGTATTTTCAGAGACATAGTAAACTATTGCCCTACCTCTGACTTACTGAGATTTTTTGCTTGAACAATAATTTTTGCATACATTGTGCTTTTTAAAAGAAAAACCCCAATAGTTTCAGGCCAGCCTGGTCTACAAGAGCTAGTTCCAGGATAGGCTCCAAAGAACCTCTGTCCTGAAAAACCTAAAAAAAAAAAAAAAAAAAAAAAGAAGAAGAAGAAGAAGACAAACCCCAAGTGACAGTTCATGATTAGTAATTCTTAGATATACTTTTAGTTTAAAGTGCCCAAGCTTTTTGAAAAATACTTAATGACTTTTATTATAATACCATTTCCTCTTTTCAATGAAACAACAATACTTTCTCACCTCCCACTGGGGATGCCTTTCACACGCACCTAAGGCATCTCATGAAAGTTAATTTAGCCAAGGGTTAATCCATTGAGAACATTTCATCTTATAAACAAAAAGAAAAATATGTAACTATAACAGATAAAATTTTGTTGTGATAATCTGTCAGTATATAACCAATGTCTTCAGTATTTCTGCTTCCTGAGAAAGAAAAGTTGAAATGACCTTCACATAAAGGCTTCAAAAATGGAGGGAGGAGCTCTTTAGGAATAAAGATGTCATGGAATAATTGACCAAGAAAAGTCACAAACATGTGTCCAAGAGAAACAGCCAAATCTGAGCAGACACAGCATCTTACTGCGTCTTCCTCTGTGGTGGTGAAATGCAGGTAGTATATATGTATTCTCTTTCTTTGAATATGGCAAAGGACAAACAAATATTGTCATTGATATCTTATAATTATATCGTAATTTTTGTTATTTATGCTTTTACATTTAGAGAAAGAAAGGCCTTGTCAATTTCTTAGCAATTAGCCCAATCCAATTTTTTACATTGACACCTTTTATATATGCAACAAATTCTCTTTGGAATTAGTTGAATGTGGTCTATTAATATTTTAATGTTTTGTTGGTCAGTTGTATCCTTGTATGTAAAAACCTTTGATTAACTCCCTTTAAGGGTTAGGTAAGAGCCTCAGTTTACCTTTCTGCAGTGAAGTGCATTAACTGAATGTTAATGCTGCATGTAGATGACTGTACTCAGAAGCATCTTAAAAGCTTTAACAAATGTTTCTTCCAAATGGTGACTGCCTCTGATTACCTAGATCATGCATTATTTGAATCAACCAACATGGAAATGCATTTCTGGTTCCCTGGATACACCATAATCTTCTCTGAAAGGCATTGACACACATGCATGTACAGGATACTTTGTGTACAAGGTAGGTTTCCAGAAAAGGATCATGACTTCAACAATGCAACAAATTGAAACGGTTAGTGGTTTCTTTTTTCTTTTTAATTGTCATATCATAAAAATTGAGACTGATAAATGGTGTTATCTCTGTTACAGCGGTGCTTAGCTCCACTGTCTACTCTGCTGACACAGAAATACACCTATACCACACATCCTAGCACAGCCACTGAGCCTCCTGCATAACATCACCAGTCATGATGCAGCAGATCTACCTTTGTTTCCATGGTAATGACTGTCATATCTGAGTTGGGAGCAGAATAGAGGTAAAGCCTATTTTCCAGTGATGCTCATGATTCCTCAGGTTTTCAGTTTTGATGCGAACCCAGAGAACTGTCCCAGTAGTTTCTGCCAAGCCCCCTTCACCTCCTTATTCCTCAGACTGTAAATCATGGGGTTCAGCATGGGTGTCAAAATTGCATAAAACAGAGAAATCAACTTCTCCTGAAGGACAGAGGGGCTGGAGCGAGGCTGGATGTAGGTGAAAATGGCCATGCCATAGCACAGGGCAACCACAGTGAGGTGGGAGGCACAAGTGTGGAAGGCTTTCCTTCTTCCCTCTTTCGACTGGATCTTTAGGATGGTGGAGATGATTTGGATGTAGGACAGGAGAACCAGGCAGAATGGAGTCATCAGGAGGATGATGCTAGATACCATAATAGCAACTTCATTGGTAGACGTATCCACACAGGCCAGCCTCACCACAGCAAGGAGCTCACAGGATATATGATCGATGTACACATTAGTGCACATGGGCAGCTGAAAGGTGATAGCAGTCTGCATTACAGAATTGACGGAACCACTGACCCAAGATGCAAGAGCCATCCTACTACACAGTCCTGCATGCATAATGGCAGAGTATCTCAGCGGATTGCACACTGCCACATAGCGGTCGTAGGCCATCATTGCCAGTAGGACAAATTCAATCCCTCCTAAGCCCAGAGAAAAAAATAACTGTGCTGCGCAGCTCAGAAATGGGATTGCTTTGTGTGTGGCAAGAAAATGAGCCAGCAGCTGAGGGACTATGCTTGTGGCATAGGACACATCCACAAGCGACAGGTTGGTCAGAAAGAAATACATGGGAGTGTGGAGTCTGTTGTCCAGTTTGATCAGAAGAACAATGAGGAAGTTCCCCAGCACTGTCACCAGGTACATCAGCAAGAACAGGACAAAGAGGGAAACTTGAGTGTCCCAGTTACTGGACAGGCCAAGGAGGATAAATTCATGAGCCCATGTCTGGTTGTCTGTTCCCATTGAAAAATGTCAGTCTACAGTGAAAGCCAAACAGATGCTCATCAGCACAGAAAAGAATGCTTTTGATTCACTTGTGTAATATACCCATATGTCATCAGTTGGGCCAATGGTCTCTTTTGAAAGCCTTCAATCTTTTCACCCTTTATTTAACTTGGGGAAGGGAATGTGGTTTTTCTTTTCACCCTTATAATATGTTGTTCTTAAGAATCTATCCTCAAGATGCGCTCAAGAAATGGGTCAGGACGTGGTTTCCAACACCTACATGGTAGCTCACAACCCATCTGTATTTCCTGATCCTGGGGCTCCAAACCCTTCCAACATCTGCAGGCACCAGACATGACGGTCTTATGGTGTCCTTACATGCTTGTATTCAAAACACTCACACAGAAACCAAATTAAAAAATTTCCTAAAAACAGATATCCTATCTGCTCCCAAGAAAACAAGAATGTAGATGATTACAGGATCTAAAAAAAAAAAAGCAAATATTTAAGTCTTCACCACCCAGACAAGAATAAAGTACAGATTTTCCTGTGAGCCTACTTGAACAGACATTCCCACATTACTTTTGCTGGGCAAGCGCTTTTTCAGTAACCTATTATGTCATAATATGAATGCTAAACAGAAATGTGTTATATTGAACTTTTTTAATTGGCTCATTATGGCTGTGTGCCTGGCTATTCACTGACATTCCCTTTATCAGTGCAGAGGAGAAGAGTCTGAGGACAGGAAAAGAGAAGAGTGGTCAGAGGAAGGTCTCTGAGCTGGAGGACAAAGTCGCCACTGTCTGATAACCCTCTTATCAGACAAAAGACAAAAGAGAACAGCCAGTTCCAGAAATCTGTATGTCATACCCAACCCAGACAACCTCATATTTTCCACCTTCTCTCTGATGTCCTCCTCACAACCTGACCTGCTTTTGACAGCTTCTCCTTTGCTGCCCAGTCCTGGTCCTTCCACCCGCACCTACCTTGTTGCTTTGTAAAACCTCAAGCAGACTGAAAACATCTAACTGATTTTAAAAGACATTCAGTCTAGAATGTAAATTCTAAAAATCTCACAAATCAGTTCATCAGGAACAAATATGTCAACAGGTGAGTGTTGATGATGTAGTAATCTGGGCTGGATGGGGGCATTTTCTCTGTTAATCTTACAGATCACTCAGCACCACCTCTGCCAGAAGCTGGGATTTCAGGGTGAATCTCCCTCCCCATTTCAAACTGCAGAGCAAGTAAAGGAAAAGTGCCAGAGCCAAAGTGGAACATTGGCTAGTGAATGGTGCCTGCCGCACTGTCCTGCTGTCTGGAGACATGCAAGCATTCAATTAGTGTGCTCCTTTTGTCTACTTCCAGCTCCACTAATGCCATGTCTCATTATTAATGAGTCTCATATTCTTTGTACCCTTGCAGCTTCTTCTCTCTAAGGCCTGGAGCAAACTGCTTATACATACATACATACATACATACATACATACATACATACATACATGTATAATCTAGGTGGCTGAAGTGGTCACTTGTGAAATAAAGATTGGGAGGTGAGCATATACAGAGAATTCCTGGACATGCAGGTACCAGTTATTAGTTATAATAACTCATCTTGATTTCCTGCTTTCCACCTCCTTCAGGATCCTTTCTCTTCTTTCTCATTATCAACCTTGGGTTTCTTTGCTCTGGAGTACAAACTGTCTCCTTCAAACTTCTCCCTCATTATAGAAAATATGTATATGCAAATCTATGTTCAGAAAAAGAATATTTGTTATGTGTGTATGCTACAATTAGCAGTAACTCATGATAGGATCCACTTTCCAGATTCACTTCCTATTACTTAACGCCTAATCCATGCAAAATTCTACTCATTAACTTATACAAATTCAAAACTCATGTTGACAGGCAATCATTAAATCCATAGACTTTTGTTCTATCTTTGTTTAGTAATCCTTTATTCTTAAGCAATGATATTCAACTGTATCCAATGTTCCTCTTGTGCTCAGCTTCCATTCTAATTTCCTCTTCTGTTAGAGGTAGTTTCTTTTATTTCTTTTGCTGGGCACAAATGAGTATTACCCAAGATTTTGTTCTCAGAGCTTGTACTTTATTCTTTTCAGTTATTTCTTGGGAGACCTCTTGATCTTATTATCATTATTATCTAAACTGTGTAGTTCAAGTTCAATTAACTCTGCAAAAATCTCTGAGTTTTCCCTAAAATAAATGAAACAACTTAAATGAATGTTTTCTAAATCTCTCACCAATGACAACATTTATCTCCCTACACACTGGATTCCTTCCCAACTGTGTTTTATTTTTGACAATAATAAAAAATTCCTTCCTTTGTCATGTATTACATATCTCTTCAAACCTTCACATATTATCATGACTGTCTCTTATGGAGTACATGACTTTTTGATAATATCCTTCACGTAATCTTTACCCAGACAAAAGGCTATATCTTATACTCCAAATTGATCATTCAAAACACAAATTTACTGACATAGTTTTCATGTGCAAACATATCTATACTTTTTAAGTGTTTCTGAAATTAAGTTTATCATTGAAAGATTTCTACATAATTCATAATCTGTTCCTATGTTTTTATTTATTTTGCTAATTTTATGATGCTACACATTGTAGACAGATAATTTTTACTGAAATAAGTTTCTCACACTTAGATACCTTCTGGATATTTTGCTTAATCTACTATAATTGCTATTTATTTCTAAGGAAAATTTTACTGTGGTTTAAAAATAATTAATATACAAATATTCTTTTTATCTTCATTCATTTGTATATATAAAACCTGCATTTGAAAACACAAATGGTAGAAACGTGTTGACTAGATGTTTTCACACAGCTCTAGTTAATAGTTTCGCCACATTACTTTGTACTCATCTTCCATCAAAATATAGTTGAGTTTCTTTCTTTATTTCACTATGAATAATATGTGAGGGTCCAAATACTGACTTCATGACAAACCATTCCAGTTAGGAAGCCAGAGCTTGGTCTTTACAGCTATAGACAATCTGTAGGTTCTATAGATCACCCTAAATTTGTGATTTTTTTCCTACTGACATTTAAAAAAAAAACAAAGTATAGAATGGAAGAAATAATTGCTCTATTTACTTGTATAAACAAGACCAAAAAAAGCCAGTGAGTCAAGGCTAAGCCCATAGCTGGCATCAAGAGCACACTGGGGTTGAGCAGTGACCATGGTGACCATATCAATTTTACTGAGCTCTCCCTCCTCCACAACTCCACATCATGTTTTCTGGTCAGTAGTTATCCAACTGCAGGCATTTCTCCTGTTTGCCAGGCATCCTCCATGCTGCTATGATAAATAACAAAATCCTGTTTTGCAGAAACACAGTATCCACATATTCGCCGTACCTCAAATAACACAGTTTTAGACATTCTTTAATATTTATCAGTGTGCTCAAAACTAAACTGTGCAAGCTCATCAAACAGAACATGTTGAAATAAGACACCTGTGGTTCACTGACTGAGATATGAATATCAGGAAGGAAGGACTTTCCTTTACTGTGTTTTAAAAATTGTAATAGGAGGTATGATCACTGTGGCCATAATGAATATAATGTAGTAAATGATACACCAAGAAAAGCTTTGCAACTAGGAGCACAGCTGAGGGGTAAAGCTTGTACTTACCATGTATGGGGCCCTCAGTTTAATCCCTGGCATGAAAAAAGAAAAGAAATAATGCAGGATAAAAAGAATAGGGGAGGGAAAGGACTCTTGAAACATTCTAAGGAAAATGGTCTCCTCTGATATCTTTATCACACCCCTCTTCCCAAGGCTTAGGGAACATCACAGGTGATAGGGAAGAGAGTTTCTAAGATCCAGAGGGATATGAGACCAGAGAGAAAATACTGACTTCTTGATATAAAAGGACCACTGAACTCACAAATTTACAGTAACCAAAGTTCCATAACTCCTGCCCAAGATCACACTAATCAACATGACAGTTGATGGTCATTAGGGGAAGGAGAGTCAGTTTTCTTTAAGAATGTGGCTGCTGGTAGGTGGGTTGGCATGCTCCAGTATGTGGCCCATAGCCACGAGTTTGTAGAAAACAGACATTTTATTTGTCAGGTAAATGAATAAGAAATAATTACCTTTGTTTGGCCCTAGTGAAAATTATCTTCATGTGCCTTTGAGAATTATCTAGTAATTACTCACTGCAGCAATTTTTCAAGAACTAAATGTGTACTCTATGACAAAGAAACAAAGGCAAAAAAAAAGTCCAAGATGCTTTAGACAAACATCTTCATGGCACAATACAGGCAATTTAGAAATCAAGCATTATTCAATAAATCTTTTTTCAGCGAAGTAAATCTATTCACTGATTACATGGAAACTCATATTTTCTGCTAAGATTTAAATCTAGTTCTCAATTATAACAACTCAAATATTTTCCTTTCACTAGTTCAATCATAAAGTTACTTACTGTTTTACGTTTATCTTCCCTTTTTTCATTTCCTGCCCTTCTATAACTTCTTTAGTTAGAAATATCTGCAATCTGAAAAAAAGAATGAAAAGTAAGAAATTCATTTATACAACTATGAAATTTCATGTGAAAACCAGATTGGCAAGGTTGGAGAGCTGACTTGGTGGAAAAAAGCACTGACTGCTCTTCCAGAGGTCTTGAGTTCAATTCCCAGCAGCCACATGGTGGCTCACAACCTTCTATAATGATATCTGGGGCCCTCCTCCAGTCTGGCCTAAAGACAGAACACTGTATACATCATAAATAAATCTTTAAAAAACAGATGGGCATTTATTTAGATAATATAGGTGAAGTTTGAGTTCAGCTTCTCCTGCTTCCTTGTTCTGGAATTGTCTGCTAACATTACATCTCTATGCCGCACAATTTTAAGCAATACTCTCCATGTCTCTGCACAAGGGCTCCTTATAAAGAACACAACTCCTCCTATATGAGCATCCTTTCCTCTCCTCTTCTAAAAACGGAACATTAAGAAAGTCAAGATTTTTAGTACTGTAGTTCTATGATAGAGCTTGATGTCAGGGATGGTGATGCCTCTGGAAGTTCTTCTATTGTACAGGATTATTTTGGCTATCCTGGTTTTGAAGTTGAGCATTGTTCTTTCAAGGCCTGTGAAGAACTGAGTTGGGGTTTTGATGGGGATTGGATTGAACCTATAGATTGCTTTTGGTATGATTTCCAATTTTATTATGTTGTTCCTATTGATCTAAGAGCATGGGAGATCTTTCCATTTTCTTGTAGCTTCTTCAATTTCTTTATTGAAAGACTTAAAGTTTTTGTTGAACAGGTCTTTCACTTCTTTGGTTAGTGTTACCCCCAAGATATTTTATGTTATTTGTGGTTACTGTGAAGGGTGATGCTTCTCTGATGGCTTGTTATTGATATAAAAACAGACAGGTTGATCAATGGAATCTAATTGAAGACTCTGATATTAATTCACACACCTATGAAGAACTGATTTTTGTCAAATAAGCTAAAATTACACAATGGACAAAAGAAAGCATCTTCAGCAAATGGTGCTGGCATAACTGGATGTCAACAAGTATATAAATGAAAATAGACCCATATCTATTGCCATACGCAAAACTCAAGTCCAAATGGATTAAAGACCTCAATATAAATCTGATCACACTGAAGAGAAAATGGGAATTAGTCTTCAATGCATGGACACAGGAAACCACTTCCTAAATATAACCCTAGTAGCACAGACACTGAGAGCAACAATAAATAAAGGGAATCTCCTGAAACTGAGTAGCTTCTGTAAAGAAAAGGACACAGTCAATAAGACAAAAAGGCAGCCTACAGAATGGGAAAAGATCTTCACCAATCCCACAGCAGACAAAAAAACTGATCTCCAAAATATACAAAGAACTCAAGAAATTAGACATTATAATGCTAAATAACCCAATTTTAAAAATGGGGTAGAGAGCTAAACAGAGAATTCTCAACAGAAGAATCTCAAATGACAAAAAAAAAAAAAACTAAAGGAAATGTTCAACATCTTTAGCCATCCAGGAAATAAAAGCCAAAATAAAAATAAGATACCATCTTACACCTGTCAGAATGGCTAAGATAAAAAACACCAATGATAGCTTACGCTTGAGAGGATCTGGAGTAAGGGGAACACTCATCCATTGCTGGTGGGAATTCAAACATGTGAAACCACTTTGGAAATCAGTATGGCGATTTCTCAGAAAATCGGGAATCAACCTACCTCAGGATCTAGGAATACCACTCTTGGGCATATACCCAAAGGATGCTCAATCATACTACAAAGGCATTTGTTTACCTATGTTCATAGCAGCATTATTTGTAATAGCCAGAACCTGGAAACAACCTAGATGCCCTCAATCAAAAAAATGGATAAAGAAAATGTGGCACATTTATACATTAGAATACTACTTGGTGGTAAAAAGGAATGACATCTTGAATATTGCATTCAAATGGATGGAATTAGAAAACACTATCCTTAGTGAGGTAATCCAGACCCAAAAATATGAATATGGTATGTACTCGCTCATAAGTGGATACTGGCTATAAACAAAGGACATTAAGCCTATATATAGTTCATGATCCTAGAGAAGCTAAGAAATAAGGTGAACCCGAAGAAAAATATACATAGAACCACCTGGAAATTGGAAACAGACAAGATCACCTGACAAAATTGGGAGCATGGCGGCAGGGGAGTAGGGAGGGTGAAAGGGAGGGGAGAAGGGGAGAGATGAGGAGAACTTGAAGGAAGGGGAGAGTTGAGATGGAGGAACGACAGAAATGAGAGCAAGGAAAGAGATCTCTTGATTGAGGGAGCCATTATAAGGATAGCAGAAACCTGGCTCTAGAGGAATTCCCAGGAATTTATAAGGATGACCCCAGCTAAGACCCTAAGCAATAGGGGAGAGGAGGCCCAGTCTTGACATGCTCTGTAATCAGGATGGTGAATATCTTAAATATCACCATAGAACCTTTATCCAGCAACTGATGGAAACAGAGGCAGAGACCCGCATTGGAGCACTGGACTGAGCTCTCAAACTCCAGTTGAAGAGTGGGAGGAATGAGAATATAAGCAAAGAGGTCAAGACTATTTATGGGAACACCCCCTGATACAGTTTACCCGAGTTAATGGGAGCTTACCAACTCCAGCCAGACAGGGAAGGAATCAGCATAGGACCAAACTAGACCCTCGGAATATGAGTGACAGTTGTATGACTGGGGCAGACTGAGGGGCTACTGGCAGTGGCACCAGGATTTATCCCTATTGCTTCTACTGGCTTTTTGGAACCCATTCTCTTTGGATGAATTCTTTGCTCAGCCTAGATATAGTAGGGAGGACCTTGAACCTTCCTTAAAGCAATGTGCCTTACCGTCTCTGAAGAGTGGATGGGGGGTTGGGAGGGGAAGGTCAAGTAAATGAGAGGAGAAGAGGGAGTAGGAACTGGGATTTGTATAAATGAAAAAAAAAGATAGTTTGTTTCCTTTTTAAAAATAAAATAAAGAAACTCAAGGTTTGAAATCCAATAAACATATTTCTAATGCTAAATCTCAGACAATAGTTTGGTTATATTTGCTATTAATATTTGGTGTTTTAAAGTCAGGAATTCAGACATCACTTAGTCTGTTGAAATTTATTCAAATAAACAGAATGGGAAAAGATCTTTACTATAAAGAAGCTACCTCTTGAAGCAGATGGTAGCAAATACAGAGGCCCAAACCTTATGCAGAGAGTGAGAGACCTTGGAACACTCAGTCCTATATCCCTCCCCTCATTGTCGAGACAGAGTGTAAGAGTCAGAGAGGATGTAGTATAGCAAGAAAACAAAGCCATTGAAATCAACATGGTCGGTGCATATATGCACAAAAACTGGAGCTGCATGCACGGGGACTACATAGGTCTGCACCATACGGGACCCTAGAGATGAGTGGAGAAGTGAATATATGCCCCATCCCTAACCCAGACACACTCCAATTAATAACAACATGCATAGGAAAATGTAGTTTCCTCAAAGGGAGTCTCTCTGGAAAAAACAAACTACTCTATTGGATAAGCTATGTGCTCAGGAATAGATGACCAAAAGAAAAGGAATTCAGCAGTAACTTTGGGGGCACCTTGGCTCACAACATTGTGACAAGGTTTTTCCTTTTTCAAAAAAAAACTATCTTTTATTTTTATACTTATTTTATGCTCTTTATATTTGTTTTCTTGTCTCCTTTTCCACAATAGATAGTTGGGCAGTGGTGGCGCACGCCTTCAATCCCAGCACTTGAAAGGCAGAGGCAGGCAAATCTCTGTGAGTTTGAGGCCAGCCTGGTCTGGAAGAGCTAGTTCCAGGACAGGCTCCAAAGCTACAGAGAAACCCTGTCTCAAAAAACAAACAAACAAAAAAACCCACAATAGATAATATGCATACATAAGTAGTTCATATATATATATGTATGTATGTATATATGTAGTATACCTTCACGAAACCTTCCAGTTTCATGAGTTTTTTATTTGAATACACATATTTTTTATTCTTCTATTTAATTTACCTTCCAGCTGAAGCCTCCTCTCCCACCTCCTCTCCACCCAGTCTTTCTCTTCAATTCCTCCTCTTCAGCTCCCAAATTCCCTTCTCTTCCATCTCCATCCAGGAAAGGGCAGGTCTCTTATGAGTAACAATAAAACATGTCATATCAAGTGATGATAAGACTAAGCACCTCCCCAAGTATTAAGGCTGGGCCAGGCAACCCCTTAGGAAAAGTAGGTTCCCAAAAGCCAATAAAAGAGTCAGAGACAACCCCTATCCCCACTGTTAGAAGTCCAGTAAGAGGACCAAGATATACAATTGCAACACATATGCAGAGTACCTAGGTCAGTCTCATGCATGCTCACTGGTTGTCAGTTCAGTTTCTGTGAGTCCCTATGAGCCTTCTCGTGGTGTCTTTGGCCACTCTGACTCCTATACCCCTTTCACCTGTTCCCAGAAGGACTCCCCAACACTGGCCTGTGCTTGGCTGTGGGCCTCTGCATCTGTTTCCATAAGTTGCTGGATGATGCCTATTTGATGGCAATTTGGCCTGGCACCAATCTGGTCAAAGGGTAAGGGCACTTCAGGCTACTTATCCACTATTGCTAGGAGTCTAAGATAGGGTCTTCCCCATAGACTTCTGAGCGATTTCCCTGTGCCAAGCTTCAGCATGACCTGAAATGCCCCCCATGGAGTTCCCCTCAGCACTCACCTCCTCCATGCCCCACACCTGATCACTATTGCTCTCATCACCACCTGCTCTTGGTCCACTTAAAATCCTTTATTTTACAACTAATATCCACTTTCTGTTTACCATGTTTGTCTTTATCACTCTGGGTTTCCTCACTCAAGATGAATTTTTTAAAACAATCTTTTTTTTTATTTTACATACCAACCCCAGTTCCTCCTCCCTCCCCTTCACCTGCTTGCCCACCCCCCCTCTCATGCATCCCTTAGAGAGCATGAGGTCCTCCATGGAAGTCAACAAAATCTGTTACATCACAAAGACAAGACCAAGGCCCACCTCTCTGTATCTAGGCTGAGCAAGGTATCCCTCCATAGGGAATGGGCTCCAAAAAGCCAGTTCATGCACTAGGGATAAATCCTGGTCCCACTGACAATGGCCCCACAAACTACCCAAGCCACACAACTGTCACTCACATTCAGAGGGCCTAGTCATTCCTATGCAGGTTCCCCAGTTGTCAGTCCAGAGTCCAGCTCCCACTAGCTTGGGTCAGCTGTTTCTGTGGGTTTCCCCATCCTAGCCTTGACCCCTTTGATTATATTATTGCTCCTCCCTCTCTTCAACTGGAATCCTGGAGCTCAGCCCAGTGGTTAACTGTTTATCTCTGCATCTGCTTCAATTAGTTACTGGATGAAGGTTCTATGATGACAATTAATGTAGTTATCAATCTTACTACAGGGCATGGCCAATTCGGGCACCCTCTCTACTATTGCTTAGAGTCTTATCTGGGGTGATCCTTGTGGATTTTCTGGGAGTTCCCCCAGTGCCAGATTTCTTTCTAACCCCACAATGACTCCATCTACTATATCTCCTTTCTTTCGCTTTCTCTCTGTCCTTACCCCAGCTGTATATTCCCTCATGTTCTTCTCCCCACTCCCCTTCTCCCTTTCCCCCTATTTGCTATGCTCTCAATTTATTCAGAAGATTTTGTCTATTTTCCCTTCCCAGGGGGATCAATGTATGTCTCTCTTATGGTCCTCTTTGTTACCTAGCTTCTCTAGGGTTGTGACTGCAGGCTGGTTATCTTTTCCTTTATGACTAGTGTCCAGTTATGAGTGAGTACATGCCATATTTGTCTTTCTGGGTCTGGATTACCTCACTCCAGATGAGTTTTCTAGTTCCAAAATGATTTTTTTTCTAGTCCCATTCATTTATCTTAAAATTCTTGGCATCCTTGTTTTTAACAGCTGACTAGTACTCCATTGTGCAAATGTACCACATTTTCTTTTTAAAAATATTTATTTATTTTGTATACAATACTCTGTCTGTCTGTATGCCTGCAGGCCAGAAGAGGGCTCCAGACCCCATTACAGATGGTTGTGAGCCACCATGTGGTTGCTTGGAATTGAACTCAGGACCTTTGGAAGAGCAGGCAATGCTCTTAACCTCTGAGCCATCTCTCCAGCCCCTTACCACATTTTCTTTATCCATTCCTATGTTGAATGACATCTAGGTTGTTTCCAGATTCTGACTATTACAAATAAAGCTGCTATGAACATAGTTGAGCAAGTGTTCTTGTGGTATGAGCATCCTTTGGGTTTATGCCTAACAATGGTGTAACTGAATCTTGTAGGAGGTTGATTCCCATTTTTCTGAGGAACCACCACATGACTTCCAAAGTGGCTGTACAAGTTTGCACTCCCACCAGCAATGGAGGAGTGTTCTCCTTGCTCCACATCCTCTCCAGCATGATTCGTCATTTGTGTTTTCTTCTCTTAGACATTCTGACAGGTGATAAGATGGGATCTCAGAGTCATTTTGATTTGCATTTCATGGATGTCTAAAAATGTTGAACATCTCCTTAAATATTTCTGGGCCATTTGAGATTCTTCTGCTGAGAATTCTTTGTTTAGATCTGTACCCCATTTTTAATTGGATTGCTTGTTGATATCTAGTTTCTCGAGTTCTTTATATATTTTGAAAATCAACTCTTCATCAAATGTGGGATTAGTGAAGTTTTTTCCCATTCTCTAGGTTGCCGTTTTGTCCTATTGGCAATATTCCTTGCTTATTGAAACTTTTCAATTTCATGAGGTCCCACGTAATAATTGCCGATCTTAGTGTCTGTGCTATTGGTGTTCTGTTCAGGAAGTATCTCCTGTGACAGTGCATTCGAGGTTATTTTCCACATTTTCTTCTGTCAGGTTCAGTGCATCTGGATTTATGCTGAGGTCTTTGATGCACTTGGACTTGACTTTTGTGTAGGGTCATAGACAAGGATCTATTTACACTCTTCTAGATGCTTTTCTCTTGAAGATGCTTTCTTTTTTCCGTTGTATAATTTTGACTTTTTGTCAAAAATCATGTGTCCATTGATGTGTGGATTTATGTCTGGGTCTTTGATTCAGTTCCATTGATCCACATTTGTTGATTGAGATTTCTGTACCACCCAGTCCCACTGTCATTCAGTCCCAAAGAAACACACAGAGGTCTACATTAATCATAAACTTGTTGGCTTAGTAGTTCAGGCTTCTTATTAATTAATTCTCACATCTTACATTAACCTATTATTCTTGTTTGAGTTAGTCACATGGCTTGGTACCTTTTCGGTGAGGCAATCACATCTTGTATTCTCTGCATCTGTGTAATGACTGTAGACTGAATCTTTCCTTTTCCCAGAATTTTTGTATTTTTTCAGGAGCAATTTGTAATCCCTATTTAGGCAAAATGATTTTTACTTCTTTAAACATTCTTTCTAAAGTATCTGCATTTGAGTCGGATAACAAAATGTCATCTATGTAATGGTAAATTATAGACTTAAGAAATTGCTTTACTTCCCACAGGGTAGGGAACCCTGATTGCTCTTTGGGCTGACGAGGGAGGGGGACTTGATTGGGGGAGGGGGAGGGAAATGGGAGGCAGTGGCGGGGAAGAGACAGAAACCTGAAAGAAAGAAAGAAAGAAAGAAAGAAAGAAAGAAAGAAAGAAAGAAAGAAAGAAAGGAAGGAAGGAAGGAAGGAAGAAAGAAAGAAAGAAAGAAAGAAAGAAAGAAAGAAATTGCTTTACATTATTTCCAATGGCTGATTTATAAAATTTTGGCACAGGGTGAGACTATTGAACATTTCCTGTGGGAGGATGATTCACTGGTATCTCCTAGTAGGCTGAGAATTATAATAATAATAACAGTAGGCACTGTTAAAGCAAATTTTTCTTGATCCTTTTCTTCTAAAGGTGTGGTGAAGAAACAATCCTTTAAATCAGTAACTATAAGATGCCATCTTTTTGGTAATAGATAAGACAGAGGAATTCCAACCTGTAGAGGGCCCATAGGTTCTATAATCTTGTTGACATATATTAAATCTGTCACCCCTCTCCATTTTCCAGATTTCTTTTTAACAACAAATACAGGAGAATTCCAAGGGCTGGTTGGCTCTTCAATATGCTGAGCATCTAATTGCTCCTGTACCAGCAGTTCTGAAGTCTGCAGTTTGTCTTCCATTAAAGGCCATTGTTTAACCCATATGGGTTTCGCAGTTAACCGTTTTAAAGTCAAGGCTGTTAGTACCTCTGAAGGTTTGCTAGTTGCTTTGTGTTCTTGTACAGCCTGAATAGCTGGTGATCTTTGTTTACAATAATTTATAATATCTTTCCCAGAAACATAAGTGTTGGGCACTGCAGGAATGCTAACCTGGATATTCCATTGCTGCAATAGGTCATGGCCCCATAAATTCAATGCAATATTAGCTACATATGGCCTCAGCCTTCCTTTCTGTCCTGGCTTTAGGCATTCAACCCACCTTGTGCTTTGTTTTACTTGAGATAGGGTTCCAATTCCTAGGAATTGAATATCTGCCTCTTGAAGAGGCCAATCTGGGTATCAAGATTCTGAAGTAATGATAGTCACATTCTTACCTCTGTTGAGTAATCCCTCAATTACAATGTCATTTATATACACTCTTAGCTTTGGTCTTTGATCATTTATAGAAGTCTTCCAAAATATATGTTTCCTATTTCCTACTGGAGTTTTTGACTAATCCCCCAGGTCCATTTCATCAACCAGAACAGTATGGTTTTTTACAGTAGGCATTGAATTATTTGATTGTTTAATCGTTGACTGAGGTTTCTGTCCCACCTGGTCCTGCAGTCATTCAGTCACAAAGAAAACACACAGAGATTTACATTAATATAAACTGATTGGCCTATTAGCTCAAGCTTCTTATTAACTCTTATAACTTATATTAGCCCATAATTCTTATCTGTGTTAGCCACGTGACTTGGAACCTTTATTGGCAAGGCAGTCACATCTTGCTATCTTGCTTCCTCTATGGCTGAGTCATGACTGCAAACTGACCTTTTTTTTCCCCAGAATTCTCCTGTTCTCATTGCTCCACCTCTACTTTCTGCCTGGTCGTCCCACCTATACTTCCTGCCTGACTACTGGCCAATTAGCATTTTATTAAACAAGTACAAGAAATAAATCTTTACAAGGTAAAACCATGTGCACAGCACACATTTCTGTTTTAATGTCAATACCATGAAGTTTTTGTTTTTATAGCTTTGTAGTGGAAATCGAAATCAGCAGTGGTGATGCCTCTGGAAGGTTTCTATTGTCAAGAATTGTTTTAGTTATCCTGGGATTTTGTGTTTGAATATAAAGTTGAGTGTTGCTCTTTCAAGATCTGAAAAGAATTATGTTGGGATCAAATTGAATCTATAGATTGCTTTTGGTAAAATGGTTGATTTTACCTTGTTAATCCTACTGATCCATGAGCATGGGAGATACTCCTATCTTCTGATAGCTTTAATTTCTTTCTTCAAAGACTTGAAGTTCCTGTTATACAGGTATTTCACTTGCTTATTTAACATTGCATCAAAATATTTTTATTATTTGAGGTTTTAGGTGTTGATTCTTCTATTTCTTTCTCAGAAATAAATTTCTTTATTGTTTGTATATAGGAGGGCTACTGATTTTTTTTTAGGTAATCTTGTATCTAGCCACTTGACTAAAGGTATTTATCAGTTGTTAAAGTTTCCTGGTAGCCTGGTAGAGAGTTTGGAGTTACTTATGTATATCATATCGTCTGCAAGTAATGATTCTTTGACTTCTTTTTTCCAATTTATATCTCTTTGGTTTCCTTTATTTGTCTTATTGTTCTAGCTAGTACTTCAAGTACTATATTGAATAGGCATGGAGAGAGTAAACAACCTTGTCTTGTTCCTGATTTTAGTGGAATTTCTTTGAGTTTCTCTCCATTTAATTTGATGTTGGCCATTGGCTTGTTGTACATTGCTTTATTATGCTTAAGTATGTCCTTTGTATTCCTGATCTCTCCAAAACTTTTATTGTGAAGGGGTGTTGGGTTCTGTCAAAGTCTTTTTGTCATCTAATGAGATGATCATGTTGTTTTTATCCTTCAATTTGTTTATATGGTGGATTATATTGACTGATTTTTGTATGTTTAACTAACCCTGAATCTCTGGAATGAAGCCTACTTGACCATGGTGGATCATACATATATAGATCATATAGACATGTATGTATAGAGTTTATATGTGTGTAAATCATATGTGTGTGTCCCCGTGTGTGTGTGCCTTTCTATTTGGTGTTTTTATGGGATTCTCAAGTGCGCAAATGGTTGAGTTTGTTTCTCCTGCTTTTACTTGGACTCTTTTCATTCTGTTTGTTTATTTTGTCCAATGCAGGTATGTTAGATTTGTTTTATTTTACTTTGATTTATTTTATTCATTAGGAGACTGTTTGTTTTCTTTCCTTTCAGAATATGAAAATTTATTACTATGTTTTCATGGTCAAAATTTATGATCTTGGTCTTTCCTTGTCTTTGTACAGGGACAAAGGAGACACGTTGCTTACTTTAACAAACTGAAATTGGGCTTCAGCGAAATCACCTTCAGCATGACCTTTTGGACTAAATCCAGCAACCAGAATCTCATGGTTTTCCTCAGCAATGTTTAAGCAACCACCCTTGGGCTCAAACTCTGTGACCTTTCTGTTCCTGATAAGCTGCACACTGACGCACTTCCTGACGGTGGAATTCATCTGTTTGGTTTCCCAGTACAGTTCTCTTTGCGTGAGAAGCACCTCCAAAGGGTTTGTCTTCAGGGCTTTCTTGTGTTGTTCATCATGCTTTTTCTGGTTGTATCTGTGACTACAGAGCTTCCTGACAGTACACAGACCAGGACACTTGCCTGTCTTGCTGAGTCACAGGCCCGAGTGCTTATTTGCTTTCCAATGAGAGACAGAAGGGGTGGATCTAGATGAGAGGGGAGATAGGGAGGAATTAGGAAAAGTAGAGGGAGGGGAAACTGTAATGAGGATATATTATGTGAGGGGAAAAATCTATTTTCAATAAAAAGAAAATATGCCAATTTCAGAAGGAATGTCCTCAAAGCTTTTTTTTTTCTGTCAAAAAGAAAAAAATAAAAACAGAGAAACTTAATCTCTATTTTGCAAGACAATTTTATATGATAGAGTTTAAGAGTCTTTGACTCCTTGTGCTCTGAGGTTCTGAAATCACCTGAGACTTATCTAAAATATGGGGAAACCTTTGGAGAGAAAGTTCGCAAGTCTCTTCAAATTGGCTCACCCCCAGATCTCAGAAAATAATGTTGTGGCTACATTAACAATGTGAGGCAGACAGAGTCCCCCTCCCCAGGAACCCCATTAGTCTTAATTGCTGTCACCACTCCTAACCCTCAAGAGAAAGACTTCCATGTTGCTTTGTCTCCGTGGAAAGATATTCACCTCTATCCCACCATTGAAAACGTTTTGTTTTTGTTTTTTCCTTCAGGGTCACAGAAGCCTGATCCGTGGGGTTTTATGGTGTTCTCTGACAGTCCGAGTTTGAACTTTAGTCCTCATGTGAAAGTCTGATGAGCAATCACCCTGCATGCCTGCCTGGTGAGTCAGGTCAGCTCTCATCCTTGGTGCTAGGATTCTTTTATTTATCATCTCAAACCATAGAGCTGTTCCTCACACTCTAAAGTTACATGTGTGTGTGAGAGAGAAGTTTGTCAATGAACATCTAAGTACATTTTCATAATACTGTTTACATTTCAAAATCAACAGTCAGTGTTCAGCAACAGTTTCATCTCCCTGGCCATGCTGTTAGCCAACTGTCTATCGTCTCAATAGTCACATGTTCATATATCCCCCCTGCTCATGCACTCATTGCTGAGTTCCATCATCCATATGCCACACTTTGTATACTCAGTCTTCAATTATTACCCCAGTGGTGAGGTCAGCCTCTAGGAATCAAGGAAGAAACAGAGATTCCCAATCAAATCTAGTAATCTAATTACAGCTGGGGTCTCTCTCTCTCTCTCTCTCTCTCTCTCTCTCTCTCTCTCTCTCTCTCTCTCTCTCTCTCTTCTCTCTTCTCTCCATCCCTCTATTCTTCCCCATCAATATTTAGTTCTTTATTCAATATCCATTATTAATTTAGAAGTTTGGCTTGGTGCTTTTTTCTTTCCTTATTCTGATCATTTTCTAGCAAGCCTTTCACCTGTATCTGTGATTAAAATTCAATGTCTTCTCAATTTATTGAGACAAAATAATCTGTCCATGTCAAATGGTCTTTGAATTACATGAAGTTTAAATTTTTCACACTAGAGTTCTGTGTCAAGACACTTACCTTGTGCTTTCTTTAGATCAATAATATTTCTGATTTTCTAGATATCATTTAGTGTCTAAGATAGCTGATATTATTTCCTAAGTTTCTGAGAAAGGTGAACACTTGAGAAATCAAAAATTGTTTGATAATTTTTGTTTCATTTCCAGTTGGTAAATAATAA
The DNA here is from genome assembly GCF_014885135.2 of Alexandromys fortis. Classification (NCBI taxonomy): domain Eukaryota; kingdom Metazoa; phylum Chordata; class Mammalia; order Rodentia; family Cricetidae; genus Alexandromys; species Alexandromys fortis. The sequence continues at coordinate 521,273 of NW_026068030.1, read as the reverse complement.
GTACACATATTTATGGAGGACAATGTGCCATTTTTATGAATGTATGTGAAAACTATTATATATTCAGTAAAATTCTTCTCAAACTGAATGCTGTGTGATATTATCTGAAACACAGCCTTTCTGTGGGCAGTAATAACTCCATATGCAAACACCCTTTACTTATCTCCTTATCAAAATGAAATAAGACTTCACTGGACCCTTCTCCCTTTACTTTTTTGTATACTCGAGCAGCACATAAGTAATGGGAACCACACAAAAACATTTTAGTCAGCCTTGTAAAAAATACCTTTTTTGCCATATTGACTCATGCAATTGCATGTGACTTCCATGTTATTTTCAAAGAAGTCTTAAAATGTAAAAGTACAGTTTGATTTTGTTCTCAATCGAAACACCAAAATTGTTTTTCCATAACTGAGTAAAAATTATTTTTAACAAAAGTGGGCCTCATCCTACATAGTACTAATCAGGTGCATAATTGCAGACAATAGAATGAATCAATTGCTATCAGTCATAGAGTGGAGATAAAGTGCAGGAAGTCATATCACAGCTGTAATTATCTCTGCTGTACACTCTGCCGTGACATAAAAATACACCCACACCCCAGCACAGTCACTCAGCCTCCTGCAGAACATCACCAGTCGAGAGACGTCAGCTCCATCTTTGTCTCCATGGCAACGACTGTCATATCTGCGTTGGAAGCAGAACACAGAAGCAAAGCCATTTTCTCCAGTGATGCTCATGATATGTTCAGGTTTTCTGTCTTAATGCAAACCCAAAGAATTGTCCTAGTAGTTCCTGCCAAGCCCCCTTCAGCTCCTTATTCCTTGGACTGTAAATCATGGGGTTCAGCATGGGTGTCAAAATTTCATAGAACAGAGAAATCAACTTCCACTGAAGAAGAGAGGGGCTGGAGCAGGATTGGATGTAGAAGGAAATGGCCATACTATAGCACAGGGCAACCACAGTGAGGTGGGAGGCATAAGTATGGAAGGCTTGCTTTTCCCTCTTTCAACTGAATGTTTAGGATGGTGGAGATGACCTGGGTGTGGAACAAGAGAATCAGCCTGAATTGTGAGCACATGTGTGGTCTCATAGTGGCTAAATTACAACTACAGATAATGGAGGACAATTTTTGGAAGCTTTATATCTTCACTTTCCTACCTTGGTTTCTAAGACAGAGATTTGTGCCTGAGGCTGTCAGAGAAATGATGAACAAGACTCAAGTTTCAATTCTCCTATATTTTATACCTAAATGCCCTTCCCTAAAGATATGTACAGTACAGACTTGCTCCATAAGGGAAATGAAGAAATTTTAATGGCTGAAACATAGTAGAAGATCCCCCAGATTGCTAAGGGTGTGTCCCTGAAAGGAACATGGGATCACAGCCTCCTCCTTTCCCTCTTTGTTCCCTGGCTTATGATGTAAAACAGGTTTGTTTCATCCAAAATTCAGGAGTACAAGTTAAACAGAGCCAAAATCAGAACAGTCTAGTGTTGTAACAGAGAATTGAGGACAATTTTGTTCCTAGTAATTGATATAAAAACTAAGACACAAAGCAATACAATTTACAATAAATTAAAATATATATTTTAAAATGAAGCAAATTCTGTTCTCAAAAGAACATATAAAGGCATAAAATGTAGAGATTTATATGCAATCAGCGCTGTTACTATCATCAGCTTGAAGTAGGCTGTCTTGAAGTATAATGCTATAAAGCATTCTATACAACCACAATTCAAAACAAAGCAACCAAAAACAAAACAAATGAAATAAGATCCTCTATCGGAAGCATGACCAAAACCAGAAAGGATTCAAAGACATCACAGGGGAGCTATCAAACCAGTGATCTGCAACATTGGAAAAAATGACAGTAATGAGGCTTTTAATCCATCAATAATCACTTTGAATGACAGTATATTTAATTCTCTTTTTAAAAAAATACTCCCTAGTTAATTTTTGGTAGATATTTGCTAATCCCCATGTGATGATATTACTTTTGTTTGCTCTTTCAATCATGCTGGATGCTCTACACACCTGATTTGATGCTATACTGCTATCAGCCTACTTCTGTCTATCTTTTATTTATTCTTTTGCTTGATATAAAATTAATAAATTCACTCACTCAAATCTGAAAAAAATAGATAGGACAACAATGTAAAAAGACCCAACAATATACTATTTATATGAAACATACTAGCCTTAAATAAAGGAACCAATGTAAAAAGACCCAACAATATGCTATTTATATGAAACAAGCTAGCTTTAAATAAAGGAACACACAATGACTAAAAGAGGTTTGAGAAAAGATATTCCACATAGCATTGCTTATACCAGATCAAAAAGACTAAGTCAAATGCAATAAGAAATAACAGAGACGGACATTCAATACCAAGAAAGAACTCATTTAATCATTCAAGCCCTGACTTACCATGCTCCTCTCACACACCTTTCCTTCTCTACCGCAGCCCTGTCTTCTTGGGGATGGCTAACAGGGACACACATCCTAGGAAGAACATGAGCATCAGTGCTTACTAGTTCTTGCCTGATCTACATTTCTTTTCTTCTATAGAGTGTCAAAGAATCTACTTGGTCTCTTTGAGCTTCATCTTGTTTTATCTGTAGAATACAGAAGCTCTCTGTCTTTTGAATGGGCTGCTAATGGGTTCACGTTAATTGGAAACCCAAAATTCTTGAACTAGTGACGGAACCAGGTCATCTGCTTATTCTTTAGTGACGATTACTGGCTGCCTGTTAACCCCATGTTGGTCACGCTCAAGATTTCAGCCCTTTGTTTATTTCCCTTGTCTGCCATTCTCTTGGCTTTTATCCATCCCTTCATTATAGCAGGCACATGGGCATTTGGGGACAAGGAATCTTTGTGTATAATTATCTTTCTAATTCTCACTTCCTCTTGCACACAACATTGCCCATTGTTTCACATTCACTTTCTGAGTTTATGTCCTGCTAAAATCAACCATTTAAGCCCTGAAAATCTGCATTCCACTTTCAGTGACCAATAGAAATTAATGGTCCTATGACAAGGGTGAATCATGTCCAGAGACTTCGGGGTGCAGAATAAAACAGTACTTGCTAGTACTCTGTCTGTTTATCTAAATGCTAGAAATTCAAAAGCTAAGCCTTGATTAAACCCACTCTAGTATTTAGTGCTCCTGCAGCTATTCTCAAACCTGTTTTGATTGATATACACATCCATAATTTCAACATAAAAAAGACAGAGTTCTGGGGATAGTTTTTACATTGTTTCTATGAAATAGAGATGTCAGAATTCTACTAGCATAGGTAACCAGTTTTGAAAAATGAACATAACAACTGTCAGCCCTGTTGAGACCATGCTCCCCTGCAAGTCTATATTTTGGTTCTTCCCTGTATCATCCTGATTCTGCTCTTCTCTGTTGGCAGATATTTAATGTTCCTCTATAAACAAAAAAACAAAAACCTTGTTTGCATTTTCTATCTTCTGCATCTTTACACTGAGCAAACCTCAAATCACATTCTCAATATAATTTGAGCTGTCTTTGTTTATTCATAAGTAGATCATCTATATTAATCATTCTGAACATGGTTCTGAAAAATGACACTTCTCTTTGACTCTCCTTTAGATTTAAGTACCAAAAAGGAAAGAGTCTCACACCTATGTTTTATGAATTGTGGTTGTCACAGGGGAAACAATGTAACTATAGAAAACAAGAATTACATGAAAGATGTCATTGAAATGTAACACTATAAACTATTATCTATAATAAATTAATAACCAGCTATTGATTACTGAAAATTAAATACTACTATTTTATTACATCTATGTAGATATTTTCTTCTTTGTGAGTCGGAGATATAATTATTCTTAAGTGTATTTAAAAACTATTATCTTGATCTTATTTTCACCTTTTCAATTAGATTAGACAAAAGTAGAAAACTGAAATCCTTAATATTATAGAGAAATTAGGTATATGTTGTTGACATTAGAGACCATCTCTTCAGTGTCAAAAGATTACTTCTGTTGACTCATATTTAAAGTATCTCAAGATTCCTTACCCTATCCGGATAGTAGTTATTGTAGAGAATTGAAACAAAATGCTCTTTTTCTATGACAAAGAAATAGAAAAAATGTATTCCTAATATAACACTTTTCATATAACTAAATACAAATACTCAAACATTTAATTTTATTAGTTATAATTTTTTGTTCAGAACTGTGTAGCCTCAAATTTACTTAATATTCACAGTGGGCTTATAAACAATGTTGGCCTAGAGAAGTGAGAGTCCTAAATACTCAAGCAGAGTACATGAAGACAAATATTTCTTTTATGCTGATCAAAATAACTGAAAAGTGTGTGGATGCACCCCTCGCGGTCCTGAGTTCCTTGCTTGTGCTCTCTTTCCTTCTGCTCCTGATTTGGACCTTGGGATTTCAGTCTGGTGCTCCAGTGTGGGTCTCTGTCTCTGTCTCCTTTCATTGCCTGGTGAAGGTTAATATTCAGGAGGATGCCTCTATGTTTTTCTTTGGGTTCACCATCTTATTTAGCTTCTCTAGGATCACGAATTATAGGCTCAATGTCCTTTATTTATGGCTAGAAACCAATTATGAGTGAGTACATCCCATGTTCCTCTTTTTGGGTCTGGCTTATCTCACTCAGTATAGTGTTTTCTATTTCCTTCCATTTGCTTGCAAATTTCAAGAAGTCATTGTTTTTTACTGCTGAGTAGTACTCTAATATGTATATATTCCATACTTTCTTCATCCATTCTTCAATTGAAGGGCATCTAGGTTGTTTCCAGATTCTGGCTATTACAAACAATGCTGCTATGAACATAGTTGAAGCATATACTTTTGTTGTATGATAGGGCATCTCTTGGGTATATTCCCAAGAGTGGTATTGCTGGGTCCAGGGGTAGGTTGATCCCGAATTTCCTGAGAAACTGCCACACTGCTTTTCAAAGTGGTTGCACAAGTTTGCATTCCCACCAGCAATGGATGAGTGTACCCCTTACTCCACAACCTCTCCAGCAAAGGCTATCATTGGTGTTTCTTATTTTAGCCATTCTGACAGGTGTAAGATGGTATCTTAAAGTTGTCTTGATTTGCATTTCCCTGATAGCTAAGGAAGTTGAGCATGACCTTGAGTGTCTTTTGGCCATTTAAACTTATTCTGTTGAGAATTCTCTGTTCAGCTCAGTGCCCCATTTTATAACTCAGGACTGCGAGGGGTGCACCCACACACTGAGACAATAGGGATGTTCTATCGGGAACTCACCAAGGCCAGTTGGCCTGGGTCTGAAAAAGCTTGGTATAAAACCGGACTCGCTTAATATAGCTGACAATGAGGATTACTGAGAACTCAAGAACAATGGCACTGGGTTTTGATCCTACTGCACGTACTGGCTACGTGGGAGCCTAGGCGGTTTGGATGCTCACCTTACTAGATCTGGGTGGAGGTGGGTGGTCCTTGGACTTCCCACAGGGCAGGGAACCCTGATTGCTCTTCGGGCTGACGAGGGAGGGGGAGTTGATTGGGAAAGGGGGAAGGAAATTGGAGGCGGTGGCGGGGAGGAGGCAGAAATCTTTAATTAATAAATAAATAAATAAATAAAATGCAAGGTGACTTTTTAAACTCTAAAAAAAATAACTGAAAAGGAAAGCAGACACATCCACTTTTGAAGCTGAAGACACGAACTCTTTCCTTTTAGTGGGAACAAAATCTGTGAGGGTATGAAACACTTAAGCTTCACTGTCAAACAGTCTGCTTCAATTGCCACTAGCAGACTGAGCTACTCAACGAGAAAGTACATCTTACTTTCAAATGTACAGAAAATTCACCCAGACACGCTATATCTATGCTAGTCAACCTTAATTACCAGCTTGGCTGTGTTTGAATCAGCTAGGAGAATGAGACATACCACTGGAGTGTCTACTGGGGCATTTCTACAGAGGATTGGTTGCGAGGAAACAGCCAACCCTGAGTGTGAGCACCATGATGCCTTGAAATGGGGACCTGAACAAAGTAAATGTGACAAGGAAAAAAGAAAGAGGTAAATGTAGGCATTCCCTTGTCTCTGCTTCCTAGGATGCCATGAAGCAAATTAAGTTTCTCTCCCATGCCCTCCGTGATTGCCATGCTTGGCAATGATTATAACCTCTAGCTTAAGAAATAAGAAAAAGAACAAAGTTAGCTCAGAGGGAAAGGTAATTTAACAAGCATACTTCCATAACTGAAAAGAAGACAATTGCACACTGATTTCATAAGCAGGCATCACTTGCACACCAAAAGAAGCAAAGCTAATGTTATGGAAAGAAAAGCTGTAAGACCAAATCCCTGCTAAACACAGAGACAAAATTCTTAACAACATGCCAATGAATTCAATCATGGATTGTGTAGAAAAGATGATACAACACGATTTAAAAATGTTAGATAAATACACGTGAACTAATCAGAATGATTCACCATACCAACAGACTAAGGAAAGACCATAAACTTGGTTCAATGGAGACAGAAAAAGCACTTTTTATATTCAACATCTAGTCATAATAAGCACATCATTAAATAATTTGAGATGGGTTTCTTCAGCCTGATAAATACTTTTTGTAAGAAAATCCAGAGTCTGAGCTCCAGCTCCATAGCAGAGCACCTGTTGTGGTCTCCTCTCCCTGTCTGCTCCCATCTCCCGTGTATCATGCAGATCTGCTTCTCCAACCTTCCTTCCTAGCCCCACTCATCCCCTTATCTTAACCTACATCCACTGCAAGGCATTCCCTAGAATCCCATTGGCCACTTTGGCTATGGAAGCAGGCAGACTCCCTGTATATCCTCACTTCTCCTTTTTCTCCTCCAAATCCAATGCCCCAGTCTTTCCCTGAGTTCTGTGACAGACAAACTGCTGTGATCTCACCTCCTTCTCTGTCCCATCTCCAACAGATCACATAAATCTTATCCTTCTACCTCCCTCTCCATTCATCCTTTTGTCTCAGTCCCCAACTCCCTGAGGCATTCCCTGGGAGCCTTCTGGCAAAGCCAGCCAGGGGTGAAAGTAGGCCAGTAAAACTTTAGCTCTTCACCCTCTCTTCTTTCATTCAAATCCAATCCCCCAGTCTCATCCTCAGTTCTGGAGCAGACTATCTGCTGTGGTTTCTTCTCATTCTCTGCCTCCATTCCCAGCAGACTACTCAGATTCTGGTGGACCACTCTTTTTCTTTCCTCCTGTGAACTTTCTCAACCGCCCCTCATTCCAGATCTTCTCTGTGCCTAAGTAACAGCTCCTAATACCTAGAACCAGATTGCACATGAGAGCACAAGTGGCCACACCTACCAGGATCCTGGAAACATTCCCAAGAAGACAATAAACAGCCACCATCCAACAGCAGCAGAAACCAAGGAACAAAATACCCACCCAGTAAATACAAGACCATATATCAGTACCTAGATGTACAATATCCTCAAATCTACATACTCAGACATCAGCATAAAAATACAGTCAATAATAATCATGACAAGATATCCCCATGAGAATCCAGCAACCCTAACACAGTAGGCCCAGAGAATTAAGACATAGCTGAAGTACAAGGCGAACACCTTGTCATACCCTTTATGAATAATGTAGCATTAAAGAAAAATATGAACAATCCCTTAAAGAAATATATGAAAGACACACAACATATACACAGAAACCCACAGTGGAAGTAAATAAATATAACCATTTGAGACCCAAAGTGGAAATCGACTCAATAAAAAAAAATCCAAATTGAGAGAAGTGTGGGAATAAAAATGTTAAGAATGTGAATAAGAACCTCAGAAGCAAGCTTTACCAACATAATACAAAATATGGAAGACAGACTCTCAGACATTGAAGACAAGATAGAAGAAATGGATACACTGGTTGAAGAAAAAATTAAAATCAAAAAACCTCCATGCACAAAACATTCAGGAAGTCTGAAATACAATGACAAGACCAAATATAAGAATAATAGAAATAGAGAAAGGAGAAGAAACTCATGTCAAAGGCACAGAAAATGTTTACAACAAAAGTCATAGAAGAAATTTTCCCTGACATAAAGAAGGAGATGCTCATCAAGGTGTGAGAAGTATACTGAACACTAATTAGGCTGGGCCAGAAAAGAAAGTCTCCTTGGCACACATAATCATCAAAACACTGAACACACAAACCAAAAAAAATGTTAAAAGCTGCAAAGGAAAAATGTTAAGTAACAGATAAAGGAAGACCCATTAGAATAACACCTGACTTCTCAATGGATACTCTAGATGTCAGAAGGGCCTGATATTATACTCTAAGAGACCACAGATGCCATCCCAGACCACTGTACCCAAGAAAACTTTCAATAACAACATATGGAGAAAGAAATACATTCCAAGATAAAAGCAAATTTATGCAGTAGCTATCTACAAACCCAATCCAACGGAAAGTACTAGAAGAAAACCAACTTGAAGAGCTTAGAGTACCAAAGAGAACATAAAGAATAAATAATCCAAGCCCAGTAAATCAAGGGAGTAAAAAATACATATCACAATAACAAATTAACAGGAACAAACAAACACTGTTCTGATAACTTACAACATCAACAGTCTCAATTTTTCAATAAAAAGACACAGACTAACAGAATGAATGCAAAAATAGAATTCATCCTTCTGTTACATCCAAGAAATGCAGCTTAACATCAAGGATGGACACCATTTCAGGGTAAAAGAATGGGGAAAGATATTCCAAGAAAATGGACCAAGAAATAATCTGGTGTCACTGTTTAAATATCTGACAAAATAGAGATGAGCAGAAATATAGCAACAGATACTGAGGAAATCCAGAGAATCTTAAGGACATTCTTTAAAAATCTGTATTTCACCCAATTTGAAAATCTAAAGAAATGGATCATTTTCTCAACATATAACACAAATCAAAGTTAAATCAAGGACAGATAAGCAATTTAAACAGACCTATAACTCCTAGAGAAACAGAAGCAGTCATTAAAAGTTCCCCAACCAGAAAAAAAAGATGGTTTTAGCACAGAATTATACCAGAAGTTCAAAGAAGAATTAATGCCAATGCTTCTAAATTATTCAACATATTCAACAAAATAAAAACAGAAGGAACTTTGTTTAATTCTTTTATGAGGTCACAGTTACCTTTGTATCCAAGTCACATAAAGACCAAACAAAGAAAGAGAATTACAGACTAACTTCGATTATAGATACAAAATTCTCAACAAAATACTTGAAAATAGGATCCAAGAACGCATCACGAAGATCAGCTACCAAGTTGTCTTCATACCAGAGATACAGGGATGATTCAACCTATGTAAATTGATAATGTAATCCACCTTTTAAAAAAATACTTTAACACAATAACTCCATGGTCATCCCATTAAATACAGAAAACACCTTTGACTGGAAGATTCCTATGTGATATACACTTTCAATGAAGTGTCAAGATACACAATTAATTAAAAAAATAAATAGACCTGGTGTATACAAATCAAAATAGGACTGAGAAAGAAATCAGGAAAATAATGCCTTTAGAGTAAACTAAGAAAATATATATAATATTTTAGAGTAACTCTAACCAAGCAAGTGAAAGATTTGTATGACAAAAACTTTAACACCTTGAAGACGACATCATAAAATGGAATGATATCCTGATCTTGTGGATCAATATAGGATTAATGTTGTAAAAATGGTCATCCTACCAAAAGCAATGTAATTATTCAATGGAATTCCCATCAAAATTCTATCGCAATTCTTCACAGATCTTGAGACATAAATTTTCAGCTTTATATCATCATACATACATACAAAAAGCAGCAACAATTACCACCACCACCATAACAACAAAAAAAAGTAGAATAGCTAAAACAATCTTGAATAATAAAGAACTGCTGGAGATATAACCTTTTCTGACCTCAAATTGTACTACAGAGCTATAGTAACAAAAATATTATGGTATTGGTAAAAAAAAAAAACAGAAACAACAATCAATTGAAGAAAATTGGAGATACAGACATATACATCCAAACACCAATGGATGCTTAATTCTTGATAATAAAGCCAGAAATACACACTGAGAAAAAGGCAGCATCTTCAACAAATGATGGTGGTCAAACTGGATGGCTGTCTGTAGAAGAATGTGAATAGATCCATATTTATCATCTTGCATAAAATTCAAGTCCAAAATATAAAACCAGACACACTGAACCTGATAGAAGAAAAAGTGGGGATAGTTTGAATTCACTAGAACAGGAAAGAATTCCTGAACAGAAGACCATTAGCACAGGCATTAAGATTAATAAATTTATTTATAAATTAATAAATGCCACCTCATGAAACTGAAAATCTTCTGTATGGCAATTGACACCATCATTAAGATAAAACAATAGCCTATAGAATGTGAAAAGATTTTTTTTACCAATTACAAATCCTACACATAAAAATGTATTAAAGTATCCCACAAATAAAAAGTATTAAAGTATCCTACACATAAAATGTATTAAAGCTATTATCAAAAGTTCTTAAAAAGTGGATATCAAGAAAGCAATTTACCCAGTTGAAAAATGGGGTACAGCTCTAAACAGAAAATTCCCAAAACAGGAAGCACAATTGGCAGGAAAGTAGTTAAAGAAAATATCAACATCCCTAGTTTTCAGGGAAATGCAAATCAAAATATTTTTCATAGTCATCTTACACCAGTAAGAATAGCCAAGATCAACAAACAAATGACATCTCATATTGGAGTCATATACAGTTAAGGGAGCACTTACCCATTACTTGTGGGAGTGCACTCTTACAGCCACTATGGAAAGAAGTGTGGCATCCAGATCTGGTGGCACAGGCATTTAATCCCAGCACTTGGGAGACAGAAACAGGTGGATATATTATGTGAGTTTTAAGCTGGGCTGGTCTACATAATGAGCTCCAAAACAACCAGGACTAAACAGAGGGACACTATCCCCCCCCAAAAAAAATGTCATACAGTGGTGGCATACCCTTTAATCCCAGCACTTGGGGGGGGCAAAAGTAGGTGAATCTCTGAGTTCAAGACCAGTCTGATGAGCTACAGAGTGAGTTCCAGGACAGCAAGGGCTATGCAAAGAAACTTTTTGTTTTATTTATTTATTTATTTATTAAAGATTTCTGTCTCTTCCCCACCGCCACCTCCCCTTTCCCTCCCCCTCCCCCAATCAAGTTCCGCTCCCTCTTCAGCCCAAAGAGCAATCAGGGTTCTTTGCCCTGTGGGAAGTCCAAGGACCACCTACCTCCATCCAGGTCTAGTAAGGTGCGCATCCACGAAACTGCTTAGGCTCCCACGAAACCAATAGGTACAGTAGGATCAAAAACCCATTGCCATTGTTCTTGGGGTCTCAGTAGTCCTCATTGTCCGCTATGTTCAGTGAGACCTGTTTTAACCCAGGTTTTTTCAGACCCAGGCCACCTGGCCTTGGTGAGTTCCCGATAGAACATCCCCATTGTCTCAGTGT
>NW_026068030.1:506618-509162 GCF_014885135.2 Alexandromys fortis | reverse complement strand
GCCATTCTGACAGGTGTAAGATGGTATCTTAAAGTTGTCTTGATTTGCATTTCCCTGATCGCTAAGGAAGTTGAGCATGACCTTAAGTGTCTTTTGGCCATTTGAACTTCTTCTGTTGAGAGATCTCTGTTCAACTCAGTGCCCCATTTTATAATTGGGTTGATTAGCCTTTTACGGTCTAGTTTCTTGAGTTCTTTATATATTTTGGAGATCAGACCTTTGTCAGTTGCGGGGTTGGTGAAGATCTTTTCCCAGTCAGTGGGTTGCCTTTCTGTCTTAGAAACAGTGTCCTTTGCTTTACAGAAGCTTCTCAGTCTCAGGGGGTCCCATTTATTCAATGAGGCCCTTACTGTCTGTGCTATGCAAAGAAACTTTTTATCAAAAAAAAAAAATAAAAACCAAAAATTTAAAAAAATTAAAAAGAAAATAAAAAGGGAAGAAAATTAATTTCTTCAGGCAAGTGGGAATCAAATTGAGCACCTGAAGATTCAGCTATGCCAGTCTTGGGAATGTACCCAAAGGTCACTTCGTCCTACTACAGGGACACTTAGTCTATCATATTGATTGCATCTCTATTCATAATTGGCAGATATTGGAAACAATCTAGATGTCCATCAACAGATGACTGAATAATGAAAATGTGGTGCACTTTCACAATGTAATATTACTCCATTTTTAAAAATGAAACCATGAAATTCACAAGCAAATGTATGGAACTAGAGTGACACAACCATATCAAGAAAGACAAATATGGTATGTGCCTGCTTGTGTGCGGATATTAGTTTCAAGTCAAAGATAAGCAAGCTACAATCTGTAGAACCACAGAGTATAGGTGAGTGTCTAGGGGAAAGAAACAGATCTACCTAGGAAGGGGAATGATAATAGATAGTTATGGATGGACAGGTTGGAACTAAAACAAGAGGATCAAATGGGAAAGAGGGAGAAAAGAGGGCAATGAGGGAGCAAAAATTAAGGGGCATTTTAGTGGTCATATGGAAATCGAATATAGTAGAAGCTATCTAAATTACATACATATATGAAGGTTATCTAAATGAAATTGACAAATCATGGAAGACCGGGGATCAACTGGATATCTCTTGTCACCCAATGAAGCTTCTGTTTTTACCCACTTTTAAAATGTGTTGCATGTAATTGAGTTGCTGGTCAAAGGGATCCCATGGGAATCCCCCAAAGGCCAGGCTGTTGCCAGCAAAACAAATTGCTCTCTGAAAACTGACCACCACTGATGAAAATGACACCTGCACAATGCATTGACAACAGAGAAGTTGAGCTGGTGCCTACCTAGAGGCTTTGCCCCTACTAACTACCTAGTGATCTTGAAACTTGAAAGTACACGCTATGAAAAAGAGAACTGTAAACACCAACCCAGCTTCCAACCCTTTGATCTACAATAGTGTCATATTTGAGAGAAATGGTGGCATAAAGTTATCTCAACCAATATCTGATTTAATTTAAAGTCCACTGCATGAAATGGAATTCACACCAAAAGCTGCTTGTGTGACCAAGGGCCTGAGACTAGAGAGCCAAGGTCCTGTGGGAAAAGAAAATGTTACTGTTCTACTAAGGGACTGTAGTGAAATGACTCCTAACGTCATTCTGCTATACCCATAAATAAATGCCTTGCTCAGTTGTTGTCAGAGAAGCTTCCTGTTGATGATGGGAACAAATACAGAAATCCACAGCCAGGCAATACATAGAAAGTGAGTCTACCTCAGGACATTCACTTCTAAATAAGATGTCTCAATTAAATCCCTCCTCTCAGTTTTCAGGGAACCCTGCAGAAGAGGAAGAAGAAAAGTGAGGAGGGAGAAGGCCTTCTAATCACACCAAGGTCAACACACACATGAACTCACAAAAGACTGAGGCAGCATGCACAGAGCCTTCATGAGACCCATGAAGACAGTGCACCAGTGGGTCCTAGAGTTGAAAGCAGAAGTGAAAACATGTTCCATCCTTAACCCAGAAGCTATCTCCAGTTGATAACCACTTGCAAATGAAGCGATCAGTTTCCTCAGGGGAGTTTCCCTGGGGAAGCTCATTACTGTTCAGAGTAAGCTGACTGCATGAGGCAGTGGAGACATTTTTATCTTCAAATGGTGTCAGGAAAATTGAATATCCACATACAAAGAAAATAAAATTTGATTAACTCCAAATGGACTATAGGCTAAAACATGAGATTTAAAAAGTCCCTGGGAAAACAAGAGAAAAATAGCCTTAGCATTTATCTTGGAGCTGCCCTTTGGATGTGACACCCAAAGCATAAAGAACAGAAGGAACACTAGACAAGATGTGTGCATCAGCACATCAAAACGCTGCTGTGCAGCCGAGGAAAGCAGTCGGCAAAAGGAAAAGGTGAGGAACAGAATAGGGGGAGACATCTACAGACATTATATCCAGCTAATAAAAGGCTAATATCAAAAATGCCCATAAACCTGAACAAATCAATAACAAAAACTTATCCTGTTTAAAAATTGGGAGCGATTCAAAAATGCTTGACAAGTGGTCAATGTGTTCATTGTATAT
>NW_026068030.1:501168-506378 GCF_014885135.2 Alexandromys fortis | reverse complement strand
ATGTATATATATATATATATGGAGATAGAGAAGACAGTGCAATCTATCAATGCTACTCTTTCATGTGCAAACAAAGGAAATGAAATCATTATATAAAAGAGATTATGTATATCATATTTATTACAGTCTCTTCATAATAGCTCAGTCATAAAAATGTGTCTGCAGATGCATAAAAGTAAGCAAAATGATATGTGCATGTATGTATGAAACATACAATGTGTATTGCTCAGCTTTAGAAGAGAAAGAAGTCATCTTGCCATATCTAGCAACATGGATGAACTTGATGATATACTGAGAAAAACAACCCGTAATTCCTATTGCATGTGAAAGCCTTTATAAACAGCCATGTAAGAGTTTAAAAAAATACCTTCCAGATATTGACAGTGAGGCAAAGGAGACAGTGGTCAAAAGGCACAAGCTTTCAGTTAACAGAAGAGTAAATTCTGTAGATCTTTACACATTGTGATGGTAGTTAACAATAATGTTCTGTGTAATTGTAATTTATGAGAATAGCGTGTTCATACTCAAAATAAATGGCAACTTGTGATAAGAGAGATATAATATTAGCTTTGTTCAAAATATAATTTCACAGTCCATAGGTGTGTCAAATATCCATGTTCTACACATTAAATGTATAGATTTCTAATAAGCAGATCTCAATAAAGTTGAAAAACAAAGAAGGGAGAGAGGAGGTGAGAGGGAGGTTGAGGGAGAGAGGCAGGCACTGAGTTGGTGGCTGTTTAAATTGACTAACATAGCTTTGTATACATGGAGATTCACTATAATTTCTTTGTGTTTCTTTAATCAGGAACAGTTTATATTAATGAAAACACTGGAGTTGTACTATTCTTTTATCTAGTAGTGAAAATCAATGGATTTTATGAAGTGTTGAAGAATGTTTTCTTGTTGCTGTTGTTTGTTTGCTTGTTCTTTAAACAGCCACAAAGCGTTTGACTGCTAGAGTACCAACTGTATAAAAAGAATAGGTTTGTGGTTCATTGTGTGGGAAAAACACAGTAGCTATGTGAAGGAGACTAAGAATTGTTCACAAGCTTTGCCAGGCAGTTAGTTCAAAAGTCTGTTTTTCAATATCTTTGTTCCATCTCTGCTACGAAGTTGCATTAGGGCAATTTCTTAATCTCTCTATGCCTTAGGCACTTCTGTAAAACTGGGTATAATAGTAGTGCCTTTCCCAGAGCGTAACGCTTCCCATTGGAGTTAACATGGGTAGAGCCATGCCTTGTAAAACTAGAAGCAAAACCACTGCTTTACTTGTTTTGATAAAAAAAAAAAAACTAAGCAATTGTCTAATATGTAGGAAGTTAACAAATTTTGCCAAAGAATCCATTCCCCACGTGATAGGATTGATTGAGTAATTAGTATAATATTCATAGAAATCAATGTTTTCAGAGGTGCTTTGTTGTGCAAGAAGCCGAGTGGCTGCAGCTGGAGGTGATTTTGTCTCCAAGGCAACATTAGGCAGTATTTGGAGATATTCCCAGATGGGTAGAGACCACCACTGAACACATTGTAGGGCCAATTCACTGGAACAAAGTATTGGTTCCCGATGCCAATAACACCCAAAAGAAGAAAGGATTCTATTCTGTCACCCACCTGGGGCTTGTCCAGATCCAGAGAAACAGCTAGATCATGTTCTAAAAGAAATGTTGATAGCCTTTTTCAGGTATACCTATCATATCAAAAATTAATCGATTTCAGCATAAGTAGTCTCTCTCTGCGTCCTTCATTTACCTTGATGTGTGAGAGAAACACGAGCGATTCAGGATAGCTTTCAGGTGCCTTAAAACCATGCACATTGGATATTGCTCATCACGGTGATCAATTGTCACAAAGGCCTATGCAGGTCAAAATAATCAAGTCAAGCAATAAAATTCCAGAGCCCTTAAAGAGCCTTTAACATGCACAACCTTCAAGGATGCCTTTATGCTATTAAGTGTTGAACTAGATATTTATTTTAAATTTTTGTCAGTGTTCAACTGACAAAACAATTATTTTCTGGCTGGTTTTACTGGTTAGAATTTCAGCTTATGTTTCCTTTCTCAAGGACTTTTTGCCCCCTCCTATGGGCCATAGTATTTCCCACAAACAACTCCTCAGGAATGTCTATAGTCTCAGCATAGTCACGAGAATTTTATTTACTAGCACTGGTGTAGAAAATGTTGTCCTATGTGGGGAGAGGGGAACAAACTCTAAAGCAAACAAAAAAAAAAGGAACTTGAATAGATTATGAAGAACATGACATTCAGTTTCTACACACTCATTGCCCACTCTCAATATTTCTGCTTTCATGGAATGAAGATGTGACTAACCCTCAAATGAAGAAACTGTGCTGAGGGGCTCAGTAAGAGAGAAGAGACCACGGAATCATTGCTGAAGAAAAAAGTGTAAGAATGGGGACAACATAAGATGACAACAATCAGAATGCTTCAGGATGTATGTGTCCTTCCTTAGTGTGCCCTGCATATATTTACATTTTTTATTAAGCCCTTCTTTTGCTTCCTTTCTTTGCTAGCTTATTTAAATCTGTTTGTCTATCATGGTGCATTTTTTAGACTGGTCCACAGGTTATAGAGCATCCATAAAGGGTTTGGTATCTATTTAGGAGATCTAATCTTGAAGAAACAACAGATGAATCTTTGATGCCTATGCAAGGACATCTACTGATTTCCATCAGTGCTTTGTTTTACTGAGAGATTTTGTTAAAGATAAAGAGTTAAGGTGAACACGGTGGTACACACCTTTAATGAGTTCCCGGCTAACAAGTGTGTTACATAGTGAGACTTTTTTTTTTTTTTTTTTTTTTTTTTTTTTTTTTTTTAGAAAACAGATTAATTGGAGGGCTACGGAGATGGTTCATCAGCTAAGAGCAGTGTCTTCTCTTTCAGAGAATATGAGTTCGGTTCCCAGCACCCACGTGGTGGTTCACAGTCACTTGTAGCTCTAGTTCCAGGAGCTCTGATGACCTCTTCTAGCCTTCGTGGACACTTGCATTCATGTGCACATGAATACACACACACACACACACAGAGAGAGAGAGAGAGAGAGAGAGAGAGAGAGAGAGAGAGAGAGAGAGACGCACACTCACAAACAAATAAATAAAATTCTGAAAAAAGATGCTAACATGGAGAAAATAAATATACAGGTTAGATATAGTCAACAGTGTGAGTTGTAGAGATGTCTGTCATGATCCTATTTCCTTCCCAGTGTCTCCAAATCCCTTTACATTTGGAACTTTAATTCTTAGGAGAGGCTGGACGTTCTCAGCATTGCTTGCAGAGGTGCACAGGCTCATCAAGACTCTGACACTCAAATACTCTTATGTCAGAATTTGGCACAAGGCCTTGGAAATACTCCAGAGCAAATGCTCCGAATGAAACTGGTACTAGAGGCATCAGACAGTTTAGTTTCCAGATTTGGTAAGGATGCTAAGTCTGAACGTGGCCAGGGTAGCAAGGGGGTTCTATTACACTATGAAATTTAGATCCAAGGGATTCTACAGTGGGTGTCTCCATAGAATCAGCGGTGCAAAATGAGTTTTGGACGTTTTTCCAGCATTGGTCAACTCTGAGGCTAATACCTCAGTGTTAATACCTCTTAGGAATGTGTTTTCTTCTTAGATTAGCCCACGTTTGCCTCCGTGGCTCTTCGCCAGGGAGGGAGGAGGGCAATGATGAGTGATGGAAATGCGGAGAGCAAACAAGTGTGGTGAGCGTTTCCTTTTTATTTTTATATGTTGAACTATCATGATACAAGTTACGAAAGAGAACCTCTATTTTGTTTATTTACTTTTTATTTGCTTAGCTGAATTTTATTTGAAAATGTAGCCCAAGCTATAACCACAAGGAAACCTACCGATATCAACTGCAAGACAGCCCTTGAACTTCCTAGGCGCCAAGCTCAGCTTTTTGCTATTGCCCATTCGCATCAGCCTTGTCCTAGAGAAGATGACTCACTCAGATAAGCTGGATAAGGCCTCCCAGGCTGCCAGCCTTGGCGTCTGAGACAGCGTTCCAAATTAGACTTCTGTCTGTATCTTACACACTCTAGCACCAACTTATAGAGATGTGTTTAGATTGCTTTTATGGCTATTGGTATTCTCCGGGAAATTCTCAATATCACCCTTTCTCAGTTTCCTCGATCTATCTCTCCATAGGGAAGTTTCTTAGTTTATCAAATTATATACAATCATACAATTCCTAAAAACATTAAGACACACACCCAGTTTTTTCACAACCTGTGTGTTTTTCCAGTCATTCTTTTTTTTTTTTTCACAAACTCGTAGACCTTAATAAGAGAAAGTTGGAAGAGGGGTTTGTAGAAGACCATTCAATCAAACCCAGTGGTACTTGGGAACAGACACTAGAGAAACACACAGTGACTCTGTTGGCTGTTTTACAGACACAATAGTTTCTTATAATTTACATATACACAAAGTACAAATTTTCCAAACTTATTTTTCTTTTTCAAGTGAATTTTAGCTGTCTTGAATCATTACAAGGTATAGGGGTGTATAACCCCGTGGCAGACTCTTTCTTATTGGGCTCAGGCCCCAGGGTTCAATCTCCAGCACCTGAGAAAAGCAAAACAAAATGAACAACAACGGCAAAAAACACAGTCAAAAGAAAATCACTGTCATGGTTGGTTATCTACGGGGAACTAGCTCCCAGACTATATGATGCCAAACTCTGCAGACATTCAACCCATATACATAGGTACAGGGTAGCATTTGATGTGCTCTATGTACATCCTCCACCATGCTTTCATCACCTCTAGAATACTTACAGGAACTAATGCAATGGCAGCGCTGCATAAGTTACTGCCACATCGCTTGAGAGCAATGTATGAAAGACACTCTGTAAATATTTCTATGGAAAAACTTTTTCCCAAATACTTTCAAGACTTATGGGTTGATGGTTGTAGAATTTTATGGAAACAGCAGGATGACTTCACAGCAAAAGGTCAGAAGACTCATCTTTCTCTGATAGTGTTGAATAATTAGGTTACTAAGCAAGCAAAACAAATGCTACTCCGGACTTGCCTAACAAACTTATAAAGCAAGATCCAAAAAGATCAAATTAAATTCCTAGCAAATTAACTGCAAGCCCGGGAAAAGCCCACAGCAATGTAATAGATTAAAAAATATCCAGCACTGAAACCAATAAAAATCACAGTGATGTAGCAACCATATA
>NW_026068030.1:484230-501079 GCF_014885135.2 Alexandromys fortis | reverse complement strand
TTCATGGGGGAAAAACAAAGGAAAGGCTAATAAATACCATAGACTTTACAGAATAGCACTGCAGCCTCTGCCATGAATCTGTAAGACATGAGTTACCTTGCTTAGTTTGTGTTCTAGACTGTCACCACAAAATGCTATGCAGAAATTAAGAGTAACGTTAAAGAAGATCTGGTAATAGTATGGACATAGAACAATGCTTTTGTTGTGATGTTTATAAAATTGTAAACTATATGTTTACATAGTTTCTTTGTTTTATAACCCTGAATAGATCATTTAATCACTACAAGCTTTTATTTACTATCTAAAATACAGACCACAGTATTTGCCTCATCTGACTATAGGAACATCAGCGGCAGCTGTAGACATGCTCAATTCTTCATGACCGTCATTAAAACTTATCTCTTCTTATTCCTAGTGCCCAGAACAGTATCTAGTGTACAATATACAAAATTATATTTTATGGATATGCAAGACTATAAAGAAATATACAAGGGAATCTTGTGATGGACCAGTTCTAGGTCTGGATTGGCATTTAAGCAAACCTCTTATATAATAAAAGACATAAAATGATAGAGGTATTTGTACAGAGGAGCACATTTGGAAGTGAGAAAGCACTGATCAACTCTGCATTATATACTAGGTCTGCTTTCTGTCTCTAATAAGTGAGGCTACACCTCAGCATCATTCTTTTTACACCTTTCTCTGAACCTCTGTTTTCAAAAATTAAAATCTTGAGTGCTTTGTGTTATATTTTATTTATTCTGTATGTGCACACACATGTGTCACAATGCCTATGCAGAGGTCAGAGGTCAACCTGTGATTGGGTCTCCTCCTTCCATCATGCCCATCCCTGAATCAGGCTGTCAGAGTGGAGGCAAGCGCCTTTACCCACTGAGCCATCTTGCCAGCTCTAAAAAAATCTTAAAAAGTTTAAATTAACAAGTAAGGCACAACTTAGAGCTGCTTATTATAGAAAAAATTAAAGATAGATATTTAATAATATTGAGTGGCTTTTCTTACTGTAAAGGATATTTAGTTTATCTTCTTGTTCAAATACATTTTAATGGGAAAATGTAAGAGGCACTAATTTTTATTTGTTCTTTATTTTTCCTTTAACTCTTCAGCCCATCTTCTTCTTAGGCAGAGCACTGAGTTAATCCTTGACATTTCAAAGCATCTACTCTCTCTAGCTCGAGGTCCTGAAGCTGAACTCTTTTAATTTACTCTGAGGTCAGAAAATGGCTGAGGCCAGATACTGGCTGTGTAGCATGTCAGACCTCATGAATTATTAGGGAAGCTGGTTTGAAATTTTCTTATATAAATACCCTCCCTAGGACTCTTATTTCTCATCTTATTTCTGCCTTTGCAGTGATCTATTTGCTCAAACTTTAAAGTTCACTGGAAGATCAGATTTGGTTGTTTCTTACCTACTTTGTCTAAATGAAATATTTCTCTTTACCCCATCCATCTGAAGCAGAAGACAATGGGCTCTGAGTGGGTACTGCCATTCAGTCCTAATGTCCTTGCAAAACCAAGGCTCATAATTAAAATGTTCCATTCAAAGAAATCATTTCAGCTTTGAAAATTCTGTTTATTTTTTAATTTTTATTTTTTTTTTTTTAGTGAACAACAGCCTGCCTTTTTTTTGTACTTCTTTATCTGATATCCACTTGTTAGTCATTTCTTTCTTTTTTCTTTGTTTGAGACAGGGTTTCCTTGTGCAACAGCCCTGGTTGTTTTGGAACTTGATTAGTAGACCAGACTAACCTCACACTCATAGAGATCTAAGTGTCTCTGACCCCCATGTTCTGGGATTAAAGGTTTGCCCCCCTACCACCACCTGTTCTGTAATAGAGCTTGATATCAGAGATGGTGATACCTCTGAATGTTCTTTTATTGTACAGTATTGTTTCTAGCTATCTTATGTTTTTTTTTTTTTGGTTTTCCATATGAAGTTGTGTATTGTTCTTTCAAAGTCTGTAAAGAATTATTATAATTTTGGTGGGGAGTGGGTTGAATCTGTAGATTACTTTTAATAACATGGTCATTTTTACTATGTTAATCCTACCAATCTATGAGCAGGGGAGATCTTTCCATCTTCTCCTATCTTCTCCAATTTCTTTCTTCAAAGACTTGAAGTTCTTATCAAACAGGTTTTTCATTTGCTTGGTTTGAGCTACACCAAGATATTTTACATTTTTGTGGCTACTGTGAAGGGTGTTATTTCTCTGATTTCTTTCTCAGTCTGTTTATCCTTTTTATGTAGAAGGAATGCTGGTTTTTTTTTTTAAGCTAATCTTCTTTCTATCCAGCCACTTTACTGAAGGTGTTTATTGGTTGTTACAGTTCTCTGGTAGAATTTTTGTGTTCACATATGTATACTGTCATAGCATTTGCAAATACCAATACCTTACCTTCTTCCCTTCCAATTTGTATCCTCTTGATTTCCTTCAGTGGTCTTACTGCTCTAGTTAGAACTTCAAGTGCTATTTTGAATAGATATAAAGAGAGAATTCAGCCTTGTCTTGTTCCTGATTGAGTGAAACTGCTTTGAGTTTCTTTGCATTTAATTTGATGTGGCTGTAGGCTTGTTGTATATTGCCTTTGTTATATTTGAATATGTCCCTGATATCCTGATTGCTCCAAGACTTTATCATGAAGGGGTATTGGATTTTGTCAAAGACTTTTCAGCATCTAATGAGATGATCATGTGTTTTTTTTTCTTTCAATTTGTTTATATGGTAGATTACATTGACAGATTTTTGTATATTGAATTATCCTTGCATCTCCTGGAGGAAGCCTACTTAGTGATGGTGGATGATCTTTTTGATGTGTTCTTGGATTTGGTTTGCCAATATTTTATTGCATGTTTTCGAATCAATGTTCATGGGAGATGTTGGTCTGCCATTCTCTTTTTTGTTGAATTTTTTGTGGCTTGGGCATCATGGTGACTGTGGCCTCATAAAATGAATTTGGCAATGTTCCATCTGCTTCTATATTGTGGGATATGAGCTAAAATTGAGGATTGGCATTAGCTCTTCTTCCACAGTCTGATAGAATTCTGCATTAAAATCATCTGTCCCTGAGCTCTTGGAAGAGAGTAGGGAGGGTTTGGAGGCTTTTAATGACTGCTTGTATTTCCTTAGGGGTTGTAGGTCTATTTAAATTGCTTGTCTAATCTAAATTTAATGGTAGTAACTGGTATCTATGAAGAAATTTATCCATTTCTTTTCAATTTCCGTATTTTGCACTTACAGGTTTTTGAAGTATGACCTAATGACTCAGAATTTTCTCAATGTCTGTTGCTATAGTCCCCTTTTAATTTTTGATCTTGTTAATTTGGATATTCTCTCTCTGCTTTTTAGTTACTTTGGATAAGAGTTTGTCTACCTTGTTGATTTTCTCAAAGAACTAACTCTTTGTTTCGTTGATTCTTTGTATTGTTCTCTTTATTTCTATTTTGTTGATTTCAGGACTGAGTTTAATTATTTTCCGACATGTACTCATCTTGTGTATGTTAGTTTCTTTTTGTTCTCTAGAGCTTTCAGGTGTGCTGTTAAGTTGTTAATATGACATCTTTCTAATTTCTTTATATAGGCACTTAGTGCTATGAACTTTCCTCTTAGCATTGCTTTCATTGTGATCCATAAGTTTGGATATGTTGTGCATTCATTTTCAACAAACTCTAAGAAGGCTTTAATTTCTTTCTTAATTTCTTCCTTGACCCAATTGTAATTCAGTAGGTGCTATTCAGTTTCCATGAGTTTGTAAGCTTCCTGTTCTTTCTGTTGTTGTTGAATTCCAACTTTAATCAGCTCTGGACTGATAAGATACAGGGGTTTATTTCAATTTCCTTGTATCTGTTGAGACTTGCTTTGAAACTGAGTCTGTGGTCAATTTTAGAGATGGTTCCATGAGGTACTGAGAAGAAAGTGTATTCTTTTGTGTTTGGAGGAAATGTTCTGTAGAAATCTGTTAGATCCATTTGAGTAAAATGCCTGTTAGTTCCATTATTTCTCTGTTTATTTTAATAGGAGGCTGCTTGTTCACTTCCCTGCTACTCAGATTCCCAAAATAATCACACAGAAACTATATTATTTAACTCACTGCTTGGTCAATGACTCTAGCAAGTTATTCCTAGCAAGTTATTACATATTAAATTAACCCATTTTTATTATTTTATACTTACGATGAGGCTCATGGTCTACTGGCAAGGTTCCTGCTGGCCACTGTGTCTTTCCCCTCTGGCAGCACCAATAACTTCAAGAGGAAGATGGGCACCAAAGAAGTTCCTTATGGAGTTTATTAGCCATTTGGGCAAGAAACTGCTCTTGCCTGGACTGCTTGATATTATGCTGCATGAACTGGACATACAAGACCCATAGAGAAATTACTGTTGCAGCTGCCTAAAGAAGGCTAAACAGTTCTTTGGGATTCTTGTTTCATGAAAGTGTCTGCAAAGCATTCTTCAGGACACAGAAGAAAGTGACTGACAAACTGCCAATATAGGCAGAACTGTCTTTGAAATTTCCTGTTTCATCAAAAAGTCTGCTGGATACTCTGGCCCTCTGGGCTAAAGATGGATACCCACAGAAGAACTTTGAGTGACTGTCCAGGCAGCAAAATGTCTCTGTCAATTCTAGAATTTTGTAAGTTGTTTATAGTGCACTTTCTGTTTACTTAGGTAATATTATATCTTTCGGAAGTCTTTGATGGCATTTAAGAATTGATAGTTATAATTTTCCTTAGTTATGATAAATATTGTATCTGTAATTCTTGCTTGATACCTGTTTTGTTATATGTAATTTTACTATGTTAAAGTTAAAAAAAGAACTTCCATTTTATTTAAACAGAAAAGGGGAAATGGTGTAGGAAGTCCTTCTGTATATGTATTGCTTTTATTGGTTAATGAATAAAGAAACTGCCTTGGCCTGTTAATAGGGCAGAATAGAGGTAGGCAGGGAAAACTAAACTGGATGCTGAGAGAAAGAAACACAAAGTCAAGAGATGCCATATAGCCCCACTGGAGATAGACACTCAGGATAGAACTTTACCTGGTAAGCCACAGCCACGTGGCGATACACAGATAAATGGAGATGGGTTAGTTTAGGACATAATAGTTAGCTAGAAATATGCTTAAGCTATTGGCCATGCAGCTACCATGGCCTTCTACAAGAGTTTCTGTTTGGATCACTTGTACATTGGTGGAAGTGGGGTGTTGCTACCTCCTACTATTATGTATGGATTTCAATGTATGATTTAAGCTTTTGCAACATTTTTGTTGCTGTTGTTGTTTGTTTTGTTTTTAACAAATGTAGGTGCCCTTTCAAACATCATTTGGGGCATAGATGTTCAGAATTGAGACATCTTCCTGGTAGATTTTTGCTGTAGGATAATGCTCTTGTACACTGTAAAGATTTGTCACTCATATTGATTTAATAAAATGCTGGTTGGCCACTAGCCAGGCAGGAGGTATAGGCTGGGTGACAAGACTAGGAGAATTCTGACAAGAGGAAAGGCAGAAACATAGGTGCCAGGCAGATGCAGAGGAAGCAAGATGAGAATGCCTTACCGAGAAAAGGTACCAAGGTACCTTCTGTACATGGCTAAACATAGGTTAGAACTGTGGGCTAATTTAAGTAGTAAGAGCTAGTTAGTAACAAGCATGAGCAATAGGTCAGTTTATAATTAATATAAGCCTCTGAGTGTTTATTTGGGACTAAACAGTTACAGGACCAGGCAGGACAGAAACTTCTGTCTGCAGATTTTTCCTTTGATAACTATGAAGTGCCCTTTTCTATCTCTTTTGTTTAATGTTTGTTAGAAATCTATTTTAGATATTAGGATAGCTATATCACTTTTTCTTTTTGGATCCCTTTGCTTGGAAAAACTTTTTCCAGCCTGTTACTCTGAGGTAATATCTATCTTTGATGTTGAGGTATATTTCTTGTGTGCAGCTAAAAGATGGATCCTGTTTTTGTATCTGTTTTGTTAGCCTGTGTCTTTTTATTTTGAAATTGAGTACATTAACATTGAGAGATATTAGTGATCAATGATTGCTAATTTTTACTATTTTGTGGTTGTTGTTGTTGTTGCTATATGTGATATTAATGATCAATGATGGCTAATTCCTACCATTTTGTAGTGATGATTGGTGGTGGTGGTGGTGATAGTGTGTGTGTGTGTGTGTGTGTGTGTGTGTGTGGTGCCTCTCTCCTTTTGGTTTTACAAGTATGAAATTATTTATTTCCTGTGGTTTTTTGGCTATAGTTAACCTCCTTTGGTTGGAATTTTTCTTCCAAGTAACTTCTGTAGGGCTGGATTTGTAGACTGATATTGTTTAAATTTGACTTTGTCATGGAATATCTTGTTTTCCCCATTTATGGTGATTGAAAGTTGTATTGGGTATATTAGTCTGGGCAGGCATCTGTAGTCTCCTTGGGTCTGTAAAACATCTGTCCATGCACTTATGGATTTTAGAGTCTCTATTGATAAGTCAGTTGTAATTCTAATAAGCCTACCTTTATATGTCACTTGATCTTTTTTTCCTTGCAGCTATTTAATATTCTGTCTTTGTTGTGTAAGTATAGTGTTATGATTATAACATGTGATGGGAGACTACATTTTCTGGTCCAATCTATTTGTTTTTCTCTAAACTTCTTATACCTTTTTGAGCATTTCATTATTTAGATTAGTATAGTGATAAGGAGCGGTGGGCTGCATCCCCGGCACCCGGCCACCCACATGGCTAGCTTATGCCCCAAAATAATTACACAGAAACTGTATTCTTTTAAACGCTGCCTGGCCTGTTATCTGTGGCCTCTTATTGGCTAGCTCTTACATATTAATATAACCCATTTTAAATAATCTGTGTAGCCCATGAGCTGGCTTACCAGGGAAGATCTTAACCTGCGTCTGTCTGGAGTGGGAGAATCATGGCGACTCTCTGACTCGGCTTCTTTCTCCCAGCATTCTGTTCTGTTTACTCCACCCACCTAAGGGTTGGCCTATCAAATGGGCCTAGGCAGTTTCTTTATTAATAAGAAATCATTCCCACATCAGGTTAGGGAATTTTTCTTCTATGATTTTTGTTGAAAATGTTTTCTGGGCTTTTGTCTTAGTTAAGGTTCCTATTGCTGTGACAAAACACCATAACCCTAAAGCAAATTTTGGAGGAAAGGGTTCATTAGACTTACACTCTCATATTGCTGTTCATTATTGAAGGGAATGAGGACAGAAACTCAAACAGGGAAGGATCCTGGAGGAAGGAGCTGACCATATAGAAGCCATGAAGGAGTGCTGCTTATTAGCTTGCTTCCTTTGGCTTATTCAGCCTGTTTTCTTACAGAAGTCAGGACCACAAGCCCAGGAATAGCATCACATACTTTGGTCTGGGCCCTCCCACATTGATCACTAAATGAAAAAATGCCTTACAGCTGGATCTCATGTAGGCATTTCCTCAACTGAGGCTCCTTCCTCTCTGATGACATTAGCTTGTGTCAAGTTGGCACACAAAACCAGCCAGTGCAGTCTTTAAGCAGGGAACCTTCTTCTTCTATTCCTATTATTCTTTGACCTCTGTGTTAATTTCTTTGATTGTATCTTTATGCCTGAGATTCTCTCTTCCATCTCTTGTATTCTATTGGTGATGTTTGCATCTATAGTTCCTTTTTGCTTACTTACATTTTCCATCTTCTAGATTGCTTCTGTTTTCTTTATTGCTTCTATTTCTACTCTCAGGTCTTGAATAGTTTTATTCAGTTACTTCACTTGTTTGTTTCTTTGAGGGATTTGTTTATTTCCTCTTTAAGGGCCTCTATCATCTTCAGAGATTGGATTTAAAGTCATTTTCTTGTGCTTCAGCTATGTTGGAATAACCAACCAAAGCTTGCTGTAATAAGATAGCTGGGCTCTGGTGGTGCCATATTGCCCTGGGTATTGTTAATTGTATTCTTATGCTGGTCTCTAGTCATCTATATTTAGTGTTATTATAGGTTTAGGGGCTGATTTCTGAGTATATCTTTGTTGGATGGATGCTTCTTGGATGTTTCTGTTTCCTCTCTGATCTTCTGGCCTAAGTAGCCTATGGTTCTGGTGACCAGTGAGTCTTTAGGTCTGGCAGGCCATCTCTGCTGGGGTTTCAGCAGCCTGCATAACTTTTGGGTTTTGGGGTGCTTGCATTGCCTCTGGGGTTCTGGGAACTGGAGTGACCTCTGGGGTGCTAGATACTGGTGAGGCCTCTGAATTTCAGGTACCTGGGGTTCCTGATACTGGACTGGCCTCTGGTAGAGAAAGGGTATGCTGATGGTGTTGTGAGCTG
The DNA here is from genome assembly GCF_014885135.2 of Alexandromys fortis. NCBI lineage: Eukaryota > Metazoa > Chordata > Mammalia > Rodentia > Cricetidae > Alexandromys > Alexandromys fortis. The sequence goes on along the minus strand of NW_026068030.1, from coordinate 492,759 downwards.
GGATATGGAGCTGAGGAGAAGGGTGGACTCCAGTAGAGCAGGAGTCTTCTGCTAGAGTTGTGGTCAGGGTATGGACCCTAAGAGAGGAGGTGCTGCTGGGGATTGCTGGGGTTTCTAGTACCAGTGTGGCCCCCAGTAGAGTAGCAATGTAGAGCTTAATATTTTGAAAAAAAATGTAATTTAACAAAGCCAATAGAATTCTGCGCACTTTAAAAAAAAAGAAACAAACAAATGTACAGCTCTGAATTTCCTATACATAAAAGTTCCTATAAATTTCCTATAATTGGGAATACCTCCACTACTGTACCAATCCCTCCCACCTCCCCATCTTTTCTCTGAAGATGAATCTCATTAAACTTCCGTTCTGAAAATGCAGAGGAAGCCTCACTTCTAGGCTAATGAGGAATGAACTTACACTGAGGGTGTGCAGAATCTTCAGACGTGCCAAGGAAAAATTGAAGACCGAAGAGATAAGACAGTCAAATGTCACATGCAGCTCTAGGTCCAGCCATTACAAATGCCATTTGGGGGATAACTGGTCAACCTCAGATTGAATCTGAAGATTAGGTGTTGGTAATGTGTCAGTGGACAGCCATTCTTTTTGTGATTGTTTTGTATTATTTATTAGAGGAGACTTCCTGATATGCAGAGGGGATTAGACTATTGTTTTAAGAAATTGATTTCAAATGCTTCAGTATAAATATTCTCAGCATATTAAACAGCACTACAATTTGTGTGGTTTTAACAGCAATAATTGCTTCTATCTGGAGAGGTTCCAAATACTTCTTTGTCTTCCACTTCTCTAATAAAATGGTAGTTGATTTTTTCCACATTCAGAAGCATCTGTTATTAGACTGTATCTCATAATTGGTGTCTAAAGAACCAGCTGCAGGCTATTTGTTCTGCATCTCCCTGGAACATGCTGTCTCCTTGGCACATCTCAGTGTACTCTCATGGGTATTACTGTCCCTGCAGTTGTGTGAATTTAGGGAGAAAGGTGGGCCTTTATTATCTTTTCTATCTAGTTGAATTATTCACAAAGACAATAACATGAACAGTTGATTTTAAATCTGATTTTGAGGCTTAATTGTCCCTACAATTCTAGAGATACTGCTCTTAAACCTAATTTTAAATAACAATTTTAATTGAAATGTGTATGTAATTTTGAAATTAATACAAATCCAAAATAATTTGACAGATAAAATTTAAAGGACTAGCCCAGGATGAGGATGGAGAAGTTGTCTTTCAGATTTTTAAAGTTACAAAACAATAGAAAGAGTTGAATGTATACATGCACATGTGTACCATAAATAGAAATGGGCATGAAGAAGCTGATTATAAGGAATCAGTTCTTACAGTTGTGGAGGCTGGCAGATTCAAAGGACTTCTAGGCTTTTTGATAAACTAGAGACCTAGAAGAACCAATGGCTGCTTCAGTTAGTAGCCAAAGGTCTGTGAATTAAGGGAGTTGAAGGACAGCAGGTCCAGACTCAGGAGAGCTTTAGTTTCTATCCACACCCAAATGCAAGATAAAAACTAATGTCTCAGGCTCGGTATTGTAGTGCACACCTTTAATCCCCAGTATGGGGAGGCAGAGGCAAGTGGTTCTCTTTGTGTTTGAGGCCAACCAAGTGCGGGGGTTTGAATAGAAATGGCCCCCATATACTCATGTGTTTGAATTCTTGGCTCATAGGTAGTAGCATTTTTAGGAGATGTGCTGTTTGGAGGAAGTATGTCACTGTGGGGGCAGGGTTTGAGATCCATATGCTCAAACTATGCCTAGTGTAGCTCACAGTCGTCCTTCTGTTGCCTGCAGATCAAGACGTAGAACTCTCAGCTCCGTCTCCAGCACCATGTCTATCTCCACACTGCCATGATTCCCATCGTGATAAAAATGAACAAAACCTCTGAGCGACAAGCCAGCCCAATTAAATGTTTTCCTTTATAAGAGTTGCTATGGTTCTCTAGGATCACTAATTATAGGCTCAATGTCCTTTATAAAGGACATTGAGCCTATAATTCGGGTTCTTAGAGAAGCTAAATAAGAAGGAGAACCCAAAGAAAATCATCTAGGCATCCTCCTGAATATTAACCTTCGTCAGGCAAGGAAAGGAGACAGAGACAGAGACCCACATTGGAGGACCAGACAGAAATCTCAAGGTCCAAATCAGGAGCAGAAGGAGAGAGAGCACGAGCAAGGAACTCAGGACCGCGAGGGGTGCACCCACACACTGAGACAATGGGGATGTTCTATCGGAAACTCACCAAGGCCCACTGGCCTGGGTCTGAAAAAGCCTGGGATAAAACCGGACTTGCTGAACATAGGACAATGAGGACTACTGAGAACTCAAGAACAATGGCAATGGCTTTTTTTTTTTTTTTTTTTTTTTTTTTTTGGTTTTTCAAGACAAGGTTTCTCTGTAGCTTTGGAGCCTATCCTGGAGCTAGCTCTTGTAGACTAGGCTGGTCTCGAACTCACAGAGATCCACCTTCCCCTGCCTCCCGAGTGCTGGGATTAAAGGCGTGCGGCGGCAATGGGTTTTTGATCCTACTGCACGTACTGGCTTTGTGGGAGCCTAGGCAGTTTGGATGCTCACCTTACTAGACCTGGATGGAGGTGGGTGGTCCTTGGACTTCCCATAGGGCAGGGAACCCTGATTACTCTTTGGGCTGACTAGGGAGGGGGACTTGATTGGGGGAGGGGGGAAATGGGAGGCAGTGGCAGGGAAGAGACAGAAATCTTAAATAAATAAATAAATAAATAAATAAATAAATAAGAAAAAAAGAGTTGCTATGATGATAGTGTGTCTTCATGGCAATAGAAACCCTAACTAAGACAGAGTTGGTATAAGCGACTGGGGTATTACTCTGACAGGGTGGACCATGTTTTTGTTTGGGGGAATGTGGACTTTGGGACTTTGGGTTAAGAAAACAGTGGAATGCTTTAAATAGGACTTAGTGGGCCATACTAGTAGGAACATGAAAGACATGATACTGAGGGTGATTTGAACTGTGGAGGCTTGATTCAAGAGGTTTTAGAAGAAAAGAATTTTAGTATGTGGTCTAGAGACTGTTATTGTGATATAGCTGCTTTTTGCCTTTATCTGAAAAATCTGGCTGAGGTTATGTTGAAGACTTTAGGATTAATTTGAGAGGAAATCTCAAAACAGCCTAGTATTGACTCTGACTTGTGCTTATTACTGGTCACTCTTATGCATATCTATAATGAAAAGAAACAAGTTGAACAAAGAAAGACACAAAATGTACATTTTGAGGAGAAAAATGAAAAGGAGCTTAGTCCTGTGTTCAAGGAGAAGAGCAGATTAAAAACAAATGATATTAAATGGAATAAAAGAAATGGTGACCTCAGGGCAAGACCCGATCCAGCTTCCAACTTGTGAAAAGGAATTAAAGAATAGCTGAGATCCAAGTGTGGTGGTACATGCCTTTACTCCCAGCACTCTGGAGACAGAGGCAAGTGGATCTCTAAGTTTAAGGCTAGCCTAGTCTACACATCAAGTTTCAGATCAGCCAAGCTTAGGCAGTGAAGGAAACCATCAAAAACAGAAAGTTAATGAAGATATAATTGAATGAGGGGACCATATTCTAGACCCTGCAAGGAGCAGAGCTTGGTAGCTTTGGTTACATGGTTCTGGCTTTAGGGTAAAGAACACAAGAAAAGGGTGATGGAATCCCCCTCCATGACTGAAGAAAGCCATTGAGGCCAGGCGTGTGACAGTGGTGTCCCTGCATGGAGGCCCAGAGAGGCCATTGAAGGAAGCTGTGATTGTGAAGCCTGGGTTGTGTTGGAGACCCCAAGATGTTAAAGCTGCCAGAGCTGTTAACAGGGAGTGGAATCAGCCGAAGAGAAAGAAGTGTGTCACAGTCAACAAAACTGAAAGGAGCTGGAGAACTGAAGAGTATCTTGACTTCAGACAGGGAGTTGCAGAATTTAGAGTTTGCCCAGCTGGGTTTCTTTCTTGCTTTAGTCCAGTATTTCCTCACTATGCTCTCTTTCCTTCCTTTTGGGACAGTAATGTATTGTCTGTGCTGTTATATTTTGGAAGTGTGTGGTCTGATTTTTCATCTCATTTTACAGGGGATCACAGATAAGAGATGGTATGAATCTCAGAAGAGACTTTGAACTTTGATCTTTTAAACAAGTTGGAGACTGTTAAATGCTATGGGGACTTTTGAAGTTGAACTAAATGCATTTGTTATGGCTACAAGCCTATGGGGGCCAAGGAGTGGAATGTGGTGGTTGGAATATGAATACCTCCCATAGATTTAAGTATTTGAATACTTGATTCATAGAGAGTGGCACTATGGGAGATGTGGCCTTGTTGGAATAGATGTGTTCTTGTTGAAGGAAGTGTATGCAAGGGGTAAGCTCTGAAGTTTCCAAAGCTCAAGCCAGTGCTCTGCCTGATGCCTGAAGATCCAGATGTGAAACAATCAGCTCCCTCCAACAACAAGTCTTCCTGCATGCTGCCATGCTTCCCACCATGATGATAATGGACTAAACATCTGAAACCGTAAGTCAGCCCAAATTAAATATTTTCCTTTATATGAGTTACCATGGCCATGGTATTTCTTCACAGCAATAGAACTAAGACACAAAGCCTACAGAGTGAGACCCTATCTCAAAAAAGAAAGGAAGAAAGAAATGAAAAGGCAATGTACCAGTTAGAAGGCAGTTGTAAGAAGAATCTCTTAGTTGTGGGAAGATCAGCCCTTTTCTTCCATTGAGGTCATCATTAAGAAGGGCAATCTGTTTTCATCACTCTCATAGAAACATACAGAATGATGTCCCTCCAAATACCTAGGTGGTACATGCGCTAGCCCAGTAGCATTAACCAGAATGACTCAAGCTATAAAAAAGCACAGAGCACAATGACTTCCTCATCAAATGGCACCAAGCATCATTGCCACAAATAACTCTAAATACAAAATAGTAGTGCCCTAGGATATATCAACCTGCCACCTGCTCCCCTGCCCTGGGGTATATTTGTCTTGTGACACTCACTGAATCTTCAATGCGAGGTGGGATCCAAATGAGCAACTGTCTCCTCCTACTCTCAGAATTGAGGATTGTGGTATGAATCCTTGCCAGCTACTGCTTCTAGTGCTAAAAGCCCAGGGAGTCACAAGATGCCTCATCCTTAACTTTTCTTTTGGAGACTTTCCAAGTGTTTTGCAATTCTGTCTCCCTTTCTTAACTCAAGTTGCCACATTGCTGGGATTGCCCTTTACCCACCAAGGGGGACATGATGCACTGAACCATTAGAGACATGATGACAAATCCAAGTGCCTCCAAAGGTCAGGCACTAATTTAAATGGCCACCACGGGGAGAGCTGCACGATTCTGATCTTTCTGTGGAGCAGAATTTGAGTGTGGGAGGGGAGCTGTTGATGTAGGTGGAGTTTGGGGATTATTGGTTGTTTTCAACAGAGCAGGGCTCCTTGTAGTTGAGTTGACGCTTTCCTGCCAAGACAGCTGCATTGCTCTCTTGCCATACCCTTTCTCCTCTCAAAGCTGACAGCCAGTAAGGCCCCTCTTTACTCACACATACAGAGGGGCCATTTGTAGTTTGTGTTGTTCTCACTATGTACTTAGCCATGGCATTAGCCCTGACATTTCTGAGCACAGGCATGCCACCCAGTTTCCTCTGTGGACAAAGGAACTACAAAATGCAAGTGGCAGAAAGGATTTGAACAGATAAGGAGATGACAAACTTATATGCTAGTGTGTGTGTGTGTGTGTGTGTGTGTGTGTGTGTGCCCGCGCGCGTGTTGATATGTGGGTATATGTAGAGGTCGTAGGGTAACCTTGAGTATACTTTTTCGGGAGCCATCCACTGTAGCTTTGAGTGTTTGTTGTTGCTTATTTTTGCTTTATTTTATTTTGCTTTGAGACAGTGTCTCTTATTGGCCCAAAGCTCACCAAGAAGGCAGGCTGGCTCTCCATTAAGCCTCAGGGTTTCACCCGTCTCAGCCTCCACAGGACTGGGATGACTATGCCACCACACCTTAGTTTTTTACTTGGTTCTATGGCTCAAACTCAGCCTGTCTTGCTTGTGTGGCAAACCTAATGAACTATGTCCTCTTCTCCCCAGCCTGCAGATCACTGGCCTGCTCCCCCTCTTCCTTCCCCCACCCCATTCTCGGCCTGTTGGTGATGCACAAGCACAGAGCCAGTGCAGGGAGATGGTCCTCACTCAGTGTGGAGAAAACACAGGCTATACTGTCCTCCAGCACGGAGGTCCTTCACAGGCCCACCTTCTCCCAGCTCCTGTGCTTCCACTCTTCCCTGCCTGTTATTCACATGGTCTCTGCCAAGTAGTGCTGGGCCCTGGAGGAGAAGAGGGGAAAAGGGGGTAGCATCAGGCTCCCAGTGTAGTTCTGAGGGCCTGTTGGGAATTCACGAAGACTTTTCTCCAATGTGTTCCAATTCTGAGAAGCAGCAGAATTTTAAGTGCTAAGAATTGGTGCCGAGAGAACAAGGCAAGTGTTCTGTTGGTAAGATCTTCCCACCACGCTGTCTGTCTCTAGAACTGATCTACCTCGGGGAGGATGCTGAACAATCCAAGGGATAGGAGAGGGGTAAACAGCATGAGAGAGATGTGAACCTTCAAAGGTCCGTTGAAGGAGGGAGGCCAGCAAGAACCAGGGTAGAACAGGACCCGGCTACAATCACACAGGTTACGACTGTGACACTCTGTGACGTGAGAAAAGTCTTCAAAATACAAAGGTTTGGGACAGTGAGACGGCTCAGGGAGCAAAGGCACAGTCTTCCAAGCTTGAAAAACTGAGTTTTCCACCAGGACCACCACTGTCACACACAGGCTGTGGAATGGTATACTTTCACCACACATTGTATGCTCCCCCCAGACACAAGTGCGCGCGCACACACACACACACACACACACACACACACACCCCACATGCAACTAAACAAACAAATACATGTAATGGTAGAAAAAAGAATGCAGCAAAACTTATTTCTTAAAAATCCAAGCTTTTTACCGGTTTTCCTAACTTGTTATACAGAGCAAGTATGGTTTTATAGCAATTCCACGGTTGTGGATGCATGAATCAGGAACTGAAGTCTTCATTCTTAGGCTTCCTCTTATGTAAGATGTAACAGATGCAATCATACTGTTTTACCAAAACTTGACTTTTTAATGGTAATTAATATAGGACCTATAGATTTAACTCTTCTCTTAATGTATTGTGCATCATTTTGTATAAGGATCTGTTATTTTATCCATGTTCTATTTGCTCATAGTGTTAAGAATTATTTATTTATTTATTTATTTATTTATTTATTTATTTATTTATTTAACAAATTGCCCGGCTGCATGTCCAAGGAGGTGGAACTGCATCTTCATCCCAGATAGTGTTGCATCTTGGAGCAGAAATTGACACAAAACAGGGCCTCTGAGATCTGGAAGCAGAAAGCCGAGCACCGCCCACACCCCCGTGTGGCCAATCAGTTCTCTGGGCCGGCCCATCACTTGCTCCCCTTCTCTGCCAGTGACTTTCCACGTCCCCCAGCCTGTGGTCCAGCGCCCATTCCCTTCTAGGCCCTGAAGCTTCTTCTCCCTGGAGACCACTGGTGCCCACTTTGTAGCTGTTTCCTTGTGCCCGGAACCTACACTTCAGGGAACAGCGAGGCAAAGAGTGAGTCGGGGGTCATCGACCATGTCTGCACCAGGAGAGGCCTGCGGTGACAAAGTCCACTGCCAGAAGGGTGGGGTGCTCAGCGGGAAAGGGAGAGGGTGGCGAGTGTCCAGGGGCTGGCTGCGTGGGGGACTGGTAAGGGCACTCTGGGCGTGCCGAGGTGGCTGAGGTATTCCACGGTGGAGATCTTCCTCTCTGTCAGTTTCTGAGCTTTCCGCTGCAGCGTATCTTCTTCAGGGTTCCCTTACTGTTTTTTCTTCGCTCTCCAGGACATCCTCCCTTCCCTCCCCCACCCCCAACCCCGCTCCTATACCCTCCCCCGCCTCATTTCCTTGCTGCGAGGTTTGTGTTCAGCAGGGAGCCTTTGGGATTTGATCAAAGGAACCTCAGAGGTGTTCTTATCACACCCACCGGAGGTAGGCTCCACACAGAATTCTTTTAGGGCCTCAGGTCTCTGCTGAGCCTCCTGCCCCCGCTCCCAGGTAAAAGTCCTCTCCCAGAGCTGGAGTGAATTTGCGCTGAGAGGTGGGTGGGGAGACGCCGGCCAGGTGCTGCGGGGCGTGGGGATTCGGGAGAACGCTGGTCTTGACTGCCTTTGGCCTGCCGCAGCCAGCGCTGGATTATCCAGTTGGCGGATAAACACCCCCCAGCTGGCCTCCTGGGTTGGCTCAACCTACTGAGCAGGGCGCCCCAAAGGACAAAATGGGAGGAATGAAAAGGATCTTACCAATTAGACAGTCAATCGTGAATGTTTGAGAACGAATCCCTTACATAAATGTAAAGCATAGAATGTCTCTGTCTATTGGCTGACCAGTCAGCCACTTGTCTGTCCATTCTCCAAAGAAT
>NW_026068030.1:439340-484162 GCF_014885135.2 Alexandromys fortis | reverse complement strand
ATATAAACATCACAAAATGCCTGACCATCTTTTGGTGAAAATAAGGCACTGTAGGACCTTGGACACCATATTGGAGAGGCTCTTCCCTGCCCCTCCCTCCCTGAGACGTGTCTTCCTTCGTGATTGTCCTTTTAATCATCTTGCTTGGTGTTTTGCATAGTTTAATGTTTATGTGTAAAATATACATATTTTTATGTTTTTGTCATACTTTCAGATCATTAATATTATCCTGTGTATTCCTACATTTCTGAGATTATGATTAGTTTATGATTAGTTCATTTTTATTTCTTAATGGTTTAATACTCTGTATTTAATCTACTTTTGGATATCTGGGTTTCTAGCTTGGGAGATGTATTTGTTGTTTAATTGACAAACTTTCCCGACAGCAATCAGTATAACGTCAACAATAAATAACAAACCCACCTATACTATTTCCTTGCTATCTGCCCATTTCTGTGGATCTAGAATCCTAGACTAGAGGCTTAGCTGGAGTCTCTAGAGGTCACGCTGTATAGTAAAGGGCTACTGATTCAGGCTGAAGTCACCTCAAGACTCATAGGAGCTGACTCAGGATTGTTGGAGAATTGGAACCTTCCTGACTTCAGCTAGACATATCTGTCTTTATAGAGGCTCGTTACAACGTGACGTCTTGCTCCCCTCACCCCCACCCCAGAGTAAGGACTTGCCGCAGAAGGGGCAAGAACCAGATTCTTTTTTTCTTTCCTAATCTCAAAAGTGACATCCCACTATTTTTATCATTTTTCTGTTCCTTAGAAGTGATTCCCCCCCCCCCATATACATACACACCCTTGTAAAATTGGTGGATTTTACAAGGGCATGGATGCCTTCAGGTGAGCATTCTAAAGACTGCTTGTCATGACAACTGGATAATGTCTTCTAGCATCCCTACTATGTGCGCAGGTGTTTCCTTAGCGCTTGCATCCAAGAATAGGATGAGTGGGTAGTAAGATTTGTACATATTCAACTTTATTAGGTCATTCCCAGGCTCCTTCTCGAATGCCAGACTGGCTGGCACTTCCTCCGACAAAGGATCAGAGATCTCGATTCTTGACAGACCTGCCATAACAAATTTCATTTTTAGTCAGTCTGGCAAGTAGGGACTAGATGTACTCTGCTAGGAGTTTACATACCTAACAAGGCAGCCTGCTTTTGTAAATGCCTCTCAAGGGTCGATTTTCTATCCGCATGTCTGATAACCTGGTTTGTAAGTATTCTCCTAATAAGTTGTTTTTCTGTACTTAATTGACATTGGAGTCTTTTCTTAATGCAACCCATGCCTGGATCAATATTTAGATATCGTATATGCTGCAAATATACACTTCCGGATTGCTTCTGACATTTTCTTTCTCTCTATCTCTCCATGTCTCTCAATGAGAAATTCAAAGTGTCTAGTCCTTTCTCTTATAGTGTGTCTTGTTTAAGAATTGTATCTTTCAAGGGGCAGGAGAGATGGTTCAGAAGATAAAGGCCCTTGCTGTACAAGCCTGGGGATCAGTGCTGGGTACTAAGCTCCCATGTAAAAGTTAGGCTGGTGTGGCAGATCACCTGTAATAGAGAGTATAAAGGGGATCCTTCCCCCCACCAAGGCAAGATTACCTGCTGGAATAGCAAATTTTTAATTTCAGGTCCAGGGAGAGAACCTGCCTCGCTCAGTAAATAAAGTAGAGACAATTTTATCAGTTATTTCTGTGGCTGTTGAAAGCTTGTGTAATTCATGGGGCCGAGAGATGGCTCAGCCACTAAAGGTGTGTACTCCTCTTGTTGAAGAGTTCAGTTCCCAGCATTCACAGGTAACTCACAAGCACCTGTAGCCACCTGACATTAACCTCTAGCCTTCACAAGAAGGAACACACATGTAGAAGTAAACCTATACCCAAGTGCATCTATACACATACAAACATATATACATACATTCATATCACATACACAAAGACACACATGGGACACAATTGTGTCCTTGAGGTTATAAATTAAGTTACTCTACTGTCTTCCATTGATTTCCAAGGCTGCCAATGGTTTTGCATTTAGCAGTCAGTCTTAACCAACATGAGAATCGATTGCTTTGTTATTTATTCCAATGGTTATTTATTCCATGAATCAAGTTTTCCATATGTGTATATTATTTATTTTAAGTTCCCTACTCTTGTTTATATACTTGCCTTTATATATTAATTACTTGTCAATCAAATTGGATAGAATTTATTATTCATTTTATTTACTGTAACTGCTTTCAAACTTACCACATGAACAATAATATCATCTAAAAATCATGACAATTTTGTTTCTCTCCTTATCTGCATATTTCTAATCTTTAAATTCTTTCCCCCCCCCCTTCCTTCTTTGGAGAGGTATGCCACTTAGGAAGGTTTTACTATATAGACTTTAAACATAGCATTTCCATAGCTATCCAGTAAATTCTTCATTTGGCGATCATGTTTATCATAAGTGAATGTTTCATCAGTTGTTTCTGTGACTATTAAAAGCACCGTGTAATTCACGGGGCTGGGAGCTGGCTCACCAGTTAAGGGTGTGTACCTCTCTTGCTGAGGACTGGAGTAGCTTACTGTCCCCTGTAACTCCAGCACCAGGAGTGGGGAGCCAACACCTTTCACCTCTACGGGATTCTGCACTCACATGCACATACCCACACGCTTACACATAATGCAGAATAAAACAAACCTTTTTAACAAGAGAAAGCGTCATATAATTGTTTTTCTTTCAATATTTTTAGGTGGCAAGGCCTATATATAGCATTTAACTTCTAATAGTAAGCTAGCTGATACTTCTAGAATAAACCCTCTCTTAGTGTATATGTCACAGCATTTATACATAGCATAAAAGACAAGCATTATTTACATTTGTGTGATTTAAACATTGGTCTATAGTTATCTCTTTCTGTGTTGTACTGCTGTCCTGATCTGCTACTGGTATCATCTCAAAATAGTATGGATAGTGTTCTTGCCTATCACAAAAATCTGTACAATATTGCAGTTATTTCATCCTTGATTAGTAAAACCTTCTGGGTGTGAAGTTTGGGGGATTTTAGGTTTGTTGGTTTAATTACTTGAGTAATTATAGGAGATGCCTTTTTTTTAAATTTATTTATTAAAGATTTCTGTCTCTTCCCCACCGCCGCCTCCCCTTTCCTTCCCCCTCCCCCAATCAAGTCCTCCTCCCTCATCAGCCCAAAGAGCAATCAGGGTTCCCTGCCCTGTGGGAAGTCCAAGGACCACCTACCTCCATCCAGGTCTAGTAAGGTGAGCATCCACGAAACTGCCTAGGCTTCCACGAAACCAATAGGTACAGTAGGATCAAAAACCCATTGCCATTGTTCTTGAGGTCTCAGTAGTCCTCATTGTCCACTATGATCAGCGAGACCGGTTTTAACCCGGGCTTTTTCAGACCCAGGCCAGCTGGCCTTGGTGAGTTCCCGATAGAACATCCCCCTTGTCTCAGTGTATGGGTGCACCCCTCGCGGTCCTGAGTTCCTTGCTTGTGCTCTCTCTCCTTCTTCTCCTGATTTGGACCTTGAGATTTCAGTCTGGTGCTCCATTGTGGGTCTCTGTCTCTGTCTCCTTTCATCGCCTGATGAAGGTTAATATTCAGGAGGAAGCCTATATGATTTTCTTTGGGTTCTCCTTCTTATTTAGCTTCTCTAAGAACCTGAATTATAGGCTCAATGTCCTTTATTTATGGCTAGAAACCAAATATGAGTGAGTACATCCCGTGTTCCTTTTTTTGGGTCTGGCTTACCTCACTCAGGATGGTGTTTTCTATTTCCATCCATTTGCCTGCAAACTTCAAGAAATCCTTGTTTTTTACTGCTGAGTAGTACTCTAATATGTATATATTCCATACTTTCTTCATCCATTCTTCAATTGAAGGGCATCTAGGTTGTTTCCAGGTTCTGGCTATTACAAACAATGCTGCTATGAACATAGTTGAAGCATATACTTTTGTTGTATGATAGGGCATCTCTTGGGTATATTCCCAAGAGTGGTATTGCTGGGTCCAGGGGTAGGTTGATCCCGAATTTCCTGAGAAATTGCCACACTGGTTTCCAAAGTGGTTGCACAAGTTTGCATTCCCACCAGCAATGGATGAGTGTACCCCTTTCTCCACAACCTCTCCAGCAAAGGCCTTCACACACATGACTACTAGGATGGCACATGCATGCCTGCAAACACACAACATACATGCTAGCACACTCACATACACAGTGCACACTGATACACAACACAGTACACACAGGTATACTCACACACTCACACAAACATATTCTTTCAAATAAATAAGAATTTTCTAATGATTATTCTATTTGAATTCCATTATTATCAGTGATTATATAACTTGTTTTATGCCCAATATATGATCTCTTTTGGGAGAATGTTTCACATACTCTTGAAATAATGTATATGTTCTATACATTTAATAGAATCCAATTTATCATTTATGTTATTCAAATAATCTGTCTCTTTACTGATCTCTTGGCCCTTGTTTTATTGAATATGTGAGAAACATATATTTAAATCTGCTAACTCTGTGGATTCATTTCTCACATTTTTGCTGTTGATTTTGCTTCATAAATTTTGAATTATCTGTGTAGGCTAGACTCCATATGCTTTATTCCTTGTGGTTCTGGAGGCTTGAGCATATAATATAAGGATGGGACACATCCGGTGAGGGCAAACCTCCTGGTTTCTAGATGGGTGCATTCTCACTGTATCTCCACTGATATATGAGAGAAATCTTGGTCTCTTTCTCTTCCTTCAAGAAAGCTAAGCACAGGTACTCCACATCTGTGACATTATGGAAAACCTCTTTGCCACCCAAAGTCTCCACTTCCTTAGCAGTTTGAGTTTCAACACATCAGTTAGGAAGGAAACAAACGTGTCACTAACAATGGGGTTGGAGTCTCCTAAGTTGAGCCTTGTTTTCTCTTTGTTCCTTTGTTTGTTTCCCGCTTCCTTTGGAATCAAGTGTTTTCTGTTATTCATGTGAATGCGGATGTGTGTGTTGTGTGAGTCCAGCACACGTGAGTTAGGGGAGCACCCTTACACATACACAGAGACCAAATAATCCTACTGTCACCCTATTCCCTGTAGGGAAGGTGACTCACTGAACCTGGGACTTGCTCTTTCTGTGATAGTGCCTAGCAAGGAAAGTCAGGGAATCCTCTTTTCTCTAACTTACAGAACTGGATTCTAGGTTTGTGTTCTGCCAATCGCCCCACCTGGTTGTTTAAGTGAATGCTAAGGACTGAATTCAGTTCCTCATCATTGGAAAGCAAGCACTCTTACCACTGAGTCATCTCCCAGTTCCTGTATTATTTTTTAATAATATGATTTTTATTCATTTTATGACTTACCTTACAGTCATTATAACCTCAAATTATTACATTTATCTATTATAAAAACAAGATTTTAGCCAGTTAATCTCCATAAATTCAGTCATTCAGCTGTGTTAACCCTATAATTGATTTCATGTTATAGTCTACCACAAGATCTGATGTTTGTTTATTTTCAGAAGCCAATATTCATTTGCATTTGTACATGGATTACTCTGTACAGCACACTCTGTGTCTTCCCACAGTGTGGTGTTTCTGTCTTTGTAGTTTTGCTTAATCTGAAGAGCTCCATTTAGCAGTTCCTGTATTGTATTTTACTGCTCCCAAATTTATTCTGACTGTGGTTATCTAAAACTGTATTTTGCCTTTAACTTTGAGAGATATTTTTGCTATGCACAAAATTGTTGGTTGGTAGATGTTAGTTTCTTTCTTCCAATTCTGTGCTGTCCCTATTTCCATCATTTCTTTTGAAAGCAAGCTATATTTTGGAAACTTTGAGTAGAGAGTATCCTTTCCTCTGGTTGTTCTTCAGATCTCTGTAAATCTGATTTTCAGCAGCTTCACTATGCAGAGTGTGGATTTCTCTCTATTTATTGTGCTCAGAAACTCACAGATTCTTGGTTTGTGTTTTAATGTTTTTCATCTGCCTTAAGTAATTCTCAGACACTAATTATCAATGTATTGCTTCTCTTTCTCTCCTTTCCCATAGAACACTAATTGTACACACCTTGCTATGCCTCATAATTTTGTTCAGCACTGTTTTTTAGATTTTTTTTAGTTCATGTATGTGTTATGCATTTGTACATGTGGGTGCAGCACCTGCAGAGGCCAGAGGAAGAGGTCAGATGCCCTAGAGTCAGGTGATTGTGAGCAGCCATGGTGTGGGAGCTTGGACTGAGCTCCCATAATCTACAATAGTAGTACCAGCCCTTACCTGTCGAGCCATCTCCTACCTATCAGGACCACTCAAAAATCTATTTCTCTCATCTGTGGTTTTTCTTCAGTTCTAGGCAGAATTTCCTACTTCTTAGCTTCCTTCAACTCTTCACTGATTTTAAGACATTGTTGATGAAAAATTCTAAGGTTCTGGTTCATGTTGCTGCCATCCAAGAGGATTAGAGATAAAGGTACAGATAACATTCTTTAACAACCTATGAGAACCCTTTGAAGTTTGAATGACCCGTTCACAGGGGTTGCCTAAAACCATCAGAAAGCACACATATTTATATACCATTCATAAGAGTAGGAAAATTACATTATGAAGTAGTAGCAAAAATGATTTTATGGTTGGGGTCACCACAGCATGAGGAACTGTATTAAAGGTTTGGAGCATTAGGACGGTTGAAAACCACTGGTCTAGAAGAAAACTTTGACACCTTTCCGTTAGTACTGGTCCACTACAGGTTTGACTTTGCTCTGAAAACATGGTCTTTATTGCTAAAACGTGACCCTTACTGATAAACGGTGAGTTTTCCTATGTGTCAACTGCGTTTTCCTATGTGTCAACTGCAATCACAGCGGGAGTGCAGGAACCTTCTTGTTTTAGCTTGATGTCCACTACCATGTTTTCAGGTTCTGAAATGAATGACGTTTTGACAAGGTTTCTTGGAGGTCTTTCCTGCAAGTATCGTAGGAAACACCTGAAGAAAAAAGGAAATCTTCAAGTAGAGTTTTTATTCTTTGTTTTCGAGGCTCTCCTTCTGAGGTCTGTGTTTGAGCCCCAGTTTGTTTGCTAATCTCAAGCTAAGGAATGGGGCTGTCAGCGGCCTCAGGTATTTTGCACTATGAGTGGCAAAATATTCAAGAGGAAAAAGTTTTAGGGAAGGTGGAGTCCTGCGTTTTCTGTTCCTGAAGGACTTGTCTCTTGAAACCCTCATCGAAGGGTCTTGAGTTGTCTATTCTTTGGAAAAAGACTCTATATTTTTCAGGTTTCTTTTTCTTCCTCTCTATCTTTAGTGGGTCTTTTGCCAAAGATAAGTTTCTCAAGGTGAGAGCAGCTGACCTCTCACCATTATGCTTGAACATCTCAGATCTTTGTCCTCATCCTTAAGATACATTCTTTTGAATTTCCCTTCATCAGATCTGATAAATTCTCACTACTTGTTAGCCTGAAAAAAAATGTTTAAGAGGTAGTTTGCAGGCTGTGAAATTCCAGATTACCTAGTTTTTTTTGTTTATGTTGAAATGTCATCATATTGTCTCTTGTTTCAGAGAAGATTGTGTGCTGTGAAGCTGTCAGCTACTTTCCAATGATCGCAATTCTGTGACCACTAGAATAGCTCTTACTCACCCATTGTCACACCATTGATTTTTTTCTGCTCTTGAGTTCACTAGGATATACAACAAGATCTGTCTTGTTTGAATGTGTTAGGCATCCTGGATCTGAGAACTGAGACTTCTATAGAACTATAGAAAATTAATGGCAGTTACTTCTGCCAAAAATTATTCTGGTATGATTTTCTCTAACATTCACTTAGAGATCAGAGCAGGTACATGTTGAATTTTCTTAATATGCCCTCCATATCTTTTATTCATTCTTTTCCGTTTTCCGCATTTTTTTTTGCTTTCCTCTACTTTCAATCCAGTTCAGTAATTTTTATTAAATTTCCTCTGTTCTAGATTCACTGCAGTAATTTACATTTAATTTTGTGTAATCATCTATTTGATCTATTCAAGAACCGTTTTTATTTTGAACATTATATTTTAACTATCCTATTTTTCATTTCTAATTCTGTTTGATATCTTATAAATATAGCTATGTAATGTTCAGACTTGTTTTACATTTTCTCCTTTGTTTCTGTCTGTTAAATGTGGTTAGTTTATATTCTATGCCTAACACTTCTCTGAATTCTACCTGTTTCCGATATATTGTTTGTGATGATTTCTATTCATGGTCCTTCCTGGAATGTCTGTTGACTTTCTACAGCTGTCATTGTGAGGTGCTTCTTTTGTGTGGAGTTTTGTTTTTTTCCTCTGTAACAATTCTTTGTATACATTGAAGTTAAGGTTCTCCAGAAACAGTCTGTATTAGTTTCTACATACTTGAAATATTACCAAACTGGGACTGTTTCAAAATATGTTATTTGCTTGGAGTTTTCAGTTAGTAAAAGTAACAATCATTTGGATTGTAAATCTATATGTGTGGCTGATGTGAAGTTAGTTATGAATCCCGAATGTTTTCCCCTCATCCTCCAGGAAAGCTGAGATAAGGAAGTTGTATTCATTTCTTTTTTGTTGGGTCACTTATTTCTTGCTAAACTTACTCTAAAGAAGGTCGCCTCTTGTCAGTGAGCCTTAAATCAAACCATTCACAAATGTGAGCTTGCTGGTGCTGTTGTGAGCTCGTGATGCCATAAAGTCACTCTTAATTCATTCTCCAAGCTTCTTAAAAGTCATGATGAAAGGTAGTTTCTGTGTTTGCTTCTTGGCGTCCCTATTTTTAGTTTATTTTGACTTTGCATATTCCTTACTTTCATACCATAATGACACACTTATATTCTGTATTTGCAGTCTTTTATTTGTGGTTTAACATGGGACATCTAATTGAAATAATTTTACAACCAAAAAATAACTTCCATAACCTCCTATTAGCATAATACTTGCTAGAAAATGTATCAACACTGAAGCATAGATGTTTATGTAGCTTTATGAATTTTTACAAATTTAAAACATCCTTGGATCAGTATTTAAAATGTTTAAAAACAATGTGTAAAACAAAAAATTAAAAATAAACCAGATCATAGTTGGGGACATTCACTGTCTTATCCTCAGATGAATGTTATTCTGAACTTTATTCGTAAAAATGGTTTTTCTGTTCTAAGTGACTGTATGTGTTGGGCTTATACCTGTGATAAATAGCCTAGAGAGAGTTTGCTCAGGCTGGTGTGTTTAGAGGTTTCAGTCCTTGGTAGATTTGCTCCATTGCTGTGGGCTGAGACAAGGAAAGACTACGGTGGTCAGGCAGGCTTCCTCGAGACTGCTCACCTCATCTTAGTCAGGAAGCAAAGAGGGGAGGAAAGAAAATGTCTGAGGTGAACTATAAGTCTCAAAGGTGCTCAACAAGTGACCCACTTCTAACTATGTCCCACTTCTTACTAGCCAATTAGTTTAGAGTCTAAAGTGAGAGCCTTCATGATCTAAGCACCTGCCAGTCAAGCTAAGAATTGAGAGCTAAGCCTTCAACTAATGAGCCTTTTGGGGCGGACACCTCATATTTAAACTACTGCAATGTATATATACTTCTTTTATATTAAGAATTTTTAATACAATCTTTTCGAGTTTTACTTAGCTATCCCCATTCCCACTCCCTCTCCTTCTTTCGTCCCTTGCTTCCTCCCAGCTCACTCCACCCCCACCCACTCCTCAGAAAGGGTGAGGCTTCCCACTGGGAGTCAACAAAGTCTGACACTTCACTTCAAGGCAATACCAAGGCATTTTCCCTTATATCTAGGCTTAGCAAGGTATTCCTGCAAAGAGAATATGCTCCAAGATGTCAGTTCAAGCACTAAGGATAAGTCCTGGTCCCACTGCTAGTGGAGTCACAGACTGCCCCAGCCTCACAACTGTCCCCCACAATCAGTGGGCCTAATTTGGTCCTATGCAGGTTACCCCACTATCAGTCCAGAGCCAGTGAGCTCTCACTAGCTCAGGACAGTTGTTTCTGTGGGTATCACCTTCATGGTCTTGATCCCTTTGCTCATAGTATCACCCTTCCCTCTCTTCTACTGGCCTCCAGTAGCTCAGGCCAGGGCTTTGCTGTGGATCTCTGCATCTGCTTCCATCAGTTACTGGATGAAGGTTCTATGATGACAATTAAGGTAGTCATTATAGCTTTCAAGTAAAATTTGTATGCACTTCTATTGGGTAGAGAGACTTAAGGGTGTTTAGTAAACAGTTTTGTCTTTCATTTCAAAATGTCACTCTTAATATTTTAACTTAAATACAAAAAGGTATTGATCCTCCAGTTCTTGAAGTAACTAGTCTTTCCTTATTTTTATGTGATAACATGTTCCTTGTGAAAGAAGGATTGTAAAAGTTTCACTGAAAATACATGTTGAGAGAATTTAGCAGTATAAGAGTTGAGCTAATACTTTGAAGGAATACTTTGAACTATAGATTGTCAATAGATTGTTCCTTCCCTCACATGTGACTGGGCACATAGACTTAGCATCTCAAGAGTCACTTCAGTGCTTTCAGAATTTTATAGCAGTGTCCCTTACTTGGAAGTATGAAGGAAACAAGAGAAATCAAGAAGGAGAAATAAGAAAGGGTGTAGAACTTGGAACTGATTTAGTAATAGGGACCCTGTGACAGAGGAAGAAAGAAGAACCAGCTCATGTATTGAAGAAGGCATTGAGGGGCCAGGGAGATGGCTCAGTAGTTATGAGTGCTTGCTGGTCTTCCAGATGATCTGAGTTCAGTTCACAATAGACAGCTAACATCCAGCTCCAGGGCTCCCAATGCCCTCTTCTGTCCTCCACAGGCACCCAAATGTATGCATGCATGCACACACTGAATATTAAAATAAAAACATAATTTTGGAAGGTATTTAGAGATATATGGAAAAATCAAAAGGCCTAAGAGGGAGACTCATTTGGGAATGAAGGAAAAGAGAAAATGTATGGTACAGACAACTCTTCTACATCTGACAGCGGTTGGTTTCCTTAGGAGTCATTCTCGGCACTTCCTTCCTCACCTCACGGCCATTTCTCCATTTTATCAATCCAGCGGACGCCATGTGCATCAGTTGCTTTTCTGCTGCTATTAAAAAACACACTGACAAAGTCACTTAAAGAAGGATTTGTTTTAGTGTACAGTCTGGTGTGATACTTCCTCATGGCGGAAGCCACAGTGGCAGGAGTCTGAGGCAGCTCCTCAGCAGTCAGGAAGCAGGAGATGGTGAATGTCTGTGCTCAGCCCACTTTCTCCTTTTTATACAGTTCAGGGTCTGAGCCTAGGGAATGGAACCACCCGTAGTAGCAGAGTCTTCCCCTCACAGTTAACCTAATCAAGATAATCCCTATGGACAGGCCCAGAGGACCATCTGCCAGGTGTTCCTAGATCTCATCAAGTTATCAGTTGCTATCAACTATCACACTGTGGACCACCAGTGTATGACCTGGGTAAAGTGGGAAATTGAAAGAAAATAAAAACACAGTTGTTAATTTATACTTCCTCTGCATTGGGGAGTTGTTAAGTCTTAAGTGATGTAGTGTGTCATTTAGCCTCTAGCCATTGAATCTGCTCTCCCGTAAAGATCTAGTCTGGGAACTGCATCTTCTACCTGGCAGTGAGGAAACAGAGACAAGAAAGTTAAGGAGTGAGAAGCTGGAGATTGTACAGGACCAGCACAGACCTCCTTCAGCCTTTGGGGCCCCCATGAAAAGACCTAAGTGGCTTTTCCCAGGGTTTCTGCCCTTGGGATCACAAGCTACACAGACTGATAAGGCTCAGCAGGACATGGCAAAAAGCCAGGCCATGGCTACAGGGTTTAGTGTTAGATTCCACCCTCAAAAAAACCCAGTCATTGCTTATCAGGTAGTGGCGGCAGGGGGGGCGAGGGGGGGGGGCTACAGCACTGGTGCTCATGCACTATACTCCCAAGATAAGTGCTTGGGCTGGGTCCTGAGCGTTGGGGGTTAAGGGAATCAGAAACTGACACAAACTAGTCCTGGGCAAACCAGAGCATCTGGCGGAGCTCCGCCCTCATCCCCCCAAGTGATCAATTGACTCCTAGGATTGGTCCCCTCCTCTCTCCTCTGTGCAGCCCACCTACCACCAACCACTGAATCCCTGGGCTGTCTGTGTATTTCCTTGCCACAGCCCTGCAGGAAGGAAGCTCTGTAACCAGAGCAGGCACAGTCACAAGGCTGGGTTAAGGCCGCTGGGGTCTGCCATAGTCTGGTGAGAGACCTAAATTCTGAGGTCCCTGGGAGCCCGCGATGCTAGGACAACACGAGGAGCTCTGGGCTCAAGACTGCTTGCTGTCAGTCAAAAGTGAGGTCTTGTGACTTCCCCACCTCGGCGGTGTCTGCATTTGTCTACATATCTCTCCAGCTCTTGTTCAATATGTTCATTTTCCACCCTGAAAACTTAATTAAGAAAAGTCTGATAATTTCTGCCCTTAGACAGTTTTCACTATGAAATATTTCAAAGTTACATAACGGAAATGTAGTTTTTCGGTTGCTGACGTTTTTTCTCCACCTTCATAATCTCCCCCTCCCCTTTCCCGCTCCTGCTTCGCCCCCCCCCCAACCCCATTCTTGGAAGCAGGTTAGCGTGTACTCTTCTCATATAACTTTTACCGTTTATATGTATTTTTATATAAGCAGCATGCATTTTAATTCTGACGTTCAGCCTCCCCCGCCCCCCCCCCCAACTCATAAGGAGATTTTATCCTGACAAACTGTCTATCCTGACTTCTGTCAGAGTGGGACTTAGTTGTCAAATCAAAGCTCCTCACTTGCTGGGAATCTAGAGACCTGGATGAGAGAGCCTATATACCGAATCCAGAGACCTCAAAATCCAGAGACCTGATCAAGAGAGGGTATATACTTCCTGTCTCTTGGATGGCCTTTACCTGACAGGACCTAAATTCTGGTTATTTGGTTTTATTCCATCTGGTCCCTCTAAATAAAACCTGCCACTGAACCCTACCTGCCGAAGGGACTTTGATTGGAATTCATATGATTTATTTGGGAGAAAGGCTATTGAAAAGAGATGGGGAAAGAAAATGTGGTTTGTGCGTGCATCCCAACCCTACTAGGATCCAAAGCACAGAACGCTGAATCTTGGGATGTCTGGATATTTATTTTGTCGAGATAGTCACACAGTTGTATTTATGCCTGGTGTTCTCTTAAGCGCACATATTAGCCCATCGGTTTAAGCCTTCCATCTGGGATATAGGTGTTCATTTGTCATCGCCATCCTGCGGAAGGTCAAAGCGGTGTAGATCGAGTAGCTTAAACCCACACAGCCGGTGAAGTGTGCCACTGAGATTTAAATCAGTCCCACCACCGACAGCCCTTCTCGGCATTTTACTTGTTAGACCTGGCAGTGTGACAGCTGGAGTCACCACCCATAGAGGACCAGGCGGTTCATAAAGGGAGGTCAGCTGGTTGTCAGGCAGGGCCGGCTTCCCAGAACAAAGTACTTCAACCGTCTATGGTTCCTCTGAAATGTTATTTTTGCATTTACCAAAGTCACACACATAACGGTGAGATCAGTGTGGTTATATGCAGTATCCTCTCTCCTATTTCTCAGATTAAACAGTACTGACAGGAAGAACGGTTTCTTTCCTTTCTCATCCCCAGTACAAAAACAAAAGCATATTCAACCATCCCTGCAATTCGTGTGCGTTTCCCTAGGCAATACGTCAAGGTCCATCCATCCTAAACTAAACAGGGATTTGGGTTCTGCGTAAGCGTTCGGTAAGTCAGAATGCACATGCCTTGGTTGGTTCATCCTGTACCTTCCTAGTAAACAGAAATAACCCACTGAAGTTTTAATAAAATGGCCATCCACATTGCTAGGATGAGACCTCCTCTAGGTAGGTGTCCCTAATCCACCTCAAAGCCGTGTCGCCTGAGCCAGCGACACAAAGAAGCGTTGTCTCCAGCCAAGCGCCGCCCCTCGGGCTCCCACTCCAGCCGGAGGAAGTGGGAGGAGACTGCCTAGGAACCCCTCCTCTTCTCTGGCTTGGGTCTCCTCCCCGCTTGGCTCCAGGCTTTCGGCCGCGGATCCGAGACACCGCGGTACTCTGCAGAGAAGCCCCTGGCTCGCTCGCTTCCGCGGCCCTTGCAGCGCAAAGACAGCTGCACTGGTGGAATCGCAGGGTGAGTGGCCCTCAGGGAAAGTCGGTGGGCGAAGGAGCCTGTGACCCGGGTTGGACGCCGGGGTTGGAGGCGGGCCGAGCGGGAGACCAGGGCTACTCTGGGGACGCTGGCGACCTACGAGAGGGACCTGTGTGCTGCGGGCCTGGGTGTGTCCAGATCTGGACAGCGGCTGCCTGGTGCTTCCTGCCAGCCTTCTGACGGGGATTTTGCTGTGCTCCGAGGCTGAGCATCCCCCCCCCCTCCCACCCGGACCCCGCGATCTTGCTCCTACTGGCCTGGGTCTGACAGTGACGTTTGTGTGCAACCGCTTTGTGTGGGTGAGTTCTAGACAGGCCCCATCAGCAGTAGCACATCTAATGCGCGGCTTCAGAGGACGGGGCTGGGCGTGGGCGTACTTGTCATACAGGTAGCTGATGATAGAGCATCATTTCATCCTACGGCTTCTTGAGCCTAACAAACAGGATCACTAGGACCCAGATCGCTGGCCCACTCCTCATTGTTCACAGGGGCCTGAAGTGTGGGTGTGTGTAGAGGAGAGGGCAGTCTCTGGTCCAGAGGCCTGGAGAATCCGCAGCCTGAGATTTTCCACTTGGCTGCCCTCCTCCTCTGCTAGCCGAACCTCCCTCCTCCAGCGCCCCCTCCCCTCCTCTGACGTCACCCACATACTCTGCAGACTGGCCATTAGAGGGAAGGGAAAGGAGGAAAGGGGGCGGCCTTCGTCAGGCTCCAGCGTAGTTGTGGCTGCCCCGGTGGTGAGGACAGATCTTTATCACACAGCGTATATGATAGAATCCCTTTGGGGCAAGCAGACCCACAGCTAAGAAGCAGCACCTGGGCTTCTAATGGCAAAGGGTGGGTCAGAATCCTCAAATACCTCGTTTTTAGTAAGCCAACGGGAAAAGTGAACAAGTGTGAGGTAGAGGGAGACAGCCCTGGAAGGCAGGGTTCAGTGTGGTGAGACAGGAACATGGGACCATAAACACAAGTTTTTAATCTTACTCCTGCGGAGGATGGGATGGAGGGATCCGAAGTGGGGGACTCCAGAGACACTTCTTTGGAATACTGATGCTGTTAATCTTATCAAGTAAAAAGCTTAACTTTTTAACTGCTGTATTATCATTATACTGTTTATTCTTCTGAGTGCATTATACATTCTTTGCGACGTGTGAATGAAACCATTTCCTAAGCTAAAATTAAATAAAGATGTGGTGGGAACTGTCTAGGATGGAGTGTCAAAGAAAGAAAGAACTGGATAAGTTTGAATTCGAGGTTAGCAGAATGTGGTGGATGATGGGGAAAGTCTCCGATGTATAAGGAAAAAGAAAGAAAGCCTTCTTAGAAGAAAGGGGCATGGAAAAGAGAAGACACGGAGAATCGTGTTTCAGATATTAGTGCAAGGTCAGGCTAGCCGTTTACAGAGAAGTACCCCAGGTGTGCCTTTACCCTCAAATCCACCTCTCAGTCCTACATCCATGACAGCTACCTAGGGAATGCAGATCTGAAATCAAAGGGAAGTGCAAGCTGTGAGGGATCCTTTTCCCCCCAAGATGGCCACACCTCCCTTGTCATAGATCCTTCTCTGGGAAGGCCATGTTTGGGGCTATGGGACTGCTTTGTGATCGGATTGGAGTGTCTGCTTTCTCAGTGGGACCACAGCTATCACACGGGAGAGAGGATAAGAGCTGGGGGGGGGGCAATTTAAAGGATGAAAATTTGTATGAAGAAAAACACTTGACCCCTTCCATCCCTAATGTGACCAGGCTACTGTGTTTAACTGGGGCTTCCATGGATATATATGCATATAAAGAAAATCTTGGAACTTAGCAAACACTGACATATTCTTGCTGCTTAAGAACCTCTGCTTTTGGGTAGAGAGATAGCTCAGAGGTTAAGAGTATTATTGTTTGATTTCCAGCACACACACATAGTGCCTTCAAACCACCTATAACTCCAATTCCAGAGAATCCAACTCCTTCTGAGCTCTGCTAGCTCCCGCAGGCACACGGCCAACGTACATTCTACACAAACACATATTGTACTAGGGGTACTATTACTGAGATGAAACACCATGATCAGAAGCAAGTCG
Organism: Alexandromys fortis; assembly: GCF_014885135.2. Lineage (NCBI taxonomy): Eukaryota > Metazoa > Chordata > Mammalia > Rodentia > Cricetidae > Alexandromys > Alexandromys fortis. The sequence continues at coordinate 467,874 of NW_026068030.1, read as the reverse complement.
GGGAGGGGGGAGCTTATTTGACTTATTCCTCCACATCATAGTCTAATCACTGAAGGAGGTCAGGACAGCAGCTCAAGGAGGGCTGGAACCTGAAGGCAGAAGCTGATGTAGAGGCCATGGAGGGGTGTTGCTTACTGGCGTGTTCATCCTTTTTGTTTTGTTTCTTTAACTAGAACCCAAGACCACCAGGCCAGGGATAGCATCACCAACAATGGGCTAGCCCTTCCCCATCAATCATTAGGTAGGAAAATACCCTACAGCTGGAACTTATGGAGGCATTTTCTCAATTGAGGCTCTTTCCTTTCAGATGACTCTGTCTTGTGTCAAGTTGGCATAAAACTAGCCAGGACACACACATGTACATAAAACATATAAATATTTTTAAAAGAACTGTACTCCAGCTCTGCATTTCCTGGATTGGGAGCCTAGGTTCATCATTTACCCACCTATGTGATATTAAGCAAGTGACAAATTCCCTGACCACTCAAAAGATTTGGGGTTTTATCCCCCAGAAACTGTACGGTGGAGAGAGTGATAATATATGCCTTTTAAGTTTGTCAGAATTAAGCAAATTTAATAAATTATGTGTTGCAATATGAGAAAGGTGAGGAGCAGTGTTTTGCTATGACTGTCATTACTGCTGCTGCTACTGTATTGTTACCACTGTCTTAGCCACAGAAAAAAAGGTTCAAAACTTACACAGGGGCTTGAAATTCTCACTAAAAATATTATCCAGATCATTTTAAATAGATGCAAAATAGATTTAAGTCATGTACACACAAACTGTCTCAGAGAACAACTAATGAGTTAGGTGTCTAAATATGAATTCTCTTCTCGGAGGATGTGACTTCCACATTGTGGAAAGCATTGGCCAAGACAGAGAGGTCTGGTGGGTCTCTCTTAAGAGAATGTGTGCCGTACGAGGAGATGTGCAGCTGGATGTCATTTGGGGTACGATGGGGTGTCTAGGGAGATATGTGGAAATTGGTTAAGTGTATGACTGAATTTCAGGTCATGGACCACATACATGAAAGTGATCCTAGGAAACTCCCTTGTCTCTGATCTATGCCCGCTCCCGGGTTTCAGTTACTAGTGTCCATTTGTAGTTTTGTGGGGCATTCAGCATCTATGGATGTATTTTTAAAATTCTTCCACTCTTATTACAAGGGGGTATGGATGGGCCAATTAATTATCTTCATGTTCCCCTTCATCTATCCATCTTCTCTGTTCTGCCTCCTCCTCTTTATCTTAGTTCATCCTTTAATAACCTTAATTATACTTCCTATTCTTCCTATTGTCTGACTTGTGCCTTTGATTAGTTTTTTTTTTTTTTTCCATAGCAAATCTTGAATTTCCTCCTCTGGGTACAACTTAACTTAGAAAAGTAGAGTTCCTGAAGACAGAAGGGTGGCAGTAGGGATGCGAGTGGGGAAGGCAGAAAGGAAGTCGGAAATGGGAGCAGAGTTTGTCCTAGGTAACAGTTTGAGGGAAGAAGGGAAGAGAAGTAGAATCTGTCCTGCTCTGAGAGCTCGAGGGAGGGAGAAGAAGCTGCGACTGTCTTGGGTGATAGCTTCGAGGGAGAAGGGCATCAGCTGGAGACTTGCAGGAGCTGCCACCCCACCGTACGGAAGGTCACACTGGGGAAGGGTATCTCCACTGGACACAGGTGAATCTCTGTAGATTTCTCTTCAAGGACAAAATGTTGCTAGAGTCCTTTCAGAAGAATAAGGGTAGGAACAGACCCAAGAGAGACTTGGAAACAAGATTCCTTCAGTCCAGACATGAATTACTAAAGAACCAAATTGGGTTAATCACAGTGTGCTGGCAAACTGTCAGCGAAGATATTGTCAGGGCTTGTGGCCTAATGGAAATGGGAAGAAATAGGAAGAGTGGACATACTGTGACTCTCTCTGCACAGTGTGCTGCTGTCCTGGTTATTTATGGGCCCCAGGAAAGGCGAGGAAGGGGCAAGTTCCTCCCTAACTTCTGTTGGCTGGTTAGCTATTCTCTGAGAGGGGTAAAAAGTCAGTGCTGGTATTTAACAGCTAAAAGCATTAGGTTCATGAATTTTACCTATAGAAGCTCTTCTTTTCTGCAAGAAAAGGTGTTTTGTGTTTCAGAGGCAGAGACTCGTGTAGCCAAATCTGCCCTTGAATTCCTGACACAGGCCACACCACTGTCTCAGTTCCAGGAGGTAGCCATATTACACGACGGCACATAAAGTGGCTTAACATAATAGGATTTTATTTTCTCGCAGTTTGCCTCTGCTTCCTAATTGCTAAGATTTCAGAAGTTTACCACCACACACAGCTCCAAATTTAAGGATTCTGTAAGTTAGGTACATGCCACAAGTCAGCGGTCCACTTTTTTCAGCAGGCACTTAAGTTTATTAGCTAGCTGGGACAGAGGTCTTTCCATCCATGGATGTGGAATTCGAAGTGGTGTGGGAGAATTGTCTGTGTTCTTTCAATGTATTTAATGTATTTTATGTATTTTAATGTATTTAATGTATTTTAATGTATTTAATGTCTGTGTTCTGCCAATGTATTTTAATAAAACACTGATTGGCCAGGCAAGAAGTATAGGCAGGTCAACCAGACAGAAAGTAGAGGCAGGACGATGAGAATGCTGGAAAGGAGAAAGCCCATTCCTCCCATTCCAGTCCAGACCACTGAGAAGCAAGATGTAAACTACCTGGCTGAGAAAGGTACTGAGCCACGTGGCTAACATAGATAAGAACAATGGGTTAATATAAGCTACAAGAGCTAATGAGAAGACTGAGCTAATGGGCCAATCCGCTTTATAACTTATGGAGATCTCTGTGTGATTTTCTTTGGGACTTGCCTGCTGTGGGAACCCTTTTGGGGGGGGGCTTGCCGGCTGTGGGGTACCAGGCGGGACAGAAACCCCAACAAGCCGGCCCTCATGTTACATCGAAGCACGCAGGTCAAGATCTTTTCCAGGTATCCAGAGAGATATTTAAAAATGTATGCCATAGCCATTATTCCTTATGCTCAGCATTAGCCTTAACATTAGCTGCAAAATAAGAGAACTGTGCAGTCACCATCAGTAAATGCTCAATCTGATGGTTGCAATACCCAACAGCAGATTCAAATTCTCCCTTGAGAATATCCCATATTATTCACAAATATAAGTGAGTGATTTACTCTTAACCAAACAAGTACAAGAGCAAATGTGTAGTATGTGCACATGACTGAACACTGGTGAAAGATTGTAGAGAAACATTGAATCGAAGCTCCCAATGAAGGGTATTTGGGATCTGGTATATACAGGCAACACTCTTCTCAGCTATGTCTTAGGTGCAAGGAAGAATCTGCCATAACTTCATAATTTGCTACATTCTGCTTCTGGTTGTCTGGCATGTGGTATTCAGCCACAGAGAGCTTTCGTGTTTCTCTGATTCAGCTTGGGACTGACTGAAACTGGAGATGCCTAACTTTTCTGCCTGGTGTTCTAAATGCTCCCAACTGAAGTTAATAAGCCCAGCAAGGAAACTAAAGTGGATGGGAGAGGTGCGAAAGCAGAGCAATTTGCACCACTGCACCAGTTCTCAGAGGCGTCCACATCAAATGATTACAATTAGGGTGGCTTAAAAATGATGCTATTTTATATCTGCAAAGTTCTAGAGCAGTGGTTCTCAACCTGGGGGTCCCAATCCTTTGGTAGTCAAACAGCCCTTTCATAGGGGTTGAGTATCAGATATTTATAATTCATAACAGTAGCAAATTTGGAGTTATGAAGTAGCAATGAAACAATTTTATGGTGGGGGGGGTCACTACAACATGAAGAACTCTATTAAAGGGTCACAGTTCTGGAGGGTTAAAATATTCCTGCCCAGGCTTCAGTAGTGCTGATTCCTTCTGGAGTTTCAGAGGTAGAATTTGTACCATGCCTCTCGTATAGCTTCTGGGTTGTGCCAGCAAGCTTTGTTATTCATCAGTCTTCAGACACATCTCGTCATTCTCTGTCTCCATATAGCACTCAACTCTATGTGCCAATCCCTCAGTTTCCAAATCCAACATGGCCTCATGTTGACTAGGTAGCATCTCCAGACCTGATTTCCAAAACAAGTTGCATTCATCGATAACAGAGGGTTAGGAAATCAAGCTACTGTCTTTGGGAGACACAATTCTACCATCATCTCTTCTTTCTGTGTTGTTTCCCTCTGTGGTGGAAGAGAATCTTGCACTCTCTAAGTTTGATCATGAGGATGAATTAAATACATGGATACTGAGACTCAAGTTGTCTCAGTGTTCATCTTTTTACACAGTAATGTCATTGCTACAGCTGGTAGAAGTACCTTGCTTGGGTTTTGATTCTTTAATCATTCTTTGCTAAACTGGGTCTTTGGTCTTTTTCTCTGTAGAAACCAACAGAACCATGGCGACTCCTTCTGCTGCCTTTGAGTCCCTTATGACTGGAGTGACAAGCTGGGATATCCCTGAGGATTCTGTCCCATGTGAACTGCTTCTTATTGGAGAGGCTTCATTTCCTGTGATGGTGAATGACATGGGCCAGGTCATCATTGCTGCCTCTTCCTATGGCAGAGGTCGCATGATTGTACTAGCTCATGATGACTACTTGGTGGAAACCCAGCTCTTTGTCTTCCTTGTCAATGCTGTGGGATGGCTCCGTTCCTCCTCTAAGTCTCCCATTGGCATACACCCAGCATTAGAACCATTGGTGAAAATCCTCGAGAGTTGTGGAATAGACTCACAAATTGAACCTGAAGTAAATGACTCCCTGGGAGTTTACTGTATTGATGCCTACAGTGAAACCATGGCTGACAAACTAGTCCAGTTTGTGAAACGCGGAGGGGGCTTGCTCATAGGAGGCCAAGCCTGGGATTGGGCTAACCAGGGCGAAGATGAAAGAGTTCTGTTCACATTTCCTGGGAATCTGGTGACCAGTGTAGCTGGTGTGTACTTCACTGAAATTAAAGCGGACACAAGTTTCTATAAAGTCTCTAAGAAGATGCCTAAGATCCCTGTCTTAGTTAGGTGAGTATCTTACCACGATGGGAAGTTGGCCTCATATTAAATGCAGACATGATTCCATCTGTGGGTTCCTTCCAGACTTAATAGAAAAGAATAGACATGTATTTGCTACAGTCAATTAGATTTTTTTAAAAAAAAATAATCCGAGTCTCAGGATGGGCAAGGTTTCATTGACACTACCTCCACAGACCAATCCACTTTTCTCTTTGAGAAGAATTCCTACAAAATCTGATATTCCTCAGCACTTAGCTTAATAAAAATATTGTTTACCTCAAGAATTGCCATGATTTGGCAGGGATATTCATAGAAGATTTCCTTACAGTGAAAAGGAAAATATTAGGAAAAGAAAATCATAGAGCAATCTTATGGGCCAAAGTCTGGAAGGTGATGAGTATTTGGAAATGTTTGCATGGGTTTAGGAAGGAAACAGAAAATTGTAGATTTGGAAGTTGAGTTTAAAAGAGACAGTACAGTTATATGTATAATGCTAGGCTTTGGAAGAGGACTTTTATCTCTGGGGTCAAATGGTCATCTAAGAATGAAGATGACAGATGCTGGTACAGGGGCAAGCTTCACTGAAGGTTCCAGAGAGTGTATCCCGATCTGTTTTATACACATATGGTGTTGTACATGAAGCAGATTAATAAGCACTTAGCAGACATTCATTAGGTGTATGATTAGATTGAGGAATGTGGAATATTAAAAGATGTGGTCCTCTCAAGAGCAGAAAACGTCACTAGGTCACTTTCCATTATACATAAAAATTCTTAGCTTTCTCATAAAAATTAACACTGTTAGTTCCAACTAGAGGGAACAAAGTGAGGAGGATCCAGTGAGGCCTTTAGAAGGATGATAAATAAGCTAAATTAATCAATCTTCATAACAGATTAATCAGACAAACTGTGTCCTCTCTATTTTTGGAAAGAAGTCACCTTGTCTCATTTTAACCCCAAATTAGGGCTTCAATAAGAAGTGCAAACCATCTGTTTACCCATTAGTTATTCCAGAATTTATTGAATATATTGTTTCAGATATTATTTCGTATCTTAAGACTGAGTTACAAAGATTTGAGAATGAATGGCATGGGAGTATCTCTAATGACAATATCTAGAAGACATTTAAAAAGCCAAATAAGATGTGATGCATTATAGTGCAGAAGAATTTGGAAATGGATCTAAAGCTAGTAGCTGTACAGTGTGTCCTTAAAATGTCCTTCCAACTCTTTCCACCTAGAAGGAAAGTGTGGGGATACAACCTCTGGGTTACCCTTTTAGGTACCATTCCCTTCAGATCTGGTTAGTGTGATCCTGTGTGTTCCCAAAGTCAATAGGCATACAAGGAAATGAATGTTCAACAAGTGATCATAGCCTGCATATTCAAGTGCCCTAAACACATTCACTTAAATACCATGTTGAAACCTAAATGAGCCAACCTTCAAGTTGACATTATATGTGTCCCTTCCATCCTGAATATTAGTGAAATGATATTATCCACAGAAGAATCTTTTGACTTTCAGATTACTATAAGAGATTTCTGAGTTTTGCAAGTTGTGTCCCCAAGTGACTTAGAAAACATCAGGGTGTTGGGGGAAGCTGTTAGTTCATTCCCACTTGCCCAGCCCTGAAATAATCATGCAGAAACTATATTATTTGTAATACTGTTTGGCTAATAGCTTAAGCATATTTCCAGCTAGCTCTTATACCCTAAAGTAACCCATCTCCATTGATTTGTGCATTACCATGAGGTCGTGGTCTATGGGGAAAGTTTTGGTGGGCTCCAGGAAAGGTGTCTGTCTCTGGCAGTGGCAATGTGTCTTCTCACTGACTCTGCCTACTCTCTTTATGTATATCTCTTTCAGCCTGGCTTTACTTTTGACAGAAGTTACTGTCCCTCCTGGTCTCGCAGTTGTTAAGCTCCAAAGAAATCACACAGAGATCTCCATTAGTTATAAACTAATTGGCCTTGTACTCAGGCTTCTTATTAATTAATTCGTATGTCTTATATTAACACATTATTCTTGTCTGTGTTAGCCATGTGGCTTGGTATCTTTTTTTGGTGAGGCAGTCACATCTTGCTTGCTCTGTGTCTGACTTCCTCTCTGTCTGCATGACAACTGCAGACTAAAACTTCCCTCTTCCCAGAATTCTCGTTGACCCACCTCTACTTCCTGCCTGGACACCCCACCTATACATTCTGCCTGATTACTGGCCAATCAGCATTTATTTAAAATACAAGTGACAAGGTACAGACCTTTGGTCCCACAGCACTTTATCCTGTTAAGCCATTTCCCAAAAGCAGCTTCTTTATTAACCAATGGCAATAAAACATATTCAGAGCATATATCACCTCCCACATCATTGGGGTAGGTATAAATGAATATTTGCAAGAAGGAGCTGCAGATTGTTAGAGGTTATTGGTAGTTCTGTGCTGAATATATGTAGGATAGAGCAATCAGTAAAGTCAATAATTGTTTGATTGAAAAGAATCAGCAAAGTGATAACCATGAGATAAGCTGATCATGACAATAAAGGAGAATTAAAAATGTAAAGAAAAGAAGTAAGATCATTAATATGGATCTACAGATATTAAAAGGGTAATAAGAGAATTTGTATAATCTATACCAGCAAATGCTTCAATAACTCAGGTGAAATGGACAGACTTCTTGATAGACACATGTAAACAGAGACTGTCCATTGGTTTCCTGGTTGTCTAGACCCCCCAAAAAAAAATCACACAGAAACTATATTAATAACAACACTGTTTGATCAATGGTTCGGGCATATTTCTAGCTAGCTCTTATATCATAAATTAACCTATTTCTATTAATCTATATATTACCATGAGACTGTGGCCTACCTGTAAGGTTCTGGCATCTTTCTCCTTCAGCAGCTACATGGCATCTGCCTGACTCCACCTTCTTTTTCCCAGCATTCAGTTTAGTTTTCCTGCCTAGCTCTATTCTACCCTGCCAAAGTCCAAAGAAGCTTCTTTATTAACCAATGGTAATAAAACATATTCACAATATCTAGAGGGGAATCTCACATCATCTCTTTTTTTTTTTGTCCAAATAAAAAGAAAGGTTTTAACCTTGACATAGTAAAAATTACATATAACAAAATAAGTATCAAGCAAAAATTACAGTTAGAAAAATTCTTTGTGAGTCTAAAGCATCATATCTAATTTATCTTTTATCATAACTAGGGAAAACTATAACTTTCTTCAACTCCACCAAAGACACCAGAAGGATATAATATTACCTTAGTAAACAGGAAGTGAATTATAAGCAACTTTCAAAACTCTAAAATAGACAGAGGCATCTTGTTGCCTGGACAGTCACCCAAATTTCTTTTGTAATGGTGTTGCATTCATCTTCAGCCTATAGGCCCATAATATCTGGCAAACTTTTCCATGAAGCAGGAAATTTGAGAGACTGTTTTGCCTACATTGGTAGTTTTTCAGTTACTTTTGTTTGTATCCTCTATAATGTGGCAGACTCTTTCATGAAGTAGGAACTCTGAAGGACTCTCTCACCTTCTTTAGGCAAGTTCAGCAGTCATTTTTCTGTGGGTCCCGCATGTCCAGTTTATATAACATACCATCAAGACCACTTCCTTGCTCAAATGGCTAACCAACACCATAAGGAGCCTCTTCAGTGCCCATCCTCTTCTTGAAGTAATTGGTACTGCCAGGAGAAGATGTATGTCAAGTATAGTCTAAGTTCTTAAAACTTTTTAAATGCCATATTCTATAGATCTTTGAAGTGTTGAAGATTATCTATCTAACTGAAATATATCTCTGTATATCTAGAAAACATAACTAACATGACTACAAGTTTGACTACTATAAATGACTACCTATTAATCTGAAATATTTAATTATACATTGCATTTTTAAATGAGCTATATAAACATAATACCTTAAATAAGAGTACAAATACACATATAAAAAACTGACTTTAAATTTTATATCAATAAACCAAAGTCCATACCAAAGTAAAGTATTCATTTCTTTATCATATTTCTCTTTAAATGAAAACAAACATTGATAAACAATCATTCTGGGAATTTGGGCATAGTTTTCTCCAAACTGCTTCCTGCTGTTTGTTAGGTGAAGTAACTTTAGGGTTCATGGAGACCTTTCAGGTGGTCTTGTTTCATCAAACCACATTAGCTTAGAAGGAATCTACAGGTTCTCATCTTCTATAAAAACAGAAACAGAATCTCTTTTCCAAGTAACATATCCTTAGAGTCAGATTTTCAAGTCATGATACCTTTTAAATGTATATGTTGGTTTAGCTTAGCAGGCCCCAGAATCAAATGTTTTTCAACAGTTAACTCATTAATAGTAAAATATCCAATGAAAACACAGTAATACACATAATACAGACTCTCTGTGTATATTCCATCTTTACAGGACTTATTTTTTTAATCTATTACATTTTAACATTTATTTTACTATCTTTACTCCTTTAATCTATGACTGTCTATACTCTTTCTTCTTTCTCTCCTAAACCCATGTACAGTTATCTAACACTGTGACACATTCAGAGGTATTTTTGTTTGAGTCTGTCTTATTGTGTATCTGTAATCATTTTCTGACATGGAGAGGTTTTTTTTTTTTTTAATGCTAAGCAGCATGGTTAGGACTATTGCTGTGGCTTTGCCTGTTGCTCCATTCAACATGGCAGATGTATGTTCACCACCTCTATGAGCCATGCCCATTGCCCCAGATCCAGGGACACAGTGGGTCTGTGTTGCCATAAAGCAATTTGTAACAAGCTGCTCACAAACCCCATTTAAGTGCTCTGTAGCAGAAATTCTGGGAAGAGCCAGAGCCTTTCATGCTGCCAGCACAAATCAGGCAGTTTTTGCTGCTAACACTGAGTCAGGAAGCCTTCTCTTAAAGGAGCCATGCCTCTGCTCACTACCAGCAAACAGAGCCTTTCTGAAAATATGCAGATACCACAAAGCTCAAATTGACTCTCATTTTTTGTGGGTCTAGAAGCCCCCTTTTTTTAAAAACTTAGGCGTTAAATGAATGCACATTGCCCCCACACTGAATGCCTTTATGTAAATGGAAATTGTGCATTGGTTTCCCAGCAACCCAGACCCAAGTAATCACACAGAAACTATATTAATTACAACACTGGCCAATAGTTCAGGCATATTCCTAGCTGACTCTCATATCATAAATTAACCCATTTCTATTCATCTATGTATCACCTCAAGACTGTGGTCTACCAATCAGGTTCTAGTGTCTTTCTCCTTTGGCAGCTACATGGTATCTGCCTGACTCTGCTTTGTTTCTCCCAGCATTCAGTTTAGTTTTCCTACCTAGCTCTATTCCACCTTGCCATAGGCCAAAGAAGTTTCTTTATTAAATAGTGGTAATAAAACATATCCACAGAATACAGACGGGAATCCCACATCAGACACAAATATTGAAGTTAAACATAAGAAAAGAGACAATGTATACTAAAATAAATTGAATGGTAGTTAAATCACCCCAGTTCTGTGTGGAAGTTGGTTTCCTGGATTGAATTCTAGAAGACATTAAGAGTAAAGCAAGTAAAAAATATACAGTTTTCAAGGTATGGTGGTACGTGCTTTTAATCCCATCACTCAGGAGGCAGATATTGCTACATCTCTGCACTGTAAGTTCCAGGCTACATGGTGAGTTATAGGCCAACCAAAACTACATAGTGAAACGTTGTAAATAGTAATAATAATTATTATATTATATAATTACTATATGTTTATATAAAAATACAGTATATATAATTATATATTTTAATATCATAGCTATTATAATAATAACAAAACTATAATGATAATGATAACAATAATCAAAAAGTGAGAGATGTTTGTTCATTGGCAGAGCTCAATGTGAAATACATACCATCCTTCGACGAATCATCATCACTTCGACCTCATCATCCTGAATGCTGGATGGTCCAGTGTTCACTACCTGTTAGCTAAAGATATTTGTATAGATAAACAGCTTTCTGTGTTAGCACAAGGACTTGAGTTGGATTCCCAGGAGTCTCCCCAAAGAAGAAGGAGGAGGAGGAAGAGGAGGGGAAGGGGGAGGGAGAGGGGGAGAGAGAGAGGGAGAAGAAGAAGAAGACAGCTAGTCAGGGTAGTCTACCTGTAATCTCAGCATTGAGTAAGGAGAGCAGAAGGATGTCTGGGGCTTGCTGACAGGCAGTCCAGCTCAGTTGGTGAGCTCAAGTTCACCAAGAGACCCTATTGTATAAAATAAGGCAGAAAGTGGTTGATAGAGGAATGGCCATATCAAACACACACACACACACACACACACACACACACACACACACACACAAACACACACACCAAAATGAAATAAAGCCCATGAAAGACACTTTTAAAGGGAGAGGAAATCTAGAGAGCAATATCCCATAAATGCAAAGTTATTTTTGTTTTTGTTTTTGTTTTTGTTTTTTTTTTCAAGACAGAGTTCTCTATAGTTCTGGCTGTCCTGTTACTTGCTCTGGAGACCAGGCTGGCCTGGCCTCGAACTCATAGAGATCCACCTGCTTCTGTCTCCGAAGTGCTGGGATTAAAGATGTGTACCACAATAGCCTGGAACAATGTTCTTGATTAAATATTAACAACTGAAATAGTTTAATATACAAAAGAATAAAACAAAACTCAACCATCCTACTTATAAATGGCTGGTTTGTTAATCAGAACCCAAATTAATTTGGCATGATAACTGGAGAAAAGGAGATTATACAATTCAGTAGATATACACAAAGCATTTGAGATGATTTCATACTTGGTCATGCTAAAACACTGAAAAACTCAGTATAAAAAATAATTTCTTCAGTCTAAAAAAAGACATTCACTTTGTTCTGTTAGTTTACCTTGTTTTGTTGGGATTTTTGAAAAAGGGTCTCATAGCATAGTCTGGTCTTAGCTTACTGTGCAGCCAAATCTGTCCTGGAACTTTAATAAATCCTACTGCCTCCACCTCCAAAGTGCTGGGGTTACAGGTGTGTGCCTTTGTATCCAGCTATAAAAACATTCTTTAAAGATGCAGCAGTGTGTTTATCTTAGAAATGAGAACAAGGCAAGACTAATACTGGTGCCGTCTTTCTATTCATCATTGTATAGAAAGCATTTATGAGCACTGTGGGGCAAGAAAAAGAGATTAAAAATCAGGAGGCAGATTTTTTTCTTTACATACCTAAATATACTAAAAAAATTTTAAATATTTATTTATTTATTATGTATATAATATTCTGTCTGTGTGTATGCCTGAAGGCCAGAAGAGGGCACCAGACCTCACTACAGATGGTTATGAGCCACCATGTGGTTGCTGGGAATTGAACTTTGGAAGAGCAGGCAGTGCTCTTAACCGCTGAGCCATCTCTCCAGCCCTAAACTAAAGTTTAATTTATAAATGAAGTACATTGTGAGTATAACAATAGCTATTAATAAAAATCTAAGAATTGTACAATATATTCTAATAAAAGGATTATGAATGTGGTCTTTCAATCTGTCTTTTAACAATTTATTATTATTATTTGTGTATGTGAAAGAGAGAGAGACATGGAAAATAAAGTGTCAAGAGTACAGCACACTTGTGGAATCAGAGGACAACAGAGTCTGTTCCATCCTTTGCCCTTTACATGAATGTCAGGGGTTGAACTCAGGTCCCTACCCTTGTGCCAGCAAGACCTTTATCCATTGAGCCATCTCACCTTCCTCTCACAGACTATTTCACTGCACTATGGTCACCCTTTTGGTGGGTGTATGTATAGCATAAATAATAAAAATCCAGAGACAGATATTGGGGTTCAAGCTGAAGATCAGAGAAGCAAATCAGCCAACCACTAGAGAGTTCTACAAAATTTCAGACTGAAAAGAGAGCGAGTACCTGTCTCATCCCTCTTTATGTTCCTCTCTAGTGCTGGGATTAAAGGCTTGCATCACTACCGCCCAACCTCTATGGCTAACTAGTGTGGCTGCTGGGATTAAAGGTGTGTGCCACTACTGCCTGGCCTGTGTGGCTATCTTTGCACTCTGATCTTCAGGCAATTACTACATGTATGATACAATGCCTGTGTGGCAACGTGAGGTGAAGTGAGCGAAGTGACTGAAATACTGTGCTTCTTGCATCAGGGTAGACAAATCGGCCACTGAAACAAATTATCTAGTTCATAGAGACTTGCTCAATGAGGATAAAGCCGTGTTCTCAACATAAAGTTCAGGAACAACCACATAGCATAATGGGAAAGATGAACTTTGACCCTTATTGTATTTGATACCATACTCAAACAAAGGTCTGGACTCAAGTACAAAAGAAAAACTGGAAAACTTGTAAATGATAGCCCAGAAAGCAAACAAACAAACAAAAGCAAGAAAACCAAACCAAAAACAACCACAACAAAAACTCTTGCAACCTTGCATTAGGCAGGGATGGCCTATGGAAGACAATGTACAAGAATATAACATGGAAAGAGGGGTAGCATCTCAGCCATCTCATTCCTAAATGTTACCTGAGAGACATGAAGTCATGTCCTCCCCCCAAACATCACGTAACATGTTCCCTTCTTATCACTGGGTACCCTGAGATTTTCTTCTTTTTCTTGGCTATTATGAAAATGCTACAAGGAACATGGAGTCTCTGGAAGGCACCGCTCTTATTGCTGTGCTGTGGGTACACACCCAATGGAGGGTTGGCTAGGTCATGTGGTAGCTCCCTTTTAGGTTTCCAAGGTCTCTGCAAACCATTTTCTATAATGGCTCTCCAGTTTACATTCCTCCCAGCAGTGTGCAAGAACTCCCCTTTCTTCACATCTTCGTCAGACTTGCTATCTTTTGGCAGTTTGAGAGTACTCATTCTAATAGATGGGGAGAGATTCCTCCCTCTGGATTTGATTTCCACTTTCTTGGTGAGTAGTGGTGGCAAATTTCTCATAGACCTGTTGACCATATGTATGTATGGTCGTGAGGTGAGGTGATCTTGTCCATTGTCAAGTGCACTGAAGTTCTTGGCTGATCACTACTGGCTCCTGGGAGGTATTTTCCCAAACAAATGAGAATCCTGGCTCTTCTGTTTCTCCATCTTCTCTTCTGTTCTGTATGCGTTCCAGATTCTTCTGTTAGCAAAGGTTTCTGATTCAGCTGATTCCATCTATGCTGTGTCCTACATAAATACCCCTCTTCCAGCTTGCTGAGTGTGCCTTGATCAGGTGATAGTTTGAGTTTATCTTCATTTTAGTAACCTCTATCCCATCTCAGAATGCTGTGTGAAAGAGAAGAAAATCGGAGCAAGAAGAGATAGTTAAAGATTTTTATGGTTGATGCCTCAAGGAAGGAGAGGACCAGTCTGCAGCAAGGCCCCAGTTTCCCTGCCAATTAGTCAGAGCTCTGTACAGTACAGGAGCTAAAAATCCATTGTCTATCTGACACGCATTTTGTATCTCCTCTATGTCGGCTCCTGTCATAGCTTGACACCTAGCAGAAGTGACAGATTTAATTCTGGAGTTGCGGGCATGTGGAGGTCATCCTACTCATCAAGGGCTCAATCTCCCTTTGGAGTTTGGAGGTGGCTTGAGGTCCTCATGGTGGGAGGGGTGGGTTATGCACAGGAAAAACGCTGGTGCTGAGCAAAATGGCACAGCATGTAGCACTGCTCTCGTCTTGGGCAAGCTGCAGACAGGCGGTGTTCAGACATGGGACTCCCTCCCACTAAGGGACCGCAGGTCTCATAAGAGTTGAGGCTTATGACTGCCTCCTACTCCATCTTCTGAGGTCCTGACTGTTCACTGGCACCACTAACTCTGCTTTTATCCCAGCCATTTTCTCTATCAGATTAGTGTTGTGAATATATACCTGAGGTTCATTATAGAATAAAAACATGATTCCTCGCCTAATTCTTCACATATTGGAATACATACATGGGTGGAATAAGCGTGAACTTAAGTCTGCACTGTTCTGCCTTAAATATAGTATCTGGTAAACACAGAAAGATTTTCCGTGCAATTTCCTTTGAAGAATTGGTGATTTGAAAATGAGCATAACAGAATTAATGGTCAGAGTTGTGCCCTCTTTCCAAAAAAAAATGTTCATCTTCTCAGTTCTCCAAAATCTTCCACAACATCTTGAAAAAAAAAAAAGAAAGAAAAGAAAATAACAATATTAGTGAAAGTGTTGGGACCCTTGTGTCATAGCCTTCAAGGAACTGCATGCAGAGTGGCCCCTCTAATCAGGAGTGTGTATTTCTTTCACAGTTGTGATGATGACCTCTCAGAAGACAGAGATGAACTTCTGCATGGCATCTCAGAGCTGGACATCACCAACTCGGACTGTTTCCCATCCCAGCTTCTAGTGCATGGGTCTTTGGCTTTTCCCTTAGGGCTAGATACCTACCATGGCTGTGTGATAGCCGCTGCCCGCTATGGCCGGGGAAGAGTGGTTGTAACTGGTCATAAGGTGTTATTCACAGTGGGTAAACTTGGCCCATTTCTGCTCAATGCTGTCCGCTGGCTGGATGGGGGCCGCAGAGGCAAGATTGTGGTACAGACAGAGCTGAGAACACTAAGTGGTCTACTCGCAGTAGGGGGTATAGACACCAGCATTGAGCCCCAACTGACCAGTGATGCAAGTGTCTATTGCTTTGAACCCACAAGTGATGTAGACGTTAAGGAGCTGCAAGAGTTTGTAGCAGAGGGTGGCGGGCTGTTTGTTGGAGCCCAAGCCTGGTGGTGGGCCTTTAAGAACCCAGGTGTGTCCCCTCTGGCTCGCTTCCCAGGAAACCTGCTCCTCAACCCTTTTGGCATCAGCATCACAAGCCAAAGCCTCAACCCAGGCCCCTTCCGCACCCCTAAAGCAGGAATAAGGACCTATCACTTCCGTTCCACCCTGGCAGAGTTCGAAGTGATAATGGGCAGGAAGAGAGGGAATGTGGAGAAGGGCTGGCTAGCCAAGCTGGGACCAGATGGGGCAGCTTTCCTGCAGATTCCTGCAGAGGAGGTCCCTGTTTACATGTCCGTGCACCGACTTCTGCGGAAGCTGCTGAGCCGCTATAGGCTCCCAGTGGCAACCCGAGAGAACCCTGTAATCAATGACTGTTGTAGGGGGGCCATGCTTTCCCTGGCCACAGGTCTGGCCCACTCCGGAAGTGATCTCTCACTACTAGTCCCAGAAATTGAAGACATGTACAGCAGCCTCTATCTGCGCCCCTCGGAGTCTCCCATCACCGTGGATGTCAACTGCACCAATCCAGGTACGACGGCAGGAGGATGGAAGCTTAGTTTTATGGGCATCAGCAAAATAGGGACATGAGATTGCTGCAGTGTTGGGAAGTTTGATCACCTGAAGAGGGTCATCACTATCCTTCACTATCTTCCTCTTCAGGAAGATAAAGGTTGGGTATTAGGCAGTGTTTGGCAGAATCAGAGCAGTATTGCGGGGGAAGGAGTGGCTGACGTCATGAGGGGTCTGTGCAGCACTATATGGAGCAGTCTGCCCTTCCTGTGCTTTGGCAGGCACGCGATACTGCTGGATGAGCACCGGACTCTACATACCCGGAAGGCAAATCATAGAGGTCTCCTTGCCTGAAGATGCTGCTGCTGCTGATCTAAAGGTAGAGCCACTCCCCATCTCACCATGTGATGCAGAAGCCTGATGCTCTTGCAGAACCCCGATGCTCTGGCTAGCCTAGTTGGCATTGGATAGGATCTGCATAACACACTACTGACAATACAGTTTTTAAATACCTTTTCCCTTCTTAATGGTGAGGAAACTTTGCTTTGATATATAACGAAATATATCAAATGATACATTTTGGAGTCCAGGTCTCTTAAATCATCTTGCCGCAGAATAGCCATCGCTGCTCTTAAAATTTGTTCTTTTGACTTACATAATAGAATTAGAACTAAGAGACCTCGATAGAAGGTTCCCTGACATTCTATAAGCATTCAGTCAGTGAATATTACCTTATTTTCTGTCTCATAACTTAGGACATATGAACTCAAGAAATGCTATTTTATGACTACCATACATGACATCATGAATGGTACATGGGGTCATAGCCTAATCCCCTTCCTGGGTCCATCTCCTGTTCTTTCTTCTACCACCCACACATACTCCATGTGACTGTGAGGGTGATTTCTCTGCTTCAGATACAAATTGGCTGTCATACTGATGACCTGACCAGGGCCAGCAAGCTTTTCCGAGGCCCCCTTGTGATTAACCGGTGTTGTTTGGACAAGCCCATGAAATCCATCACCTGCCTCTGGGGTGGTCTCCTTTATATCATCGTGCCTCAGAATAGCAAATTGGGCTCTGTGCCCATCACCGTGAAGGGGGCTGTCCGTGCTCCATACTACAAGTTAGGTGAGTCGACATTATAAGGGCACGCTGAGAAGTGGGAAGCTGAGAATGAAGAAGTTTCTGGGGCTTTTTAGTACAGGAGACAGGGGTAGACCAGTGGAGGGAGGTGGTTGGTTTCTTTAAGTTCTGCTTTGGTAAATTAAATCATACCCATAGGGGCTTCCAAGAAGGGTGGAGAAAAGGGATGGCTTTCATCTTGGGGTTCTCATCTGGGGTTCAAGTTGTAAGCATGTTTTAACTTAAGGGACTTAAGGACGGTTCAAAATCTTTTGCCTCTCTTGAAAGGGGAGACATCCCAGGAAGAATGGAAGAGGCGTCTCCAGGAACATCCTGGTCCATGGGGAGAGCTAGCCACCGACAACATCATCCTGACTGTGCCAACTGCAAATCTTCGAGCTCTGGAGAATCCTGAGCCACTGCTCCGCCTCTGGGATGAAGTGATGCAGGCTGTGGCGAGGCTGGGTGGTGAGCCCTTCCCTTTGCGTCTGCCTCAGAGGATTGTGGCTGACGTACAGATCTCAGTCGGTGGGTATTCTGAGTGACACTTGCTTCCCCAAGTATTTTCTTCCTTCTTTCCACAGCCATTAAAGCAATGAGAGTAAAAATGGTTTTTTGCTAGCAAGACATGTAGTTATATTCCCTGTGGTTTAAATGGACATGGGAGAAATTACATCAAAATAAATACTAGCTTCAGTTAGCATGTCAAGAAATGTAATCAAAGAAATCAAAAGATGCCACTTGATCTTTGTCAGGTTCCACCTGAGTATCTTAAGAAGTTTGAAAATACGGCAGAGGGCCTTAACCTTGTTGAGGTAACTGGAAAACTCAGAACAAAGAGCTATTGGAAAATGAGTCCAGAAGCCTAAACACAGGGGGTGGGTACAAGCATGGAAGCACCATGGAAATTTTTCTAGATCCTCATTTTTACACTGCATGACTATATCTTGCAGTGTGCTGTCAATGTAGGTAATCCCACATGGAAGGACGGGGCAGAGGCATCTTCAGAGAGTTTGAGAAAGGGTTATAAATTAGTCTCACATGGTTACCATCACCACCCCCCCCCCATAAAAGCAGGACACTCAAATAGCAGCATGAATGGCCTTCAGCAACCTGTACTCCTCCAGGGCTCAAATCAGAAGGAAGATGAAAATGTCACTGTAGAATGAGCACAAAGAAAACCTGGAAGTGGTCTGGGCTTGAATGACCTCTTGGAGCAATAGGGGTGTTAGAAGGAGCCGGGGGCTACTGTGTCCTTTGGAAAAGAAACAGTTCACAGACAGACTTAATGACGAGACGAGAGGATGCTGACCTGCCCTTCTTCTATATCCCCAGGCTGGATGCATGCCGGGTACCCCATCATGTGCCATCTGGAGTCAGTGCAGGAGCTCATCAGTGAGAAACTCATCAGGACCAAGGGGCTGTGGGGCCCTGTGCATGAGCTGGGCCGCAACCAGCAGAGGCAGGAGTGGGAGTTCCCGCCACACACTACTGAAGCCACCTGCAACCTGTGGTGTGTTTATGTGCATGAAACGGTCCTGGGAATACCTCGAAGCCGTGCCAATATTGCCCTGTGGCCCCCTGTTCGGGAAAAGAGAGTTCGAATCTACCTAAGCAAGGGGCCCAATGTAAAGAACTGGAATGCCTGGACTGCATTGGAAACATACTTACAGGTACTGGGAAAGACTGCAGGGTGGTAAGGCAAGGGGGGTAGGGCACCAAGATCACATGGTTAAATGATAAGCTAGTGACCCTGGGGACCACCTACTTTTTCAGCTTCCCACATTCAGCCACAGGAGTCCCTGAGAGAGTCTAGGGCTAGCAGCACGTAATGATGGCTCTCTGTGCAGTACTTTGTGTGACCCTACGAAGTGTACAGCCCTGCACTGGCTTAATAATATCAACTATACTCCGATAGTGTGGTAAATAGTGCATAGTACTGAGAAATCTTAAATCTGGTTGAGTTACATGGAGTCCTATAAACACACTCTATTCTCTGTGACTTTCAAGGCAAATAAATATACCAGTGATTGAAACCAACCTCTCCTACTTCATAGCTCTCAGGCCACCCTCCTCACTCATTCTATGATAGGTTGTGACTCATTTTTTTCCTTGCTATTAGAAAGCTTTGCTATGCTAAAGCTTTGCTAGGGATTCCACTGTATATAGGCAATCCAAGACTCTTTTCTGCCTTGGATCTGGAGGTTCACCCTGCCTTTGAACTGACTTTCAGTTCAAAAATTTTTCAGCCCCAGTGTCTAGATCAGTCCCTAGATCACTCTGGGGAGTGATGTCATCTTGGATTTAAGCCCAGCATGATTTATTCTGGTTCCCCCACCTGTTCCAACCCTTCACTGTCCATGCTCAGTGCTACTTTCTCCTTATGTGCTCATCCATGAAGCGAAGACATGTTTGTTCTAATAACTGCCAAGAGGCCCCTGAACCCCAAAACCGTGTGACCCTGGCTAGAGTAGGCTCGTTCCAGTAGCCACATGAAGGTTACTTTTAAACAGGCCCTGTGGCTCTGTCAAGTATGAGCTTTTTCCAGTGGCTCCTAAAGATGATAACTTCTAAAATTCTCGTTCTTTGTTATAATTATCTATAGACGTCTACCTGATTCACTTACCCCCCAAAGACTATTTTTAGTGGCCTTGTGAATAAGTATTAGGATGAGGGATTAGTGAGATTAGTAAATGAGAGAGGAGGGCCTGAGGCCCACACACAGAATGATCCGTGGTGGATGAAAAGCTAAATTTAGCAAGCTGAACTGACTAACTTCACTTGTGTGTGTGTGTGTGTGTGTGTGTGTGTGTGTGTGTGTGTGTGTGTGTGTGTTGCACCTTATTTTGGTAGACTGGGCGTCTCACCTGCTTTCTCAACTTTCCCTTCTAGCTCCAAGAGGCCTTTGGTTGGGAGCCGTTTATTCGTCTCTTCACTGAGTACAGAAACCAGACCAACTTGCCGACAGACAATGTCGACAAAATGAATCTGTGGGTGAAGTTGTTCTCCCAGCAAGTGCAGAAGAACCTGGCTCCATTCTTTGAGGCCTGGGCCTGGCCCATCCAGAAGGAATTGGCTACCAGCCTAGCCTATCTGCCTGAATGGAAGGAAAATATAATGAAATTGTACCTCCTCACACAGATGTAAGGAGTGCCCATCGAGGTGGCAGGTAGAGAGGTTTGGGGAGGTAGGCAGAGGCTGGGGTTTACTCCTCTACCTCTGTCTTCTAAAGTTCTGGCTTTGTCCTCTTAATTCATTGCTCCTGTTTCTTACTCCTGACTTCTGTCTCTACGAAGCGGGTTAAGAACACGGCACAAAAGTGAAGCCAGACTTTTTTAGGAATAAGGCCTGTGTTTAGGAGCCCTACCCCTTTGCCCTTCCCCAGGCACCCTCCTGACCCTGTACTGGCCCAGTGCTGGGAGCATGGGCATTTGTGTCTGTGCTGACCACTGGTCTATCGTGACGGGCCATAGAGGGCAGTCTTTCCGTTGGCTTCGAGATAGGTATAGAAGTCTCTGCCTCTTGGGGTGGTCATGGAGTGTCTGACTGATGGTTTTTAAGAAACTTGTGAACTATATGGTGCATGCCGACTAAGGGTTGCTTCATTTCGTGCTGACCCGTCATTCTCTTCCACAGCTCAGAGGTTAACAGCAACCTTTTTCTTAGCAGACTCCTGGTGCCCAAACACTAGGTCTTTTATTGACCATTTGTATGTTACTGGCAGCAAGATCCTTGACTTGTTCATGGCTCTATGATCTCATCCTATAAATTGGGATCTATTTCATATGATTATTGGGAGAACTGAGCTTTGCAATGTCTCTAAAAGTGATTATAGCAGTTAAAGGGTGTGAGAAAATGTCATATTTAATTAACCCAAAATTATTATAGAGCTAGACATCACTTTTAGGTGGTATTAACAGATGTGGTCATAGCCCTTTAAGGTTTTTAAGCTGATATATGAAAATATAAAACTGGCATATATTAACAAGATGCCATGTAATGCCTAATGTATGAATACAGTTTTTTATATCTGAATTGGATAAAATGCATCTGTCTACTCCAGCATCTATCACTTCTTCAGACAAAATGCCTTCAAAATCATTTATAGTTTGTTTGTTTTTTTTTAATATACAGTGCATAATTGTTACTGAGGGCCAGTGGGTGAAGACACCTGCTGCCGAGACTCAAGACCTGAGTTCAATTCTCAGAACTCATTTAGTAGAAGGAAAGGCCCAACTCTTGCAGGTTGTCCTCTGACCTCCACATGTGTTCTGTGATACACACATAAACACACTAAACATATTTAAAAGAAATGATTTATCTGCCCTACTCTATCTTACACTACACATACCAACCCCTAAGATGATTTTGGTACTTTGCTTTAGTAATATAAAGAAAGGATTCGACACTCACAATGGAGTTTTTCGATGGTTGTTTGAGACCAGGCCTCTCTATCTAGGTAGAGCTGGCTGCTTCAAACTCAGTGATCTTTCATCCTCAGCCTCCAAGTGTTGGTGTTACAGGTGTGCACAGCCACACCCAGTTTCACAATGCAGTCCTTTTTCTTTTCTCTTTCACAGCTACTTATATTTGACCTCTTTACCCAGTTCTTTCAGTTCAAATTCCTTCTTTGATAAAATCCCGAGTGGAGATCTTAACAAAAACCAGAACAATCGTAAGATAGTGTTTAGCGTTAGCAAACAATAGATACCCAGCTTTTGATATGTTTCCACAGGGAGGGTCAAGACACAATTGCTGTCAAGGGTTATTGATTACACATCTACAGAAACCTTTACTTTGGAGAAAGATAATTTCACAAAGCAAACCCAAATTTCATTAGTTACTACACATTCAAAGATCTCTTGGTTTTCCCCCATTTTCTTTTAAAGTTTCTTTCGTAGTTTTAATGAGTGCTTGCCTCTAGTATTGATGTTGTGCATAACCAGTGTTCCCTCTTATTTTCAATTTGTTTTAGTCTAATCTGTTTTATTTCTATAGCTTGTAAGTGGGTGAATGCACAGACTATAAAGTTTATGTGTGTGTTTTTTTATCATGCAACTTCTCAATTCTAGATTTATTTCATGGATATTTATCACTGAGGCATTTTGAACACAAACATTCAATCTTTATAAAAATTTTTTTAATTATGCGCTATTAAGTATGTGCCAGGCATTGTACTGGTTCCCATATATAGGTTTATCACTTATTCTTCCCAATAATCTCAAAGTAGAAATTATTATCACTCTTATTTTATGAATAAGAGAACTGTATTTTATGGAGATTAAGTCAATTATGTGGGACTCCACTGCTAATAACTCATAGGTCTATGAGTTTGAAGCCAAGCATTCTGATTGCAGATTGGGTATTCATAATCGTGGTGCTTTGAATTGCCAAATAAAGAAACAAATCAGTAATACAGAACATTTATCCTCCTGCTTGCCAGAGCTTGGGCTCTTTAGGCTTAGCCCTTATCTAACCTTAGCAGGACAAAAAGACTCTGATTCTCCGGAACATCTCCGGAGAGGGAGAATTTAATTCAGACTCCTAAAGTGCTTCCCGGTAGAAATGTGGTGAGCCATTTGCATCAGGCAACTCTTTAGGTTCTGATTATTCAGACTGTTTGTCACTCTCCCCTGAGTACGTGAGAGCATTTTGGAGTTTATTGGATTTTGAATCATGATCTATTTTAGTGAAGTACCTGATTTCCCGAAGTCCCAAATGCTTCGTGTTGGCAGAGAGAAAATTGGATCTTCAATCTTTTAGGATAAGCTTTTTCCATTCTCACCCCTCCGGCTTAATCTGTTTCCGTTCTCACCCCGCCCCTTTAATCTGCTTTCAGTTGAAAAGCCTGGGTCTTTTCAGTAAAGTTATCTATGCTTTTTCCCTGTCGAAAGCTTCCAGTGGTGCTGCCCATTTAAGATGATGAACTAAACCTGTGCATTTGCCTTCCCTCCTTTCCCAGGCCCCACTGAAACCGAAGACAAGGAATACAAAAGAGAATTGAGACATTGAGACACTCAGCAAAGAAAACTAAAAAAGCGTTTGGTTGAAGAAGATCGCAACAAATTTCTGGAAGAGATAAAGTAAATGAAGCTTGCTAATGAATGGGAAATATGAAGGCACGTTTCAGACAGAATACACTGATCTGACCATCGTAACCCCAAAGAGACTTGAACACTAGAAAAGTCTAGCTACTAAATAATTGTACCAGTTGTAAATTGACCCACCCGTTCTATTCTACCCCAACCCTTGTACATAGAACACAGAAAATCTACCATTGGTACTAGTGAAGCTGTTATTGTTATTGTTGTTTGAATAAAGGAATCAAATAAACCACCTGAGGAGAGGGAAGAATTAGTGTTCCAAAGGATACTCTTTTCATGGAAATAAGTGGCCCCCTAGCCTTTTTGTTCATTTTCTTCTGAGATGTGGGACTCCTGTTCACATACCCAGGGAATCTAGTCATAGGAGAGATTTGCTGGAGAAACAGGTGTTCTTTTAAAAGACAATAGTTAGCACAGGTTCTTAATGTGGACTTTCTGACAGGAATTCCATGCATGGAAGGAACCAAGGGAGACTCCTACCAAAAATAACAACTTAGATGTAAAACGATTTTAAAAAAATATTATAAACTTAAGTAAACAAAATTCACAAAGAAAAAAATTCCTTAAAATTTTGGCCATCTCTCCAGGGAGATCTGAAGGGCATTTGTAAGATAATATACAAAGGGAAAATTTTGAACATTTTTAAAGCAAAATAAGACTGCCAAAAATGTTCAGTAGATAGGCTGGAAAGTAAAATAGAATGAATCTCCCCACATATGCAACAAGATGAAGTAATAGGAAGAAAAACAAGAGGAAGGAAAGAAAGAGAAATAGACAATCACTGTTTAACCACTGTGAGTTCCCAGAAGACAGGACATAGATAGCATGGATGAACAGAGAAGAAGAAAGACTGGAGGAACACTAGGATGAGGGGACCCAATGCCAACTACATCTAGGTACAGTGCTAAGAAAAAATGAAACAGTAGGGCTAGGACATATTCAAAGTGCCCAGAGAAAGGAAACCAGTTGTGCCAAACCTGGATGAGAAGTGTCTGGCAACTTCAGCTGTGGCACTGAAGGCTAGAAGTCAAAAGAGCAGTGGATTTACTTTACTTTTGAAAATGCTTGTTTCTGAAACTCCATATGGGTCAGATTGTCGAGAGTAATGTAGAATTAAAGATTGCTTTTGGCAGGTGAGTTTTTAGAAACCCTCTTTCCCTCCTCTGCTCTTATTAAGGAAATTTTTCCATGTTAAAAAAAAAAAGAGGATTAAAGTCCCAAAAAAGAAGGAAAGTGGTCCTGGACACTGGTGGACCTCACCCAGGATGTCTTAGTCTGGAGTGGGAGTTATCTAATAGACCCATTTTAGAAAAAAAAACACAACCATTGGGCTCCGAGAAGAATGTGCCAGAGTAGTTCTGAGTAAATGAGGCATTTGGAGAGGTGGAAGACATACAGTCTTCTATCACAAAAAAAGAAGAAAAAAAATAAAGAATATGTCAAGAAATTTAGGCTCAACTGTGCAGGGAGATAGAATGGGATAGGATTCTGAATGGGCTATGAGAAGAGACTTGATTGGCCATTGGCAGCAGATAGATAAGTTTTGTTTCCAGTGAAACAGGCATATGACATTGGGAGTGTAGAAATATGTGTGTCTGTCCACCTATCTTGGTAAAAAGTATTTTCTAGCCAAAATAATGTAGATGCCACTTATAGGTCTTTAGTGTTCTGATCACCTAGGAACAAAGCCTGAAAGAACAGAACAGAAGTGGGAAGTGACATTATCCTGCTGAGGGACAGCAGAGTGGAGGCTGGATTCATCGGGAGAAGAGGAGTAGAGGGAAGAGTGGGGCTACTTGAATATTCAAAGTGGGGTTGAACACAAACTGTTCAATTAATGGAACACAGCTATATGGTCAGTGCTAAACATTAGACCCTCAAAAGAATAAAGAATGACATATCTATTAAACATTTGGAGAAAGGCAGGTAAGGGAAAAGTGGAGAAGTTGTACGTTAAATCCTTATCTTTTGTAATGGTGAATTATTAAAGATTGTCTAAAGTTAATAAGTCAAGAGATTATTGTTCAAACATGTTATTTAAAGGTAGGAAGCTAGCCACCAAGAAGATCCAAAAAATAGATATTGTTAAAAAGCATCTGGGAAATGGGATTAGAGAAGGGGGTGGGGTGGGAACTGTGTTTTCATTTCAAGGTCCTCTGTATTATTTAATTTTTTTACCTTGTGCATGTATTACTTGGAAAAGTTTGTAATATACCAAATAAAACATCCTTCAGAGACTTCATATTGACCAAGATATGGTTGACTAGCTGGCAAGGGCAGCAAGCATTGGGATTCATCCGATGTGCCAGTCTAAGTGGTCACAAGTCCTCCATGACCCTGTAATTCTAGCTACTCTTTCTGGCAAGATTCAAGCACACTTCACCTCCTCTTATTTCTATGGATATTCAACAGAACACAGAGCCTGCTGCGGTTCTCGCAGGCCTTGTGATTAAGCTTCCTGTCTAACAGGCTTGCAGTACTTTGGAATGAAGGAGTGTCTGTAAGGCTGACCGTGGGGCTGTATTACTCTCAGATCTTCAGGCAAACTTTATTTATTAAAATACAAATGAAAAATTACTCATTCTGTTGTTTTGGGCAGGATATGCAGCAACTACACCTGAGACCAAGTATTCTGTAGGAAGCCACTCCCTGGGTTAAACCTCCTGTCATTTCCCTGAAGGAGCAGGAATAAGCTTGAATTCTCTGACGTATGATCAAGACGGAGCAGATTCACCTCTATGGGCCGTCTTAATATCTAAAAACCAAGTAACCACACCCTAGGTTGGGATATCTTGTTTGTAGTCACTTCTCAAGGCAGACCTCTTGTCAATAACTTTGAAAGAACAAGAGTAGGCGTAAGCTCTTCTTCAGTCAAAGTGGAATGGACCCACTTCTGTAGGCCCCCCATACAAAATGAACCTGAATATTTGTTTCCATTAGATTGTGTCTGTGTGTGTGTGTGTGTGTGTGCATGTGCATAACCTAATAAAGGGTAGTAGAAAATATTTTCATCAGTACTCTAATTACCTCCCTGAATTTATAACCTGTGTATGACTGGAAGCTAAGTTGGTAAAAGTTTTGACTTCATTTGACTTTCAACTTCTCTGGTAAACTAAATTAAACCACAAGGATAATTACCTCCCCAAGTAAAATCAAAACTGCTTTATATGGGGCTCTAGAGGCATGTCTCAGCACTGAGGAGCACTTGCTACTCAACCAGAGGACCAAAGTTCGATTCCCAGGTCTCACTTGACAGCACACAACTGTCTGTAGCTTTAGTTTAGAGGAATCTAATGCCCTCTTCAGGCCTCTGCAGAACTATGCCCACACATGGTACACAGACATACCTGCAGACAAAACACCGATACACATTTAAAAATAATTTTTAAAAAAATCACAGAATCATCATAAATTTAGGACTTTTGTATAATAGCTACCCAACATTTGAGCACCCTATTTTAGTCCAGCAAGTAAATTCATTCATACATATTTACATTTACCACAATTTGCATTTACATATACTTTAATCATAATTGTTCTAGGGCTTAGAAATATAACTAACAAAACAAACCTTTCGCAATTCTAGTTTCCTTTCTGTTGCCATCACAAAACACCCTGATCAAAAGCAGCTTGAGTAGAAAAGGGTTTATTTGGCTTATACTTCCAGGGCATAATCTGTCATTGAGGAAAGTGAGTATAAAACCTCAAGCAAGAGCTTGAAGCAGAAACCATGGAGGAATTCTGATTGCTGGCTTTCTACTGCCCCGTGCTTAGCTATCCTTCCTATGCAAACCAGGATGACCTACCTGCCCTGGGAATGATACCACCCTCAGGGAACTGAGCCCTTTACATCAAATAATAATAAAGGCCATGCTGATGTGAGAAATCCCACAGTTGAGATTCCCTTCTCAGGTGACTCTAAGCTATGTACAGTTAAGGTAATGTTGACTAGGGCACTGGTCCTCAGGGTGCTTTGTTCTAATATGAACATAAATATCTAGAAGAAGATGTGAAGTGGTGTATGAAGTATTATGAAGAAAAAATATTGTAGATAATGATGGAAAAGTGGACGGACGGGTGAGGCCCATAAAATGGGCACATTTGCTGCTTTATGTAATGTGATCTAGGGAAGCTTCTGAGGGTGATATTTAAGCAGATCCTAAAAAAGAATGGTGCAGCACACCATGCAATTAACTCATAACATAGGGAAGTAAAAGTATGCGGAGCACATAGAGGAAACACTAAAGCAGACGCTTTGGAATACCATCAGTAAACAGCTACTTTTCCAGATGTAAATCTTTTATGCTGATATTTATTTTTATCGATGTGCATTTGTATATATCTTCGCATGTATCTGTCATGTGTCTGCAGGTTCCCAAGGAGACCAGAAAAGTACTTCAGATCCCCTGGAGTTGGAGTTACGTGTTAGCCTCCTAGCATGTGTGCTGGGAACTGATTTCTGGTTTCTCTTTGAGAACAGAAAGCATTCGCAATGCCCAACCCCCACCAAATGAAAGTCTTGAAATGAGGGATAACCATTAGTTTTTTTAGGGGGGGACATCTTCATTTATTGTTTTATTGTTTTTTATTTATTTATTTATTAAAGATTTCTGTCTCTTCCCCACCACCGCCTCCCCTTTCCCTTCCCCTCCCCCAACCAAGTCCCCCCTCCCTCATCAGCCCAAAGAGCAATCAGGGTTCCCTGCCCTGTGGGAAGTCCAAGGACCATCCACCTCCATCCAGGTCTAGTAAGGTGAGTATCCAAACTGCCTAGGCTCCCACAAAGCCAGTATGTGCAGTAGGATCAAAACCCAGTGCCACTGTTCTTGAGGTCTCAGTAGTCCTCATTGTTTGCTATGTTCAGCAAGACCGGTTTTAACCCAGGCTTTTTTAGACCCAGGCCAGCTGGCCTTGGTGAGTTCCCGATAGGACATCCCCATTGTCTCAGTGTGTGGGTGCACCCCTCGCGGTCCTGAGTTCCTTGCTCGTGCTCTCTCTCCTTCTGCTCCTGATTTGGACCTTGAGATTTCAGTCCGGTGCTCCAATGTAG
>NW_026068030.1:418835-438929 GCF_014885135.2 Alexandromys fortis | reverse complement strand
TTTCAGTAAAATTTTTGGCTTCTCCATTCTGAAATTACTGTCCAATAGGAAGCAAAGTAGGTTCATTTTAGTGGTTGCTATGCTTTTTGACAAATGTAATGAATGGAAACACAATTCTATCCATTAGCACACTAATATCTGGGTCCTTATCAATGAACTGATGCATTCAGGAAAATGGAAATTTAAACCAAATTCATATGAAGAAGATTGATTAAAAATATGACTTGGTTTACTCATCCATGGACATTTTAGTCTTATGTATTGGAGTTCATCTGGACATAAGATTAGAGTACTGGGTAACTCAGGTCCCATGATACGAGGCTTCCCGTTCCACATCCACCATCATCCCACCGACCAGACTGGTGTCTATTTAGCTCAGCTGAAATTAAAGACACCCATGATCAGAAAAATCTCAGTATAATGAGAGACTTTAAAAGAATTGGTTTTAATATAATAAGAAATTTTGGGAGAGAAATCTATAATTATATTTTCAGAAAAAAGTGCTAATCTTCAGGCATATGGATATTAACTTACTCATCCTCTGCAAGAGGTTTTTTGGTTTTTGCAAAGAAACTTGTTTTGGAGTGCTGAGGACCAAGAGGTTTTAACATGGTTAGGTAAACAATCTATCCCTAAACTATTTTGCCCAACCTTTCTGTGGGCACATTGACCATTAGTGAGTACCAGCTCCCACCCTCTAACTCCTCTGGTATCTCAATACCTTCAGCCTGAATAAAATTGTGCATAGAAATGTCTGTTAAAATATGGGCATCATATCAGTTTTGTTGAGCAAAGATAATTTGTTGTCGGGCGGTGGTGGCGCACGCCTTTAATCCCAGCACTCGGGAGGCAGAGGCAGGTGGATCTCTGTGAGTTCGAGACCAGCCTGGTCTACAAGAGCTAGTTCCAGGACAGGCTCCAAAGCCACAGAGAAATCCTGTCTCGAAAAAGCAAAAAAAAAAAATTTTTGTCTACTGTATCTAGTAAATAAGATATTTCAGAGTCTGAGAAACATCAATTGTTAGGTTCAAACTGACATAATTTCGCTGATTCCCAAAAGTTCAAGTCTTCCATAAATACTAAGGTTTATATATGACTAGAGGTGGCAGAGTTTACAGATGTAAGACCACCCTTGTCTCTTAC
Organism: Alexandromys fortis; assembly: GCF_014885135.2. NCBI lineage: Eukaryota > Metazoa > Chordata > Mammalia > Rodentia > Cricetidae > Alexandromys > Alexandromys fortis. The sequence goes on along the minus strand of NW_026068030.1, from coordinate 437,786 downwards.
TAGAGGAAGAAATCTAGACAGCAATCTGTATCTCTGCAGCAGTAATGTATTCTAATATGTCACTAGAGTATTAGCGGCTTCCACCACAGATGTTCCATGCATTTCCAATACAAGAAGACAGAACACATAGGTTCTAGTTAATTTCACAGATCTACCAAAGGAGAATGTGAAAGTTTTCCTAACCAGAACTTAGAACTGGCCACCTGCCAAAAGAAGCTAAGGAGCTCAGGTTCGTTGTTTTCAATGAAGCAGATTGATGTTTGTCCTTGGAGACAGACTGTGAGGTACTCCCATAAAAGTTATCACAAATGTAACAGAGAATAAAATGTGAAATAATGAGTCTCCCATAAATATGCTTAAGTTAATAATTTTCCCCTTGCTCCTATTTGAAGACAACTTTCATAAATAGACTTGAAAATCAGACTGTGTGGAGCTATATTTATAATAGTGCTTATGCTCATCTCTCTCCTCTAAGAGGAAGAAGCCAAGATAGGCTCCCATGTGTTAGACATTTATTAAGGGAAGTGGTTGTTAGATGATCTGATGGGGGGCCGAGAGGAGGCTGGGAGTAGCACTAGTCTGCAGTGTAGGAGAAAGAAGAAAGCTAAGGCTGACATTACATACAGACCTCATGGAGTTTCTTCAAGACCACTGTGGAGTCCTTGAGCTAAAATTACCATCAGCAGCATCCCTTGTCTTCCAGAAGTGCCCAGGCCTGCTTTATAATTCCTGGTATATTCAATCACTGGCTGGGAGAACCCTTGGGCAGTATTGGTGCCAAGGTTTCCAGGACACACCAGCTGAGACCGACAGGCTCTTGTATGTCCTGCAGTTGGAAATCTGAGAGCAGCACTTTCATGGCCAGCACATTATTATTTTTTTATTAAAAACAGCTGGAGACACCTGTTTAGGAACGTCTCTGTAGCTTAGTGAACCTCTCCAGTGACTCACACCAGTCAAAGCACATCGGTGGATTCAGTCATTTCGTCTCCTAAATTAGATCAGAGCTAATCTTTTCCACATTCTTGAGAACATTATGGGAAAGAATAGACAAGATCACATTAAGTTAAACTCGTGGCTAAAAATAATTGAAGAAGGGCAAGGACTATTAGTTATAGTTCACAATTAGAACACATTTATATGAAGCTATATCGTTCGGCTTAGTGATAAACTGGAATAACTACAGATAATGCCTTCTACATGTAGTCTACAAAACTACACCAACATACCACGAGTAACAACAGCTATTCAAATGTTCTATTATATAGTGGACAATTAAGTAGTTTTAGGAGTCATGGAGAATTTTCAGGAGGTCTTGTTCCATCAAACCACATTAGCCCAGGAGGAACCCACTGATTCTCATCTTCTGTTGAAACAAAAGCAGAACCTCTTTCCAAAGAAACATATCCTTAGACTCAAATTTTGAAGTCAATGTACCCTTATTTTGGTTTAACTTAGCAGCCCCCAGAATCAATTATCTCTCTGCAGTCAAAAAAAATTCAAAGAAAACACAATAATATACCAAATCTAGACTCTATCTGTATATTCCATTTTTACGTGGCTTATTTTTTTACTCTTTTTTTTCACTTTTTTAATGATTTTATTGAGCTATACATTTTTTTTCCTGCTCCCCTCCCTGCCTCTTCCTTCCCCTCCTATCCTCTCCCATGGTCTCCATGCTGCCAATTTACTCAGGAGATCTTGTCTTTTTCTACTTCCCATGCAGATTAGATCCATGTAAGTCTCTCTTAGGGTCCTCATTGTTGTCTAGGTTCTCTGGGATTGTGATTTGTAGACTGGTTTTCTTTGCCTTAAGTTTAAAAACCACCTCTGAGTGAGTACATGTGATAATTATCTTTCTGGGTCTGGGTTACATTACTCAATATGATGTTTTCTAGCTCCATCCATTTGCCTGCAAATTTCAAGATGTCATTATTTTTCCTGCTGTGTAAATATACCACATTTTCCTTATCCATTCTTCAGTCAAGGGACATTTAGGTTGTTTCCAGGTTCTGGCTATAACAAACAATGCTGCTATGAATATAGTTGAGCACATGTCCTTGTGGTACAATTGAGCATCCTTTGGATATATACCCCAAAGTGGTATTGCTGGGTCTTGAGGAAGATTGTTTCCTAATTTTCTGAGAAATTGCTATACTGATGTCTAAAGGGGCTGTACCAGCTTGCACTCCTACCAGCAATGGAGGAGTGTTGCCTTTACCCCACAACTTCTCCAGCATAAGCTGTCATCAGTGTTTCTGATCTTGGCCATTCTTACAGGTGTAAGATGGAATCTCGGAGTTGTTTTGATTTGCATTTCTCTTATGACTAAGGATGTTGAGCATTTCCTTAAGTGTCTTCCAGCAATTTTAGGTTCCTCTGTTGAGAGTTCTCTGTTTAGATCTGTCCTCTTTTACTCTATCACTGTCTGTACTCTTTTAGACTACTGCTACTGTCTCTTTAAAAACTTTGTTTTATTTTATTAAACTTTTTTTATAACTGTCTATAATCTTTTTCTTCTCTCTCCCAAGCCTACGTACATTTTTTAAACACACTGTGACCCATCCAGAGGTTTATTTCTGTCTAAATCTGTCTTTATTGTGTATCTGTAATCATTGTCTGACCAGGAATGCTTTTTAAAATGCTAAGTAGCATGGCTAGGACTAATTGGCTCCACCTCATCCAACATTGGCCAAGGTAGGTTAACCGCCAGCTCTATGAGCCATGCTTTCCGTTCACATTCAGGGATGCTGTAGGTCTATGTAGCCATTAAGCAAGTTGTAGTACTCTGCTCACAAACTCCATTTAAATGCTCCATAGCCAGACCTCCCAAAAGAGCCAGAACTGTTCCTGCCAGTAGAAACCAGGAAGTCATTTTTTAAAAGGGGTTGCATCTCTGCTTTAAGCCAGAAAATAGAGCCTTTCTGAATATAATGTGGCCACCAAGAAGCTGCATTTGGCTCCTATTTTGCAGATCTAGAAGCACTCATTTTAAGCTTTCTTAGGTTTTATGTGAATGTACATCGCCAAATGTTCAGGCACCATTTATAAATGGAGACTACTTGTCCATTTCCCAACTGCTCTGACCTGACAGAATTAATTACAACACTATTTGACCAATAGCTTAGTTGTATTTCTTTCTAGCTCTTGCATCTTGAATTAACCCATTTCTGTGTAATGGCACGAGGCTGTGGCTTATTAGTAATAATCTGGTATCTGTCTCCTTTGGCAGCTACATGGTGTTTCTCTGATTCAGCCTACTCTCTCTATATATCTCTTCCAGCCTGGCTATATTTTCCCTGATGTAGGCCAAAGCAGTTTCTTTATTAACAAATGATAATAAAACATATTCACGGCAAACAGAAGGGAATCCCACATCATCACAGCATCAAATATAAACATCCTAGAAACTTTCACAGTCTTTAGAATGTCAAATACTTTAAAAATCTCCATCTTTTAAAATATACAACATCTCTTGATCTACAGTGTGGTTACTTGGTGCTTTGGATATTAAGATGGTAATTGCTTTGTTTGTTCCTGGCATCATGGTAAAAATGTTTTTTTGATGTTGTTGCTGCTGAGTGATGGTGACACTTGTCTTTAATCCCAGCAGAGGTGGGTAGATCTATGTGATTTCCAGACCAGCCTGGTCTATTAAATGAGTTCAAGGACAGGCATCAGAGCTACACAGAGAAACCCTGTATCAAAAACAAACAAACAAACAAAAAGTCTTTTGCTTTCTTCCCCTCCTTTGGATTGGGGTATTTATTTAGAAATCATGAGAAATAAACACGGGCAGATTCAGCATTCACTGAGTTGCCCTCCTGATACTGTCCTACGCCTTTGTATTTCTTTGGTATCTCTGTCTATTCTGCCTAACATTTCTGATCCACGTGCCCCTACCCTGGAACGTATGAACCCATCGAGGTTGGACCCCAACAGAACATACATATATTCAAGCATACACATGTATTTGAAATAATTAACTAAACTCATTTAAAAAAGAAACTAATGTTGTCCACTATATGACTTTAAAAAAATTAGACAACATTCATTGGACTGTATTCCTGGAAGCAATGACTAATAGTACATAGCAAAAAAAAAAAAAAGGCTTGTTTTCTAGAGAGAACTTCCTCTTTGACAATGGGGGTGGGGGCACTGGGTGTCCAGTACATTTAAAAACTTAAAGGAATCAATTGGGCCAGAATCCTAAAAGAAAATAGGAACCACAGTGTCAATGAAAGGTGGAGGCCCAATCAGAAATTACCCACGTGGATGACATGTGTCTAGGTTAGGATCCCAGGGCTATAGGGAGTCAGTGCACGGCAGCTAATGTGATCATCACTGAACTTTGGGATGGACACTGTAATGATGCCAAGATGCTTTGGTGGTAAGAGTGCTGGTTATACAACTTGCAAATCTGACCACTGTATGGATATCTGAATAAGTAATTCTGAACTGTCACTTTGTTTAAAATAACATGGCCATGAATATCTTCTATTAAATAACCATGTAAATTTCTATAACTGAGATTGCTAGGCCATGGAAAACATGCATGCATATATGCACTTTAATAAACATCCCTGGCTTTTCTCCTTCTTACTGCTAATAAGACTTGTTCTTTTAGACCTTACTTTTTGGCTCTTCATGGCAGTGAGTGGAAGGAAGACATGGTTTGGTTGTAAAAGTGAGCCTTGCAAATCTATTTTCACCCTAAAACCAAATCAGTAATTGGGCACAGTTGTATGCTGGAATGAGTCTTTTTCTGTCCCACCAGTCAACTCCCAAATAGTGACATGAAGACTTTTTTATTAATTATGAAATTAGCTCAGGTTTGTTTCTAACTAGCCTTAACTATGACATAAACCAACTATTTACATGTGGTACTACCTCTCTTCCACCTTGCATCTACCATTTCCTCTCCCTGCCGTCTCTCCTGCATGTCTAGATTCATCCTCAGTCCTTCTTTTTGCCCAGAAGTCCTGCCTATACCTCCTGCCTAGCTGTTGGCCGTTTGGCTCTTTATTAAACAATCACAACAATTTATCTTCAAACAATACAAATATCCCCAAACAGTATGCATGTATATGTATGTGTGTACACATGTGAGGATAAAGTGTGTATGCACATGCATATGGAGGCCCAAGGATGACCAGTGCCATCATCAAAGATGCTATCCACCTCCTTTGAGACAGGCTCTCTCATTGACCTGGAGCTTGCCAATTAGGCTAGACTGGCCAGAGAGCCTCAGGGGTTCTCCTTTTGCTGCCTCTACAGCGCTGTGATCATAAGGATGAGCCACCACACATAACATTTTCATGCAGATTCTGGGGATAGAATATCTAAATGTTTGAGATGTAAACACTTTACCAACTACCCCCTCCCTTTGCTTCTGGGTCTGTGCAATACAAAACAACTTGGTTAATTTTTCTAGGAATATACCTTTAACATTCTCTAACTTGTTTGAAGTAAGGGGAGGGCATGCTTATTCCTTGTCTAAGACATAACCTGTCACAGGCAGGGTGGTTTGAACAAAGATGTTTCTGACAGCTCTGTAGCTTGGCAGTCTGAGGTCAGGGGACAGGCAGGTATGCTTTCCCTAAGGCTTTCCTCCTCGGCTTACAGGTGGGTAGCCATCGTTTCCCTGTGGCATCACACAGTATTTCTTCTGCATTCCTGTCTCCTTTTCTTCTCATGAGGGCACTGGTTATTGTCTAGGGGGTGAGGATGCTACACTAATGGCTTCCTTTCAACTAAATCATTTCTTTAAAGACGGTCCCTGAAAATATATTATGAGATACTGAACGGTCCCTGAAAATATAGTTATATTTTGAGATACTGAACATTACAACTTTATTTGAAAATTCTGGGGTAGGGGCACAAAATATTAATATTATTAATAGTTTATTATGAGATGTCGTACTAGGGAGGCAGCACTGGGCTAAATTTAACTGAACTGAAAATATATTGGATAAAGTCCCAAACAGAAACACAGTCAACATTTGCCAGCTGTGGGCTGAAGTCAAGGAGGGAAGGCAACCAGCGGTGACCATGGAAAGACATGAAGTGCTAGAACAGAAGCTGGTTATAGTGCTGACCCTCCTCCCCGCAGAGTGGATGGCAGGAAAGAGTGTCTGGTGTATACAGAAAAACGTGGGCGAGAGTCTAGCCAAGTAAACTGCCAGGTATCACAAAATAAAAATGCAAAGCGATGGACAACGTCTCAGCAAGGTCCTTGGGTAGATGCTGTTCACTCATGAAGGGAATGAGCTAGGAATCTGCCTTAGCAAGACGGAGAGACTGCTGGGAAAATTCAGCATGGTGTTTATGAGAATAACTAGTGCTTTTTAATAATGCAAATAGAAGACGAAGCACATAGTTATTTTAAAAATAAATGCATGATTGTAAAAACCTCAATGGTTGAATGTATATCTAGTGGTAGACCAAATGAGCTAAAGTCTCTTTGTAAGTATTCTCATCGTATCTTTTTACCTCTCTTTTGGTCCCCTTCCTTTCCATCAGAAAACAGAATCATACAATATATCACAAAAGTATAAACAACACACTGCTATACAAAGCTGTGCTCAAACCAACACACTTATCTGCCCTTCTGCCTTCATTTTTCTGACCCCCTTTGGGCAGAAATTCGGGCAGTATCGAAGCTTTAACTTTAGTTTAACTTCTGCATCTTAGTCTTGCATGTGTAGATCACGTCACGGTCATGTTTTCTGCCCATTAGCAATGTCTCTGGAATAGATTGCTATCCATACTCAGGCCAAAATGTCTAGTATGTGTTTCCCTCAGATCCCTACAGATGAACGGCCAGTGTCAACCACCAGGGGGCAGGCCCTGATGCCCGAGACAGGGAGCCTTAACACCGCAGTGAAGCTCTGATGCGGCACCGTGTCTGTTGGAGCCAGATTCCGGCTCTGGCGCAGTTGTTGGGTGATGTTCACCCCAAAATCTGATTAATTGGAGATTTGGAATTTTCTTTTTCTCCCTTGGTCCATCGAGAGCTTTGCAGAGAGTCTTCTCTCCAGGTAGTCTGCGTCAGCCTTCTCAGGATGAGGTTCGCCTCCGAGGGCAGTCATCCCTCCCAGTTACGGGAGAAGCTCAGCTTCCCGAGGGCCTTGCCTCCGGAATAGCCCCACCCCTAACCAGCCTAGTTCTCTGGATAGCCCACCCCCCAGGACAGCCCACCTTACCCAGGCCAGTTCTCTGGATAGCCCACCCCCCAGGACAGCCCACCCTTACCCAGCCCAGTTCTCTGGATAGACCACCCCACAGGACAGCCCACCCTTACCCAGGCCAGTTCCCTGGATAGCCCACCCCGCAAGACAGAACACCCTTAACCAGCCTTGTCCCCTGGTAGCAAGGCTCCTGGAAAAAAATCCGCCCCTGAGAAGCTCCGCCCTGGATACCCAAGACGGCCCCGCCCAGGGAAGCCCCGCCCAGGGAACCCAGCTGGACAACTCTTCTCCAGAGAACCTAACCAGCTTCGGTGATGACCCTGCCCACCCCGGGAGGTCCCGCCCCTGTGCCGGCCTTCACCCGGACAGCGCTCCTCCAGTCTGCTGCTACAGTCTGCAGGCACAGAGGCCTCCTCGCGTGAGTATTTTAGTCCTCGCGTGTTCTAGAGTGGGGCTGGATGTTCGAGCACCTGGGCGACTCTGGAGGGAACCCCTAAAGTGTCAGGAGGCTACCGGACGCCATTCCCGACAGTGTATCTTCCACAGGTCTGTTCCTCTTTTAGTTTCCATGTATCTGGTACGATTTTCTACTTAACTCAGAACTGATTCATCTCTGCTCTTTACACTGGAGCGGTGTGTGTTCGCGCGTGCAAGCGCATTTAGTTACAGAGTGGTGGGTGGGCCTGCCGTTTCTGAACAGATTGCCCAAGTGGTTTTTGTGAAAGAACTTTCTTCTCAGACAAACTTAACATGACTTAACATTGAACTTGGAGTTCCTGATCCATCTGAATTTCCCACTGTTGACTTTCCTGAGAATTGCACCGCAGTGAAACGGGATGGAAAGTGGGGGTGGCGGTGGTAACGAAACCCACATAGACATGCCAAGGCTCACATAACAGACTTTCACCTCACAGGGAGTGGCTGAAACGAAGGCTCTGGAGTTCTTAGTCAAGCATGCTGAATGAAATGCATACTACAGGCTCAGGCCTGCTTGTGGTAATGAGAGGAGACGGACAACATAAGCTCTTGACAGTTCATGAGAACAGGAGGAACAAAGGAGACAAGAGGGGCACTTGGGTCTGATCTGTTCAGGTTCTTCCCACTCCTTGGAGGCTTTCTGGGGAAGAAAGCCCTGAAAATCCAAGAGAATAACCTGGGGAGGGGGACTAGGAAGGAGGGAACTGAACAAGGTGAGCGCTGGCCCTCTAGAACTGAACCTGCAGAGCACAGCCCTATGAGGGACCCTCTCAGGACGCTCCTCCGTAAGGCACTGGGCAGGTGTCTATGGTTCCCTCCAGTATACCTGAAGCTAACTTAGGATATCACAGCCTTAGGATATCAGCTCACAGCCATTGAAGGACTGTCCTGCCAGTCATGTGAGTGGACAGGAGGTCCCTCATGGGGAGCTATTCAGATGTGGGGATAGAGAAGTTGTGTGGGGCACCAGCTATGATCCACGGCAGCACTCATGGAGATGAGAAGCAGAAGAAGAGAGGGCCCCTCACATGGGCTCACTGAGCCTGTACTCTGTAGTCTAATTTGTAAAACAAGGGAGAAACTCCCAGGGAGTACTGGAGAAGCTCAGCAGCTAGCAGACAGCCTTCCGCAGGTTTGTAAAGATCACTGGCCAGATAGTGGGCAGATTTGCTCATCTGGAAGCCATTGGCAACATCCTGACAAGTCATGTGACCCTTTTGTCTGACCAAATCTAAGAAATACTAGGTCAGCTCCTGCATTTTATCCACCAGGCCATTCAGGAACCTGTACCTCCAACCTACCTCAGGTCCTGTTCGGGCCTTTGCCCTTGACTCTATGGCTGCCTAGTTGTGCCTCTTACCAAAATGTTCTTCCCATTCCCACAGCATTTCAGGTTTCAGCTTCAAGGCCACATTCTTACCAGGTCTTTCCTGTCAGTCAGTCTAAAGCAGCCTTCCAGTTGGCGGGTCTGTATCTCATCGCCACATAGCATCTGGAAATTGATGCCTATTTATTTATTATCCCGCCTTATTTATCATCCTTACTCTTCTTGTGTATTTGAGTTATGAAATTGGGATTGTAATAATGTGCTTGCCTTTTTTTTTAAAACAGGTTCCTCAATCCATTTTGACCAACCCGAGTCTCTGCTTCCTCTGCAGCATCTGCAAGAACCATGGCAACAAATACTGATGCTGCTTTTGAGACCCTCATGAATGGAGTGACCAGCTGGGATCTTCCCAAAGAACCCATTCCTAGTGAACTCCTCCTTATTGGGGAGGCTGCCTTCCCAGTGATGGTGAATGACAAGGGCCAGGTGCTCATTGCTGCCTCTTCCTATGGCCAAGGCCGCCTGGTTGTCGTATCCCATGAGGGCTACCTGCTGCATGCTGGCTTGGCCCCATTTCTTGTCAATGCAGTGAACTGGCTCTGCCCCTCGCCAGGGGCTCCCATCACAGTGCATTCCTCCTTGGCATCACTAGAAAACATCCTAGGTGACTCTGGTCTAGAGGTGCTGGTTCAGTCTGAGCCTGCAGAGGCTCTGGGTATTTACTGCACTGATGCCTACAATGACAGTTTGACTGAGAAGCTGGTCCAGTTTGTGAAGTGTGGTGGGGGCTTGCTCATTGGGGGCCAAGCCTGGTATTGGGCCAGTCAACATGGCCATGACAAAGTGCTGTCCAGTTTCCCCGGGAACCAGGTGACAAGTGTGGCTGGAGTGTACTTCACAGATGTCTATGGAGATATAGACAGATTCAAGGTCTCTAAGAAGGTACCCAAGATCCCACTCCACGTCAGGTGAGTGTGCCACTACAATGTCTTAAAGATTCTAGCTCTTTGTAGATAACGCTGGTGTCCCCTCTTCAGTGTGTGTCCATTTGAATGCAAGCGATTATTTTTACTCATTATTCTAACTGCTGCAAATCCAAAACATGGTCACGAAAATGCCTCAAGGTACAAGAAAAGCCAGTCCACCTAGCCACTCCCTTCTCTGGAAAAGCAATCACTCACTTATGAGAAAAGCTCGCCCTATTTAGGACACTGACTCATTTAGGACAGTCTATGTTTCAGGCACTCCATGTGGAGAAACAATGATTTTTTTATCCCTAAATTGCTTGTGCCTACTTCCAAGTTATAGTCGTTCTTTCAGCAGAAAACATGAGCCCCAAAGCATTATCTGACACCTTAAATGTCTCCTGACATTAAGTCTCAGCACCTAGTTCTCTCAGTGGCCTCAAAGAATTCCCTCTCTCAACAAAGAAAACCTGTTTTTCCTCATCTCCACCTACATTTTCCATCTCTGCTACTAAACCTGAAGCTTCCTGGCTTTCTTTTTTTTAAGTTTCATTTTCTATGAAACTTAAGTATTCGCAGAACTAGAGAGGCAGTAAACTATTCCTCTGGGCAGTTGTGGCCCACCCCTGAGAATGGTCAGCTTCTGGTCAGTCTTACCATCTAGTGCAAGAAATTAGTCAGCAGAGGAAAATGGAAGAATACATGCAGTTCAGCTTCAAAATGGTAAGAGCAGACTTGATTGCTCTGAGGAGTTGACTCCCCCAAGGGCTGGACCTTCAGTACTGGAAGGTCCAGGAAAACATGATAAGCAGATTCTGAGAGTCACCTTCTATACTGGAGAGTGGTGGGTGGGGGTCTGCCTTCAACAGGCCCTTAGCACATACAGGCACATAAGCAATAAACCAGGTCACCTGCTTTGCCACTAACTAGCTCCAGGCTCTCAAATTCCATGGACAGCAGGTTTCTGTAAGCCTGTTTTATGGCCCCCAGTTTCAGGGTAGGGAGTTTTTCTTTAATCTATAGCTTCATTTCAGATTAATTTGGAATAAATAGCACACATTGGTACCCTCTATCTGCACTGCCATATTGCTCCACAGATAAGAACTCTTGTGAACACAACCACAGGGATGTCACCAATCCTTTCTACATCGCCAGGCTTCCATACAGTTTGGTATGTGAGGTTTCAGGTCATTCATGTGCATTCCTTATCTCAGAGCTGCTGTCAGTGACTTTTCATGTGAATCTGTTCCTTTTGTTGGATATGTTTATTGTAGTATGATCATTTTCTATAGACCTTCTATGTGATCAAAACTAAGAAAGATCTCCGTGTTTTGGATCAATAAACACGCCAGCATTTACACTGGTGCTTCTCATTTGAATTTAGAACAACAGGGATTTTATTTAATCTCCATAGTCTCTTTGAGATCTGTTCTTGTCTTCTTCCATTTTGTAAGACACCAACATAATAAACTACTTGCTTTACCATAATATACACCCAACAGTTGCAAAATCCAAATGATAAAACTAGCAACAGCAAAATAATTGTGGGATTGCTGACTGATTGATGGGAATCCCAAGGGGTATTTGCTAGCATTGCTAAGTTTGCTTTGTTGGTTTCCTAAGAACAGGTATAGAGAAATAGAGAATTCCCCTTTGCAGGGAGAGTTTCCCAAGAAGTTGACCTGTACAGAGAATAGTGTGGGGAAATTCCTTAAAAACTGCTTTCAGTGTGGAAAAAGAAGAAAGGTGGGACGGGGTGCAATTGGTAGTGGTGGTGGGGGAGAAGGTAGGCAAGTAGCAACATATATTTATTAGCAATAAATCATAGCAATGATTATTTCCTGTGCCTTTCATCCCTGCAGCATATTTTCCTAGGGATAGATTAAGTTAGGTCACTGAACTTTGATGCCCTTTAAAACAGTTCCCTTTTCTGTGCTTATATCACTGGGTACCTGGAAATGTCTGGTCACTTGTTGATTTGATTTTCTTTAGAGTTATGCCAAATAGTTCTATAGTGCAAAAATAAAAGTTTAAACCTATATTCTATCCCCACATGCAATTCCCTCCTCCTCTCCCCCGCTTAAGTCAATTAATGCTGCATCATTTCTTTATATGCATGAGCAGACATTTACATATGTATCAGTATTTGTCTATTTCTTTGAGAAGCAGTGGAGCACACTATCCATTTTTCTCCACTTGCTCTTTCCACTCAATAGTAGTTGGATTATCAAGCTGCGCATGACTACGTAACAGAATACCAAGATACCCTGAATGAGCTATTGTGTTTCTGTGCATAGTTACCATATAATCTATTCTTAAGTTCCTTAATGACAGACTTGAATTTCCAGTATGAGTTTTTATTTTTTTCCAGTATTTTTACTCCCACAGAGGGGCTGCAATGAATATCATGAGAGACACATCTTTATGACCTCACTGTGTCCGTGGAGTTGGAATGGCTGGCTGATGGGGCATGCATGTGTAATATTGTTAACACTGCCATGTTACCACTGTTAGAAACTGGGCTCCTAAGGAGCTTACACAGAGACAGAAATTGGTATGCAGAGCCCTCAGTAAGAAGCATCCCCAGTGGAGATAAAGAACAAATACAGGGCAGGGACAGAAAGTAAGGGATGAGGCAGTATTCAGTACATATTTCTTAGTGACACTGTCACTATCAAGTGAAACACAGAAAGACACATTGTCTGCAACAGAGGTCTCTAATAATCTGTAGTGTATACTGCAGTTACAGAGTGGATGATATGCGGCCATTAGAAATCATGGGCCTCAAGGGGAGAGAAAATACTCACAATATAGTAGACAATATTAAGACATGCAGTTCTGTTAAACGATGCCAAATTCATGGCGATAATACATGTGCAGATGGAATCTGAACATGAGAAAACAAATGTGGAAACAGGCAGTGTATAACTAGTGATTGTTTCAACTATAAACATGTTAAATTCTCAGCAGTTTCCCTGTAATTACAACATTAAAATTACATTTTAAATAACTTCACCTTATTAAAGCCCTTGGCAATAGGAAAATGCTTCTTGATCACATTAAAGAACCATCCTTTCACCTGATGTCAGGCTAAAATGTCCCTTACAGGTGTGTGCATCAAAGGCCTGAATTTTTGGCTCATGAGGGTTCTGACCTTTCCATCAGGTTAATCAGCTGATGGAGTAATAATTTGATGGTCTTACTGGGGAGTGGTAGAAACTAGAACATGGGCCACTGGAACACTGAAGGAATTCCCTGGAAGGGCGGAGCTTGTTCACTGTCTTTTTCTTTCTCTCTGTCGTACCGTTTGCTTCCAGCCATCTGGAGATGAGCAGGGTTGCTCCAAGGTGTTTTCCAGCTTGGTTGTGCTGCCTCAGCACAGGCCCAAAACAAGGGAGCCATCTGACCTGAGCTAACCAAGAGCTGAAATGAACTTTCCTCTGTTGAGCTATTTTCTCCAGGGATTTAGTCATGATGACCAAAAGCTAGCTAACACAATTTATGTTGAGATTTATTTATTTATTTATTTGGATTTTCGAGACAGGGTTTCCCTGTAGCTTTTTTTGGTTCCTGTCCTGGAGCTAGCTCTTGTAGACCAGGCTGGCCTCGAACTCACAGAGATCTGCCTGCCTCTGCCTCCCGAGTGCTGGGATTAAAGGTGTGCGCCACCACCGACCGGCCCTCTTAGCAATTTTGAAGTATACAGCAGTATTATAATTGTGATCATGGTTTGTGATAGACCACTAGAATTGACTCTGTCTAACTTAAACTTTTACCCTTTGGCTAATAAGGATATGAATAGAAAGTTATAATCTGTTTAGGACAGTTCAAAGTCATATTTGGCAGCACTGATATGCAGAAAATGCAAGCTGCCAACTAATCTAAAAATATGTTATAATTTCTATTAATATAAAATCTATATATTTTACATAAACCTACATTTTACATATGTCCATAGAAAATACAAAAAATTAAAATACTCACTAATCTTTATCAATTAAATTCTAATGTATTAACAAATACTTTCAGAAATAAAAATGACATTAGGTGTTATTTTTATAAGTTTAGAGCAAAAACAAAACTGTGAAAAGTGGTTTTCATAGGTATAAATCATAATCATCAGCAGTTGGTAGATCTCACTCCATTTTTTGTTGTTCTAGGAAAATAGATTCCCCTTAGTAAGCAACTTTAGGTGTAAGTTATTTTTTTTAGTTCATTTCATAAAGATCAATTAATGTTAGTAGAATTTTAGTGTTTCATTCTGGGCTTCCATAATGTTATTCTTTGATATGAAGAATGCATTTTTAGATGTGTTACTATGTAACTATTCACTTAATCTCTTGGTAGTATTTCTGAGATAGCCAAGAAAGACTTAACTAAAGTCATAGTGTTTGAGTCAGAGAGGCCTGAATCTGAACCCCAGTTTTGCACTTTTCTTGGCCTTTTGCCCATGAGAAAGTTGGCTGACCTCATTAAGCACCATTCATGCTATTGACTAATTGATGCCATGTGTTTGAGTGCCGAAAGCTATGAAAGGAACAACCCCAAATGGATTTTCTTGTTATTCTGTCTCTCTAGTATACTGTATCTCTTACTTCGTTCATATGTAGTTTGCTAAATGCCTGTTAAATTCTACACTTCATTCTTGGCAAGGATATTTAGACCTTAACACAGACGATTTCTATGAAAGAATTTTTCACACTACTACTTTTCATAATTTAAAAAACTGAAAAAAGAGCAATACCACACTAAAGTAGTTGAATGTTTGGAATTTTCATTAATGTCTCTCACAAAGTATTTACTTACATGCGTCTTTAGACACTGTGCGACCAGTTGTCATTACACACTCCTACTTTGTGTTCTGTTTAAAAATAATTTGATGTTTAAAAAGAATCTCCTTAATGAGAATTTTTCGTCACAATATAATGTCAAAATTTTTCATAACAACTTAATTAATTTATTTTGTTGAATGTGCAGAACTTTATAGTTTTGTCCTTTGAGGAAGAAGGAAAGGAACCCTATAATCATTGCATGATCATGTCACATCTTTAAAATAGGCAAACACGATAACATTCAACTTAAAATGTCTTGTTTTATTAAAAAATTTGAGGTATCAAGGTATTTGGAATCCTTGTTATTAAAAAAAATCTAAACAATATATGTCAACACTTGACTTTCAAGGTGCTTTCTCTATCATGCGTCTCTTAGCTCTTAAGATGCAGATCCTCCTTATACAAACTCGACATGAACACTCTGAGAACAGAGCCCTCTCCCAGCCCTACTAAACCAGAACTGTCTTGGAGTTCCACTTTACCATAGTTCCCAACTCCTGGGCACATCACCTAGCACTGTCTCCATGTTAGCCACATGGCCACTACTTGCTAATGTTTCTTCTAGTCTGCCAGAATGTACAGCTTGGACAAGGTCTGAATGTCATCTGTCCTGCCCAATGTTTCATTCCGTCACCACCTTTGGGTCTTGATTGGTTTTGTTTTCCCTGTCAGTTAAGTCTCTAAAAGACAAAATCTCAAACATAGTATATAGTAGCAGACAGATTCAACTGGTACAGTAAGGCTTTTATAAGAGGTGAAAAGGCCAAATATACACAGAAATACATAGCAAAAATCCCTTCACAAAGCAGAGCGGGGAGGCCTCTTCTGGAGGTCTGGGGTGTTTTTTTTTTTTTTTTTAATCTTTGAAGGATCTTCCTTCCCTAGCTTGTGGTTGATCAGTTTGAAAAAAGACAGAATAGCAGATCTGCCCACATCTCCACATCAGTGTAGTGGTCTGTCCTGTCCCTTTAAGAGACAAGCCCTGCACCTCCACCCCAGTCAGATTTTCCCTCAGCTTTCAGCCTTAGCGCTCTCTTTTCTGTCTCTCTCCTGATCTCACACCTCCCCCTTCTCTTTCTCTCTGCCTCTCTGCTCTTCCCCTTTCTCTCCTTCCCCCTTCTCCTTTTGTGGTCTCCCACCCACTGCTTGTGGCGACTTGGGGACCTGTGCCACTTTTATCATTGCAACCAGACATGAACTTGCTGAGTCAGACCCTTGGCAGGGCCCCTACTGATGGGAGCAAAAGCCACCACACTTTTTTTTTTAAACTGAGAGACTTTTGTCTCTGGTTAGGAAGGTGAGGAAGAAACCAGCCATGTTGGAATTTCAGCATATTTATTATTTTGCTATGCCTCTTGTCCTAATTCTCTGCCTACCAGGGAAACTTAATCCTCGTCCCTAATCATAAGTGCCCCATGTGTGAAAAATCAGAGCTCAACAGTATTTGTAAACTGTATAAATTAATGAAAAACATATTAGGCAAAGCTATCACGGGAGAAAGGGTGCCTGTGCCTCCAGTGTTAGAGCTGCAGAGAACTTTGCATTATGGAAGATACTACAAGACTGGGTTTCAGTAAACAAGGAAAAAGGCTGACTACACCTTTAAACTCTGAACTCTGAAAAGATCCCTAGCTTAGGTTCTGCTTCTTACAGCCTTGCTGTTGAAGTTTCTGTAAAGTCCCCTGCTGAGAAGTCTTGGCCAAAGCACCTCCCTCCCCAAACCTGACAGGTTCCTTATCTGCAAATCATTGCTGAAAGGTCCTGAAGGCAAAGAGATTCTTTTCTGCATCACCCACCCAGCTTCATCTGCTTACGGGAAGGGTGGGGCCATAAATCTACAGAGCTTCTTCCCTCCTGGCTCCTAGAGCAGTTGAATACCTGTTTGTACTGATTCACCCTCACCACAGTCTTGTGGAGCAGAAAGATCTTTGTCCAAGGACCTCAGGTTGTAATCAGCTTGGTTCTTCTTTCAGAGTTTTGTATTTCATATAATCCATAAACATTGACCATTGCCAGGTAGGAATTTGTGTGAAACAAATGGCTCAAAGTCCTGTAAAAGATTCACAACCAATAGTAATGCAAAATTTAAACCTATGACTGGGGAATAGCACATAAGCAGGTGGACATGGAAGGCTTTGCTAGCGATGCTGTGGATGGCTAAGGTAGATGCTGCACCTAGCCAAGGACTGGATTACTTTGCTAGTGCTGCTGTAACAAAGGACACACTTCTAAAGCAGTAGAAATTGACGATCTCATGGCTTTTGGAGGTATTACCTGAGATGAAAATATTTGTAAGTTAATCCCTCCTGAGCATGTGGGAAAGGCTGTGCAGTGCGTTTCTCCGATTCACGTATTTTGAAGGCCATCTTTGCTGGCCTGTCCTTTGATTTCTAGAAGCATCATCTTAGGGACATCACTGACCCTTGGTATTCTTCTTGATGCTTGCTCAGTGTTCTGGTCTCCATTCTTGATAAGGACACCAACCATATTGAGGCACCCTACTTGAATAAGGTTTGGTCCTTACCTAGTTAGCTATGATGCCATTTTCAGTCAAGGTCACATTCTGAGGTGCTGTAGTCTACACATCAACATATGGATTTAGGGTGGAGTGAAATTCAGACCATAAAAATGACTGATAATGTATTCCTTGTTTATCAGGTACAGAGTCCATAATAATCAGATCTTAGTGTATTCATATGCGTTAAACAATCACTAGCACGTTAGTGGCTTCCCATATATCAGACACTATATTAACTAGTGCATCAGTGAGTTCTTTTAGCACAGGCGTGAGACTGTTCCACCTTGACTAAAGGTCAGAGAGTTTGAGCTTACTTTACTCTTCCAAGCCTATTCCTGCTCCTTCATTTTAAAACAAGAAATTTAATATAGGGAGTGACGCCCCACAGGATACTTGGTCTAGAGTGTATTCGCTGCATATCCTGCCCAAAACATCAAAGGCTTTACTCAGGAAATAATGACTTGATCTCTCAAATATTGAAGTAAGTACTGTTCTGGTTGTCCTTTGTGAGATGTTAAAGCAGTCTTTTGCCAGCTCCCCCCCCCCTCTTTTGTATTGGGATATAAAAGCATATGAAAATTAAACACGGGTGAATTCAGTATACAGTATACACTGAGTTGCTCTCCTGGGACTATGCTGTTTCTCTGTGTTTCTTCCATGTCTCCGTTCCTCCTACCTAACATTTCTAATCCACGTGTCCCTGCCCTGGAACATATGAACCCATCTTGGCTGAACCATGACAGAAATCACCCAAATCACCCCAAAAATGTGGCTTGCAACAGTTATCTAGTTGGTCTAGAGTGCCAAAATACAATGATCACACTTTGACTAGTCAAAACGCTGAGTGAGGCGCTCCCTGGATCTTAGCAGCTGTGTGCAAGCACAGAATGCAAACCTTCAGGTAGCTCTAACAACCACTCCTCAGAAAGCTCCCACCAGCAGCTCAGAGTTCCAGAAGCCAGTCAGGAGAGGATGGGGGAACACTGAGGGTAGCCTGTCTTATTGTTGATTCTTGTAGCTCAGTGTCAGGACAACTCAGAGTAAGGCTTGAGCCTCTAAAAGGGGAAAAACAAAACTGAACCCTGAACCCACATGACACTTGCTGTGTCCATTTGAAAATGAGACGATGAAATGAGACACCATGTTTGCTTTGCTCTGCGCTGACGTGGAATTAAGGAGGAACACAGCACAGGATAGACTTCCTTTCAGTGGTGTTTAACTTGTTGCTTAACGCACTTACTAATTTTACTTTTAAAAGTACTTGATTTATATTTAAAAGTACACTGTTTTTCAAGTTGAAATGATAAAATTATATAAAATGATTTAAATGACCTGTAATTCTAATAGTCAGGATGATTCCAGGAGACATTTTGACAAATACGGGCTAGATCTTGTTTCAATGTCTTGTTTTTATTATTTTTGAAGTTTAGCATATTTTAAATTTGGCTTAGTGTCTTGGGGGTCTAATTTTTACATTCCATCCAGCCTTCCCAGTACCGTATAATTACTTGCTTACTATATAGTGTTAACATGACTTATTTATCCATCTCCTATCGTTTCATTCTTAATGCATCTAGAAATTATTTTTTAGATTTTGAAATACAAAACCTTTTAAAAATATATGTTTAATGTTAACCACTTC
>NW_026068030.1:326335-413835 GCF_014885135.2 Alexandromys fortis | reverse complement strand
TAGAATGTAGGCTGTAGGAAGGAAACTCGTGATCTTAGACACAGTAACTTAAGTGAGGTCTGAGAGACCTTGGTTTTGCTTGAGACACAGAAAATTGGGAAGGAAAAGTCACCATGCAGTATGTTTTGCATGATCTACTGAGTTGGGAACAGTATGAAGAACCTCAGTGTTACATAATACATAGTATCCATTAGTTTACTGTTTTTCTTTAAAGCATATTCAAGTAGAAAATAGATAAATCATAAGTAAATATTCAAGGAACTAAATCCAAATGAGTACTCTATTGTACTCTAAACAAACTGTGAGAGATTTGTTGCAACCATGTATAGACACAGGATACCTTATTCAGCTTGAGGATTTTATAGAGGTAATAACCAGTGACTGGTCCCTCTGCCTCTCTGCTCTTTCAGCTTCCACTCCCTGATATCTGATTCTGGTTTTGATTATGAAGGCCAATAAAATTTTGGGTAACACCCATGTTTTGTCTATAACCTAGCATTTTCAGCAAGAAAGGGCATTATATCCCATAGCTCTTCTGATTATTGAATGTTTTCAAAATTTGAAATACATTTATTACATATTAGATATTTCCATGCTTGATTTATTTTAGATATTATGCTTATATGTGGGTCAATGGCTCATTCATTTGTTTTCTGACTATTTGTATGTCTTCTAACCAAGTTTCAATTTATTATTTAGTTTTGGAATTTAATTTGATCTAATTTGTTCTGTAAAACTGAAGATGCATTAACATTTTTGTTTACAAAATGTTTGCATTTCTATGAAGAAGTTCAAATGACCAAAAGACACTTAAGGTCATGCTCAACCTCCTTAGCAAATTAAGACATGTCTGAGAAAATCCCTATGAAATATCAAACAAAGAAAGTATTTTGACATTATCTATTTTGATAAAACAATTGGGATATATAAGAACCATAAATAACTTCTCAGTGAATAAGTAGAGTTTCAGGAGAATGGAAACAGTGACATTTCATGTATGGTGTGTTGTCAACTATACATCTTCTAAGATTAAAGATAGTATGAATAAATGTGTGGGAAAAATCAGATGAATGTTGTGGTTGTTGTTGGTGGTTTATATGTATATGTTTAGCATGTTGGTATTTTACACATACACATGCCACTAAAATATTCGCTATTATATATGTATTTTCTAATATGTGTCATTGCCGAGAAAACACTAAATTTGACCAAAAAAAATTTTAACATATGTCATAAGACAAGATAAGGTTACCTTAGTCAATTTTCTATTGCCATGAAGAGACACAATGACCAATACAATTCTTAGAAAAAAAAAGCATTAAACTAGGACTTGCTTACAGTTTCAGGCTTTTGGTTCACTGCCATAATTGCTGTGAGCATGGCAGCATTCGTGCAGATTCTAATAACTACATCATTTTACCACTTTCCTTAATGCTAAGATTTTACTGCTCTCTGATCTAAACATCCCTCATTCTTTGTGGTAGTTTAAATGCCCACATAAGCTCATATGGAGTAACACATTTGGAAGTGTACTCTAGTTGGAAAGGGTTGGGTGACACATGTCTTTAATCTAGACCTTGAGGCTGGAGGGCACACTTTAATCTGGAGCACAACTTGTATTGGAAGTGTATCATTGCGGGGGCAGTCTTTGAGGTTGTGCACAAGCATTTTAAAGCATAATTTCATTATTAAACTGCAAGAGGGAAGGACCTGAATACGTGGACCATAATGTGAATGAAAGAAGTTTACAAATAAACGGTCAATCGTTGGCATATTACAAGATGCAATTTCCTAAGACAGTAATTATGACCAGAAACTCGGTGCTGGGAGGTCTCCAGTGGCTGTCAAGATCTTTTCAAAAAGAGTATTTAAGATGGACTACTTTCCTCAGACATATATCAAAACTGAAATGGAGGGGAGGTGCATAAAGCAGTCTGAGGTAGATATGGGAACCAAGGACTTTGCAGAGAAGATACATAAATGTAGGGAATCAATTCAGAGTCCTGCTCCCTATGATAGGGAAGCTAAATTTTTATCTACAAAGCTATCTCTATCATGACATGCAAATCTGGTTAACAATGCTGATTTGTGGGAAAACTGACATTACCCTGGCTTCTCTAGTCTGGACAATAGGGCATCATGTTATAGCCTCACAGGCAAAGGAAGATCTTGAAAACCAAGCATTAAATTCCAGCAAGGACAGTTCTGTAAAGTATCTTCCCACCCTTTAGAGTCAGAGTGGGGATAAGGACAAACCTTAATTGGTTGAATCTGGGAAGGTGTCAATTGCTGAAGAAAAGTCAAACAGCACAGATATTCTGGAATCAGTGGATATGAGCAAAATTGTGGAGGAAAAGCTCAACAGTAGAAGGAGAAAGTGGAGGCAAACTGTGCTTTCATGCCCCATCTTTGTCTTTGCATCCTCAGGCTGGATGCATTCAGGGTACCCCATCATGTGCCATCTGGAGTCTGTGCAGGAGCTCGTCAGTTTGGAAGACATGAGAAGTAAGGGCCTGTGGGGACCCATCCATGAGTTGGGTCACAATCAGCAGCGCCATGGCTGGGAGTTCCCTCCCCACACCACCGAGGCCACCTGCAATCTCTGGTCAGTCTATGTGCATGAGACAGTCCTGGGGATTCTCAGGGCTCAAGCCCACCCTGCATTGAAACCTAAAGAACGAGAGATGAGGATCAGAGACCATCTTCAGAAGGGAGTACCCCTGTCTAACTGGAATGTCTGGACAGCGCTGGAGACATATCTGCAGGTATGGAGCACAAATTCAAGGAGATGATGCTGACAGACTAATCAGTCATGTAGTAACTAACCTGCCTCCTAAGAGCGCTCCAATTCCTACATGACCCCCAAACCTGGTACCACTACCACCACCCCTTGATGTGGATCATTGATAGCATCTCTTAGCTCATATACTTGTATGATAAAAGTGAAACCTCTCCCAGTTCCAGACCCAGGATTTGGAATATACAAGGTAATGAAAAGTATATTGAGAAATTACATGGCATTTTTTTCTGTACTATCCTGATCTTTGACATAAAGGGAAGGCCCAGGGTCATATTCCAGACTTTTTTTCTCACTGGCTTTGCCCTTCATCTCCTAATAACTCTTCCATAATAGCCATTGTTTGGTTATAATTTGTTTTCCTTACCTTTAGAGTTTAGTAACTGTTACTAGCCTCTGTAACAGCAGAGAAATATCTACTTGCTATGTCTACCTGTAGACATATCTACAAGTTGGTATTGTAGGAAATATATCTACTAACTTTGATTACCTCACTAGAAGCAGAAGCATTGTTTGAATAAATGATAACCAAGCAATAGGAGAACAATGATGTCATAAAATTAGTCATTTTCCTGTGGGTAAGCATCTATTCCTGCCCCCCTCCAAAAAAAACATGCTTCCTGGTTTCCTGGTCAGTCATCAAAGCTTCTGGCCACAGCAGACGTTTTGCACTGTCTACTCCAACCCTGTTACAGAGCTAACAAGTCACAGAGGTTCATAAACTGTAAGTTGAGAATTTAGCCATTTTTTTTCAAAAGCACCCACTTAAACAGCCCATCTAGAACATAGAGTCGGGATTTAACAGCAAGCCCTGCTGCTACACTCTAATGTTTCCCTTCACTGATTTTGAAGACTGGGTGAGATATGGTCTCAGTCAATGAGTAACTCAACTCAGTCAGGTTGGGAAAAAATCTTAAGATCTGGATAATACATTAAAAAATAAAGCTAATAATAAACTGCCTTTTATTGAGTGGCTCTTTATCCATTAGGGTTTTAGAGAGCATCTGTCCTAGATTGCGGGATAGAGTTTGACTGTCAAGGGCTGCTGTGATCCAATAAGGCAGCATTTATATGGAAACACAGGATTAGAGATGGGACAAACAACAGGTTTGAAGGTGATGGGAAGCAGTTCCTGATGGCGAGATATATCTAGGACCATGCACACAGGCAGCATTCACATTCGCAAACTCAATACCATATTCCCCCTTTCTTTGTCTTTCCAGCTCCAGGAGACCTTTGGGTGGGAGCCATTCATCCAGCTCTTTGCTGAATACCAAACCCTCTCTGGCCTCCCCAATGACAATGAGAGCAAGATGAACTTATGGGTGAAGAAGTTCTCTGAAACCGTGCAGAAAAACCTGGTCCCCTTCTTTGAAGCCTGAGGCTGGCCTGTCCAGAAGGAATTGTCTGAGAGCCTGGCCCACCTGCCTTCCTGGCAGGATCACCCCATGAAGGTGTACATGAGTGTGGAGAAGTAAGGGATGTGGAGCAGGAGGGGCAGCGGTGCAGTGGGATGAGAAAGGACCACACTGCCAGCTTCACCACTGTGTTCTGGCTTGAGACTCTCACTGCCTTAACTATTTTTCTCAACCATTTTTCTTTACAATGTATTTTGGGTTGTTTTCAATATAATTCCAGTCTCTCTTTAGAGTCCAGAGCTCCTGTGAAATGAACTTAGAGAATGTCCCTTCTGACATCCCATCAGCACATCCTCAACTCAGGGACCATATTTTTAGATATTGACATTCCTTAGATAGTTGACAGTTGTTTTGCACATGAAAGGCATTAAGGAATTCTTGCTACATGAAAGAACACCAAGGTTTACTGACATAGAAGTCCAATTTCCTAGAAACTGTGCACAGTGTTTTCTCAGTTACATGGATAATAATTCCAGCAGATTTCCAAGGCCGATACAACTAACATCACCTCACCATATAGGAGAAAATGACATGGATATTAAACAAGTTCTGGAATCAAAACTGAGAAGAGAAAGATTCATGGTTTGACAGATGTCCATAACAATGATAAACTGTAGAGTGTATTCTCAACTGATTTGTAATTTTAACAAAAATTTTCCCAAAAGAGAGATGAAAGTTTAATGATCTCTAATTTTTTCCTATGTTCTTTGTTGCATTTTGACTAAATATCAGATTGAATCTCTCAATAGTTTTAGTATCTAATATTTTTAACCTCAGCATAGGCTCATCTGGCTTAGGGGGACGAGTCTTCAGAAGAAATTTGAACCAAGGTGTTTCAGTTCCCTAACTTATGGTATTCTTAAGTTATGATTTGAGGAAGGGTCGAGTCGAGGGATAATGCTGGAATTAGTAGGTTACCTAGGAGACAAAACCAAAACCTAAGCTTGCACACACCAACTGTTTGTAGGACTTTGAGCCCTGCGGTGGTGTTTTCTCACTTGTGCTGCCGGATGCTGCCTTAACCTCTCGTTTTAACGCTCGTGATTTTGAGTCTGTGGCTACAACATCCACAGATTAATCTTGGATGCATAAAACCCATTCTCCGCTCACAGTATTATTGTTCTAAGGTTAGAAACCTTATTAGAAGAAAATGTTGAAGAATAGTAAGCTCTATGACAAAGTCCCAGTGTGAGTGTGTGGGGAGTCATGAAGTCCCACCTCCAACTGAAGAGCTGTGGCAATCTATGGCTGCTGGGAGAGGAGTCAGCTTTCTTCAGAGCTGTAGCCCCCAAGAGGTTACCTACGACTTACACCACTCACATACAGGCAGCTCTGAGTGGACTTGGTGCATTTAATCAATGAGAATATGAATGTGGGGGGAATAGATATCTGGGGATGGGGCATGTGGAAAAGAAATGTGGAGTGGTTTTGATCAAAGCATCTTATGGGCGGGTATGGAATTCTCAAACAATAAAAAAGAACAACAAGCTAGATGCACCCAGCTTTTATAGATGGGAGTTTGTTCTTGTGATTTGTCTTAAACTAGACACTTTGGTTTGGTCACCTCTTGTACAGGGCATTGGTTTCTTGGATTGGGTCTCTCTCATGAGCCACCTTCTTTCTTGGAGTCAAAGTCCCATCAGTTCTCCTGTGTGTGCAATAGAAAGAGTCAAGCTGGTTTGGAAGGGATTGATTTACTTGTAGAAGGAAGCACGCGATCCCAGCTTGACCCATCTGATTCATATCGTCTAACCTCAACTAGTTCAAGTACTGGAAGGTGGTCCAGATTAAGTTGATGAAGGGCAAGTCACAGATTTTAATGCATAGATTGGAAAGCAGACATTGCCTTAGGTACTGGGGGGAAAAAACTTAATTGCACAAAGTTTTAATCATTGTAGTTAGACCAAGAGATGGTTGAGGGTGATTGTTCTTTTTGTTTGTTTGTTTGTTTAGAAAGTTTATAACAAGCTTGTATTATGATTTAGGAATTTCATAATGTAAGCATATTACTCATAGCATTAGAAATAAATTTTAATGATTCATTTATTTTTATTTTGCAAGCAGTGGTATTATGTATGGATGTGTGTCTGTGTGAGGGTGTCATATATCCTGCTTGGCTGTACTCTGCTAAGCAGTTGTCTGAAACAGCTTTATTCATCAACCAATAAAAGAAACACAAATGCAGAAGGGCATCTCACATCAAACTTCTCCCAGGTCCTCCCCACCTACCTGTCCACTTAACTTTTTGTTCTATCTTTATATATAATAAAAAAAAGTGGATGAAGTTTTCCTTGATTTGAGCACTACATGTATTTCAAGACTTGAGTCTCATCTCTCCCTTTCTTCTAGCAATGATAACCATGTCCTTTATGGACATCATCTTTCTTATCTCTAGACTGTTCACTGCTTCTGTATCTTTTTTGCATCTATCGACTTATACTTGATAAAAGAGTAGAGACTCTTCTGGCTTCTAGGCTTCCTTTATGGTAGAATGAAAATGAACAAACCAACAAAGCACATGTTCTACTGGGAATTATTTTTTAAAAGATGAAGAATCATAATGCATGCATGATTTTATATTTATCATAAGAAAGGGGAACAATTTTCCATTAGGTATTCATGTGTTTTTATTCAGACAGCAAACATAAATGGCCTATAATCTTTTAGAAATACAAATAATTTCAACTTATATTTTATCTGGTATTTAAATATCAGTAAAAAAAATAATCGATATGGCTTAGTGTTGCATTTAGTAAAACCTTGCCATGTAAGGAAAGATGCACCATCTTGGGACCCACATTATAGGATCATGATGGGGTGTCTAATCACTTAGAGCAACAGAGAAGTCTTTCCTAATTCACATGAAGCTGATATGTACTTAAAGAAGAGACATCTGTGTATTAAGTTGTATTAATATGTTGTTGCTTTTAAGGTCTTCTCTTTCAGCAATCCATCCATCTACTCATCTGCTATCTTCTCCTTCTTCAGTTCCTAAACTAAAGATCATTTTCTCTGGCCATGTCCTCATGCTTTGATGCAATCTGTGTTTTCCTTGTATGACAATCATCCCCTAGGTAATGACTTAGATGATGTCTCCCACTCCATGGAGACTTTGTCAAAGCAGAGACCATGCTCTCTATTTCACTGCTGTGCTTGCTAACCCACCCCCACCAGATATGAGTCTGTCATGAAGCAGGTTGGCTGTGGGTATTCCCTGCACTAGCATACTCTAAACAATCTGCAATTGCAGCGAAGATCAGAAGTGGAGTGCTGATGCCTGTTCCTGCTCTGTCTTTGAAGGACTATCCTATCTATCACAGTCCAGGAAAAAAAAATAACACTTCCACTCTTCCACAGTAAAGCTTCAGTGGTGCAGTTACCATAATTCCCTGTGCCTAGCCTCTGAATGCAGGCTTCATTGTGAGCATGGCTTTTCCAATTCCATGTGTGTGAGTGTGTGTGTGTGTGTGTGTGTGTGTGTGTGTGTGTGTGTGTGTATGAGTGTTCTGCTGCTGCCTAGTGCCTACAGAAAACAACAGATGTTATTGGATCCCTTTGGAATGGAGTTAAGATGTTTACTTCATGGAAAGCAGAAGCCACATCTCTATACACCTACAGGTGATGAAAGAAGAGAACATCACTTTCCCGTGTTAGGGGTAAACTGAGAAATAAGGGATTTGGGGGATGGTTAGAAGTAAAACTGTAAAGTCTATCAAGCCCCAGTCTATGGGACAAACCCAAGTGAGAAGTACTGCAGACAGATGGAGGAAGGAATCTCTTCACCCTGAGGAATAAAGAGCTCACTCTGAGGTGAAGCCCCTCAGCAATCACTTAAAATAACACAAGGATCCTACAAGCTGCCAACCCAGAGGGGCAACTGGACTAGCTCCATTTAAGAAGTCTCTCAGTGGGACCTCTATAGTTTTATGCTTTCCAACAAATTTCCTGCTTGACTTCATTGTCCTTTCAAAGCAGCAGATACAGAGTGGAAAAAGGTGTTTTCCACTGATAATTCTGAGGGAGGACTGTCTTAGTCAGGTTTCTCTAGAGGAACTGAACTAACAGGATGAGCATGTATATATAGAAAGGGGATTTGTTAGAATGAATTATAAAATTTAGTCCATGTAACCCAACAATGGCTGCCTATGAACATAAGTTTCAAGAATCTGGTAGTTGTTTTCAGTTCACAAGAATGAATGTCTCAGGTGATCTTCAGTATATTCTGGAGCCCCAAAGAAGTTCTAATGCCAGTGAGTGTTGGAAGGCCCTTCTGGCTGGTCCAGGTTGCAGTCTCTAGGGGTTTGGCAGCTTTTCCCATAAGTCTGACAATGTGGAAACTCCCTCCCTCCCCAGAAAAAAATTTTCCCTCTATTTGCCCTGGTAGAATGTTTCTAGGCCTGGAGGACTGACCTTATCTGAAAGTTGTATCTAAACCAGGTGCTTGACTTATCTTTAGCTTGAATCCTGGCACAGATTCCTCCTAGCAGACTTGTGCTAAGAGTTCTGCTATAGGACCCTACTGCCTCATAGGAAGCCTTGTGATAGAAATGTGTCACTTAATGCAAATTAGGGTTTGTCCCCAGGCTTCCCAATCCTATGTATTTCTTATACCCTGGAATAAAGTTGAGCTGATTCACCAAAGTCTGTCTCCAGAGGGCTGTCTCTGTCATACACACAGTCGTCCTAACCCTGTTTCCCACTTCTGCTCCTTCCATCCTTCTGGACCAATGCAGTGAATGATCCCAGGGAAGAGGAAGAACCACAAATGAGGAAATGGACTTGCTAGGAAGGGCTTCTTTCTTCCATCTCCTTAAGGTAGGCTGCCAGCAGAAGGTGTGGTCCACACTAAAGGTAGATCTTTCTAGCTCAATAGATCTGGATTGAGTTTATTTCCCCACTTTAAAGATCCACATTACAAGTAGGTCCTTCCACTTCAATTGACTTAATTAAAAAAAAAATCCTTTACAGATATGTCCAGTCATTTGGGTTTTTGTTAATTCCAGATGTAGACAAATTTACAACCAAGAAGAGCTGTCACAAGGACTAATAAAGATATATGAAGAACAGAATAACCAGGATCAATAAAACAAATTACAGCTCACGCTGGTGAGGATGTAGAGTAAGGGGAGCACTCCTTCATTCTTGATGGGAGTACAAACTTGTGCAACCACACTAGAAATCAGTGTGGTGGTTCCTGAGGAAGCTGAGAATTGATCTACCTCAAGACCCAGCTATACCACTCTTGGTCATATACCCAAAGGAAACTTCATCCTACTACAGAAACACTGACTCAATCTTATTTATTGATGCTCTATTCATAATAGCTAGAACCTGGAAACGATATCAGTGTTTCTCACTAAGAATAGATAAAGAAAATGTGGTATATGTACACAATGAACATTACCCAGCTGTTAAAATAATGACATCATGAATTTTGCAGATAGATGGATGGAGTTAGAAAAAAAATCATTCCTGAGTGAAATAGCCCAGACCCCAAAGGAAAAATATAGTATGTATTCACTTATATGTGGATGCTATCTGTTAAGTCTTCTGTAAGCAGTCTATAATCCATAAAAGCACAGAGGTTAGGCACAGAATAAGGGACTAGGGGGATGACTAGATCACCCCAGGAAAGGGAAATACAATAGATGGATGAGGAGGCTAGTACAGGAGAATCAAATGGGAGGGGGAAGGAAAGGTCATGGAGGGAATAAGGGGGGGAACAGCTGAAACTAATGGCCATTTGAGGGATTGTATGGAAACTTAATACAGTAGAAGCTTCCTAAAACATATACATATGTGAAAGCTATCTAAATTGAATTGCCTAATTCCACGGAAATCAGAACCACAATTGCAGTGCAAGAGCCAGAGAGGATCAAGGAATGAAAGGTCTTCTAACCACAGCAGGATCAATGCACATATAAACTCACAGAGGTTGTGGCACTATGCACAGAACCTACACAGGTTTTGGGCCCAAGGAGTCCCCTAGTGCTGAGAGGAGAAGTCGTCCCAAGCCCCCATCCCTAATCCAGAAGCTATCTCCAATTGATAATACTCACAAATTTAAAATTAGTTTTTTCCAGAGAGTCCCACTGGAGATGCAAACCATTCTTAAGGCCAGGTCCCTTGTCCAGCACTATATTCCTGACACAACATGAACTCAAGGATACTTTTGGAGGTTGTTTGTTGTCTCACAGTGCTCTGCCTGAGCTTTCCCCCCACTTTCCCTACAGGTCTTTGCTTATGATTTCTGATTCTTCTTTTGAGAATTTCTATTCATGCTAATTTACATGTCTCTGCATCTATTTGTGTTTCTTGTGCTTTCTCTTTGGCTCTTTGTTTGCTTGTTTGTTTTTCTTTTTTGGCCTGGTCTTCATGTTTTTATGTTATTTTATTTTTTTTGCTTTTGAGTCACTTATTTTTTTTTCATTAGATGCCTGCTTGTTTTCTAAAGGAGCAAAGCAGAATTAGGGAAGTTGAGAACCAGTGACTTAAGGTACGTGTACCTTGGTTGAATGACCTTTATTATCCAGTAATAGTTTTCTGCTTGAATCCCGAATATGCAGTCCAGAATTTGAGTGGGGTCTAATGCAGGCAGAAGCTTGGGCCATGGCGAATCTGACAGCAAGTTAATACTATCCCATCAGCATACGTACCTTAGGTCAGTGGTTCTCAACCTCCCTAATGCTGCAACATTTAATACAGTTTCTCATGGTGTGATGACCATAAGCCAAAAAATTATTTTTGGTGCTACTATATGGTTGTAATTTTTCTAGTTATGAATTGTAATGTAAATATTTGTCTTTTCCCATGGTCTTAGGTGATCATTTTGAAAACCACTGACTTAGGGTATGATCAACATCCTGTCCTACCTACACTAGTTTAAAATCTCCAAAAATAAGGGCTTAGTGATGCCATAGAGAAAGTTGGTCTTAAGTTCAAGACCTTTGTTTTCTTAGGGATATTCCAAATCCATGATTACTGTATTGGATGAGAGAACCACAACCTTCATATATGGTATGATATCCAGAGGATGAAAACAAACTACATTCCTAGCAAGATGAATGCATTTTGAGAAAAGGAGTCACCCTGACATATTTTTGAGAAGTAAATACTAATAATCGTAAAGAATATGTACCTCTTCATCTTTTGGTGAATGTGATACAGTCAGTAACTTGTTAAGAAAATGGACAATTACTATCAGAAAACCAGAACACTGGTATGTTGTCTCACTAGGTGAACCACCAAATAGCCTTCTGCTGGAAAATACTGCTAAAATGAGATAACAAAAATAGCTAAGGGGAATCACTTAATTTTTTTTAAAAAAAGAAAACATGTGCTATGGGAACTCTTTCAGTCCATAGCCTTTATGATACCAGCCCACTTGGGCGTGGTCTTTTATACTATATATGCAGCTGTAAATCTTGCATGTGCTCACTCTCCACTGTAGGATTCAGTTCCTCTTCCCCATTCATGTAGAGGACTGTGATCTGTGAGTCTACCTCTGAATAAAGAACCCTTTATTATACTCAGTTCTGAGGTAGTGTGGGATTACTTTATAGCATTCATCATCATCTTGTGCCCACACAAATCCCAACTCCATGCCTACCAGGATAGGTCCAAAAGACCCAAAAGGTCCGCTGCCCTGAGTGTTATTCCTTGGAAACTACAGCTCCCAGACTTCTCCTGGATCACCTGCGTGCGCGCTGGCCGCGCCCAGGTGAAGACCATTACTCCCAGATAACCTTGCGCCCCCAGTTAAAAGCGAGCGCTCCACGAGGTTTCGCTCTCTTGCTCCCTTGGTCCTTTTCCCTTTACCCTTGTGTGTCTNCCAGGTGAAGACCATTACTCCCAGATAACCTTGCGCCCCCAGTTAAAAGCGAGCGCTCCACGAGGTTTCGCTCCCTTGCTCCCTTGGTCCTTTTCCCTTTACCCTTGTGTGTCTGCATGTCCCGCCCTTATCGTGTTCCCCTCTCCCCATTAAACACACCCACGTGGGAACCGCGTGTCTTGTCCTTCCTTTGCGCGTGTCCCGTCTATCCTGTGTTCGTCCACACGCCCGCGCCCGCCCCGCCGCCGTTTTAAAGGAATAATACTGAGGTCTCCCACCCTACCAGCCTGGCTTGACTTCACCTACTAAGCAGTTTGTTTGTTTGTTTTTCCAAAACCCCACTGCAGCAGAACTACTGAAAGGTGACTTGGCAATTTCCCAGGTTCGCACCCACCTCCCCACTCCTGACTTGCACAACTTATAGTTTGTGTTCCCTGCTCTGGGATCCTTGATATTCTAGTCAAAATAAACTTTCTGTGTGTGGAATTGATTTAATGGCTCTTAATTGTCAAGCAAAGCATATTTGTCAGTATTTAACTAGGCACCAACTCACAGAACAAAAGCAGCATGGGACTGTTCACGCAGATGGGTGTGTCTTTCCACCATTCAGCTGCAACTGTGACACCTGCTGACCAATAAAGATTATTACACCTACAGCAATTTACTGGAATCCCCCAGCAGAGTTAAGTGAATTGATAAATTTGAAACTTATACGATTGAAGACAATATTACCATTCAAGAATTTAATAACATTTTTGCTTATAGTATAGATCGCATTCTGCGAGGCTTATATGGTTTTTCTGATACATCCATTTACTGGATATTGGGACTTAGCCTTGTTTTTCATATTCTATTTCGAAGAAAATGTTTTGATAGCAGAGCAAAGAATCAGGTACTTTTAGAGATGATAATAGTCTTTACAGACTAAAAATGAGCATCTTACTGACAGGATTAATACTGTCAAAATTAAAAAGCTAACTGAAAAGGGTAACTTTAATTTGACAGACCAAGTTCAATCCTTGTCAAAGGGTACTGGGAAATTATCTGAAAGATTTCATACTATTGAATTTGACAATCAAAGGGGCATGCCTTTAATCCCAGCACTCGGGAGACAGAGACAGGTGGATCTCTGTGAGTTCTAGGCCAGCCTGGTTTACAAGAGCTAGTTCCAGGACAGGAACCAAAAGCTACGGAGAAACCCTGTCTCTAAAATCAAAAAAAAAAAAAAGTTATGCTAGGTTAGCAGATAGAGTGTATCTCCAGGAAGGCAATCCACATGCTATCCACATAATGTCCAAGGATGAGACATTATTTTTAACAGAAAAATTTAATAGCTTGGAATAACATGTGCAAAATGAGGACCAGAGGCTAGGTGTGGCAATGAGATCACTAGAAATATATACAAGCCAAGAGATTCAGGCTTTACAAAAGACAGTAGTCAAAAGACTTGAAATGATGTAAGAAATAATTGGAGCTGATAAACAGGGAGAGAAGGTACAAAGACAGGCTTAACATCACCAGTACATGTCAGAGTTAGAGATGAGTTACCCAGGGTATTAGTTTCCTACCCTGTAATCACCTCTGAAGAAGCACCAAGTTCTAAATGCCCAAAAGGATCCAAAGAATGTAGATGAAAATTTATAGGTATGGACAATCTTAAAGAAATTAAGCAAGCAGTAGTATCTTATGGCTTGCATTAGGGAGATGATAAGGCTACCACACATGATTGCCTTCAATTAGTTTCAGTGGTCCTGGAAGATGGGCTGAAACTGCTGTGGAAATGCTACTAGTGAAAAGAAGAAAAAAATAGAAAAACAGGGAAAAGCAAAAGGATTTGAGGCTTCCCAAGATCCAATTCTTGGTGAGGGCAGTTATGCTGACCCACAGGATCAAACTCTTTACAATGAACACATATTATCCCTGTGCCACACAGAAGCCATAAATTTACAGTATTCAAGAACCAGGACAATTAATTGAATCATATATTATGGCTAAATAAACAAGGCCAAAGAGAACCCTTTAGTGACTTTTTATAAAAATTAACTAAGCCTATACAAATAGGAGTAACAGACCTAGATGTTAGATGAGTACTTATTGAATCTCTGCCTTTTGAAAATGCCAACTTAGAATGCAAAAAGATACTTGGGCCTTTAAAGGTTAGATCAGTGCCAATGAATGAATAGATTCTGCATGCAAATCTACTGACTTTTTTAAGTTGATCTTGTATTCTGCCACATTACAGAAGGTATATATCAGCTTTGAGAGTTTCCTGATAGAGTTTTTGGGGTCACTTATATATACTATTATGTCATCTCCAAATAAAGAATGTTTGACTTCTTCCTTTCCAATTTGAATCCCCTTAATCTCCTTTTGTTGTCTTATTGCTCTAGCTAGAACTTAAAGAACTATGTTGAATAGATATGCAAAGAATGGACAGCCCTGTCTACTGTGGAGTCACTTTGAGTTTTTCTCCATTTAATGTGGGAGTCAATCTACCTCAAGACCCAGCAATACCACTCTTGGGATATACCCAAAGGATGATCAATCATATACTACAAGGACATTTGTTCAACTATGTTCATAGCAGAACTATTTGTAATAGCCAGAACTTGGAAACAAACTAGATGTACCTCAACTGAAGAAAGGATAAAGAATGGATAAAGGAAATGTGACACATTTACACAGCAGAAAAAAAAAACAATGACATCTTGAAATTTTCATACAAAGAGATGGAACTAGAAAAAAAACATCCTGAGTGAGATAACCCAGACCCAGAAAGATGAACATGGTATGTACTTACTCATAAGTGGATACTAACTGTAAAGAAAAGAATAATAAGCCTACAATCCATTACCCTAGAAAAGCTAACTAACAACCTGAAACCTAAGAGAAATGTATACAAATCCCCCTGGGAAGGAGAAATAGACAAGAACTCCTGACAAAATTTGGAGCATGAAGTTGGGGGGAGAAGGGAGGGCAGAAGGAGAGGAGGAAGGGAGAAGGGATGGGAGGAAAAGAACTTGAGGGTACAGGATAGTCAAGATAGAGAAAGGACAGAGATAGAGAGCAAAGAAGAGACATTTTGATTGAGGGAGCCATTATGGGGCTAGCAAGAAACCTGGCACTAGAGAAATTCCCAGAAATCCACAAGGATGACCCCAGCTAAGACCCTAAGCAATAGTGGAGAGGGCACCCAAACTGGTGACTTGACCTGTAGTCAGATTGATGACTATCTTAAATGTCATCACAAAATCTTTATCCATTAACTGAAGGAGACAGGGGCAAAGACCCAAAGGGGAACACTGAGCTGAGCTCCCAAGGTCCAGTTGAAGTGTGGGAGGAGTGAAAATATGAGCAAAGAGGTCAAGACCATGATGGGGACACCCACTGAAGCAGCTTACCTGAGCTAATGGAAGCTCACCAACTCTAGCAAGACAGGAAAGGAACCAAGTTACACCCTCTGAATGTGGATTCCTTTTGTATGGCTGCAGTAGACTGTGGGGCAACTGGCAGTGGCACCAGGATTTGTCCCTGCTGTTTGTATTGGCTGTTTGGAAACCATTTTCTTTGGATGGATACCTTGCTCAACCTGAATATAGTAGGGAGGGCCTTGATCCTTCCTGGGAGCAATGTGCCTTGCCCTCTCTGGGGAGTGGTTGGTGGTGTAGGGAGGAAAGTAGAGAGAATGGGAGGAGGAGATGGTGTGGGAGCTGGGAATGGTATATAAAATGAAAAAAAAAATAGCTTGTTTGATGATGGACTCTGTAAAGTAATCTCACATTAGCTCAGACCTGAGTATAATAATTTATTTAGGGGTAGACTCACAGATCACAGTCCTCTGCATGAATGAGGAACAGGAACAGAATCCAGCAGGAGAGAAAGAGTGCACACAAGTTTTAAGCTACATTTATAGTATAAGAGAATATGTCCAAGTGGGCTTGTATCTTAAAGGCTATTGGTTGAAGGAGTTCCCACAACACCACCCCTTTTGTTTAAATAAAAGAATTCTAAGCATAATACAAAATATACAGTAAGAACAATTATCAAGCATAAAAATTAGAATTACAACAAACCTAAACAATATCAAGCAAGAAATATATACTAAATGTTTTAATAATTATCCCATTTTAAGGAGTCTAATTCTTGTATTAGAAATGGCTTGGTCAAGTCATGAGAGGAAAGTAACTATCACTATCTAGTCTTAAACCCCATTAAAGACCTGAGAAAGGAAATAATGTTACTTGAGTAGACAGGAAGCACAATCAAGCAACTTCTAAAATGTGCAATAAATGAGAGAAACAACTGGCTACCTGAACAATCACCCAAAGTCTCATTGTAACATTGTAGCAACCAACTTTGGATAAGACCTAGAGTAACTGATAGACCATTTTTCAGTGGCAGGAAAATTCAAAACCATCTTACCCTGTTTTGGCAAGGCTTGGCAATCTTTTTTCTTGTATCCTGATTTTCCCATCCAAAACACCATGCATTTTGTCAATGGTCGAGACATGGTAGTTCCTTGCTCAAAGACCAGTTTTGCCAAGAAGAAAGCAAGCCCCAAGTAGAGTTTCTTTGGTGTTCAACATTCTCTCAGAAATAGATTTGTGATGCTTGAAGCAATTGTGTTCATGTCAACAGAACCCTAATTTATTTAAATGTCATATTTTATATAAGTTTCTTGAAGAGGCTAATTTGGATGCCTAATGATAGTCACATACACACCTGTGTCCAGTGATTCCTCAATTACAATGTAATTATACACACTCTTCACTTTGGTCATTGATCATTTATAATATTTTCTATTGGAATTTTTGAATCATCCTCTACATTTATCCCATCATCTAGAACATTATTTTTTTTACAGCAGGAAATGGATATTTTAATTTCCCTGGTGTGGCATGTCCTCCACAGTGACTGAGACTGATTGGACCACGTTTGACTTGGGGGTCTGCAAGAGGCCCCCCAAGGAGTTCTCCAATGGTATCAAGTTGCCCTGTCTTTTGTTGATTTACATTCTTTGGTCCAATGTCGGCATTTGCCACATATTCTATATAATCCAGAAAATTGAGATCTTCTATTTATGCCATTCCCAGAGGAGACATTAATCCTAGAAATGTCTTGTCTACAATCCTTTCTTAGATGTGCTATTCTACCACAATTAAAACAGTTAGCATTTTGATATATCCTCAGACTTTGAAAATTGTTTCTTTTACCCAAGACTCAGTTTTATAGCTAAATGTCTCAACATTCATAGCCACAAATAACATAAAATATTTTGGAGTAAAACTAACCAAAGAAGTGAAAGACAATCACCATCAGAATCCTAAAACAATTCTTCACAGACCTTGAAATAACAATACTCAATTTCATGTGAAAATAAGATACCCAGGATAGCCAAATCAATCCTGACAATAAAAGAACTTCTGGAGAGATCACCATCCCTGACATCAAGCTCTATTATAGAGCTACAGTAATGAAAACAGCTTGATATTTGCATAAAAACAGACAGGTTGACCAATAGAATAGAGTTAAAGACTCAGATATTAAGCCACACACCTATGAACACCCGATTTTTGACAAATAAGCTAAATTATACAATAAAGAAATGAAGGTCTTTTCAACAAATTGTGCTGGCATAAATGGATGTCAACATGCAGCAGAATGCAAAATAGATCCACATATATCCCCATGCACAACACTCAAGTCCAAACGGATTAAAGACTTTAATATAAATCTGACCTGATAGAAGAGAAAATGGGAAGTATGCTTGAACACATATGCCCAGGATACCACTTCCTAAATATCACCCCAGTAGCACAGACACTGAGAGCAACAATAAATAAATGGGACCTCCTAAAACTGAAAAGCTTCTGTTAAGTAAAGGACACAGTCAATAAGACAAAAATGCAGCCTACTGAATGGGAAAAGATCTTCACCAAGCCCACATCAGACAGAGGACAGATCTCCAAAATATATAAAGAACTCAGGAAATTAGACATCAAAATTTCAAATAATTCAATTTAAAAATGGGGTACACATCAAAACAGAGACTTCTCAACAGAAGAATCTCAAATGGCTAAAAGACACTTAAGGAAATGTTCAAAATTCTTAGTCTTCAGGGAAATGCAAATCAAAATGACTCTTAGATTCCATCTTACACCATCAGAATGGCTAAAACCAAAAACACCAATAGTAGTTTATGCCAGAGAGGATGTGGAGTAAGGGGAACACTCATACATTGCTGGTGGAAAAGCAAACTTGTACAACCACTCTGGGGATCAGTATGGTAGTATCTCAAAAAATTGGTAATCATTTAATTTCCATGATGAATCGGTCCTGTGTAGTGTGCTGTCTTGCTGTCTACAGTGATTTTTCTCTCCCCCTTGTGGCCATGTATGAACATTGCAGCTTCTGCCCTTCAAATACATTGGAAACTTTCATCAGGCAAACTCCATTTCCCACCCTAGTTTCAGTGAAAAAGAAAAGATCCCTCCTCCTGAAGCAAATTATTTTTCACCATGATTTTCATTTTCTGTCTCTAAAATTCTCCCAAATTAATATGCTTCAGTTTGAGGGAAACATTCACATATATTGTGCTAGAATGAATTCAAGATCTTAGGATAAAATAGCTTTGCCTTCATCAGTTACATAATGCAATATATCTAAATCATATCTCATTAATCTTATATCTTCTAGAATTAAATAAATACTTATATAATAACCCAAGAACTTTCTAAAACTGACACCATGTGTCTGGCTAACAAGACAGCTAAACTGTAAAGAAATATGTGCCCAAAGAAAACATGGCTTCTCTCACTTAAACATTGCCTTCTAAATAAAACATTGACAGCTGAGCATGACTTTAAAATTAATAGAAGCAACCTACTCAATATTTTCACAACTTTCTCCCATCCACTCCTCTGCAGGCGGAGTTCTCTGAGAAAGGCAAGAAGGTAGTTCATTTCAACAAAAGTAAGTAACTGGTGTTGATTCAAACTTCTGGAGTCTATCCCCCAGGTAGTTTATTTTAGGCATACTTTATTTGGTAAAATAAATTAAAATTTATGCACAATCTGGTAAAATCTTTTCTGCCGATAACGCAGTCCCATGTGCACGATGATGCTTAAGATATGACTACATCTTAAGTCTTTGTAAAGTACATGTGACATCTTCTATAAAGTCGGGTTCTATAAGTTGAATACATGTGATACCTTCCATAATGATAGGTTCTATAGGTTGACATTCTTACAACAAGGGTCTGGGTGGGGCCCTGTGTGGTCTCAGCCACAGGGTGTAAATGTCACCAGGCTATCAACCCTTCAATTCCCAGCCTTCAGGGCTGAAGGCTGAAAGAAGGTTATGCATTTTCCCATTAAAAGGACAGCTCTTTCACATGCCTGGTTCCCCTGTCTGTGAGCATAAGGACCTCCCTCATCTGGAGTATGCACAAGTTAGTGACCTTTCCTGGAGAGAGAATGCAATGTGAAACCCAAGATCTCATGGAGCCACAACAAGGGCTGCCTCTCTATTTGGCTCAGCTAGCATGAAAAAGGGACACTTGGCCAGATGGAGCATCTTCTTGAGCCAGACAAATAAAATAACTTTACTCTCTGAATAGCACAGAGTATGAAATAGTCTGTTTATCTCTGCTGTAACAAAATATTAGAGCTGGCTACTGGACAAAGGTTAGTTTTCAATTGGCATATAATTCTGGAGAAGCAAGAACAAAGGGCTAAAACTTGTAGCTTATAATAACCTTCATGTCTAGGAATACAGGACAAAAGACAAGGAACAAACAGATGATTTCTCTCTCTCTCTCTCTCTCTCTCTCTCTCTCTCTCTCTCTCTCTCTCTGTGTGTGTGTGTGTATGTGTATGTTGTGTATTCT
Organism: Alexandromys fortis; assembly: GCF_014885135.2. Taxonomy (NCBI): domain Eukaryota; kingdom Metazoa; phylum Chordata; class Mammalia; order Rodentia; family Cricetidae; genus Alexandromys; species Alexandromys fortis. The sequence goes on along the minus strand of NW_026068030.1, from coordinate 393,901 downwards.
CTTTCACTCTTACTTTAAAGGTATTAAGACCCAATAATAGGAAGTTTATCCTAAAAAATAATCTAATCCTAATCATTCCCCCAAAGGTACCATGATGAGGAATGGTCACACATGAAAGCAGGGTCACAATAATTTGCAAACAGAATTCATTTAGTTGCTTGCCTTTTATTTTTTTAACTGGTTCCTTTATCTATTTTGACCAATCTTAGTCTCTGCTTACTCTGTCACATCTGAAAGAAGCATGGGAACAAATTTTGACACTACTTTTGAGACCCTCATGAATAGAATGTCCAGCTGGGATCTTCCCAAAGAACCCATTCCTAGTGAACTCTTTATTAGGGAGGCTGCCTTCCCAGTGATGGTGAATGACCAGGTACTTATTGCTGCCTTTTCCTATGGCCAAGGCAGCCTGGTGGTCATATCCTATGAGGGCTACCTGCTACATGCTCAATTCCCTCCATTTCTTGTCAATGCAGGGAGCTGGCTCTGCCCCTCGCCAGGGGCTCCATCGCAGTGTATTCCTCCTTGGCATCACTGGTAAACATCCTAGATTATTCTGGTCTAGAGGCACTGGTTTAGCCTAACCCTTGAGAGGTTCTGGGTGTTTACTGCACTGATGCCTACAATGACAGTTTGACTGAGAAGCTGGTCCAGTTTGTGAAGCATGGTGGGGGCTTGCTCATTGGAAGCCAGACCTGGTATTGGGCCAGTCAACGTGGCCATGACAAAGTGCGGTCCAGTTTCCCTGGAAACCAGGTGACAAGTGTGGCTGGCGTGAACTTCACAGATGTCTATGGAGATATAGACAGATTCAAGGTCTCTAAGAAGGTACCCAAGATCCCACTCCACATCAGGAGAGTCTGCCAATACAACCCCTTGTAGATTCTAACTCTTTGTAGATAACGTTGGTGTCCCCTCTTCAGTGTGTGTCCATTTGAATGAAAGCGATTATTTTTACTCATTATTCTAACTGCTGCAAATCACAAACATGGTTGTGAAAATGCCTCAAGGTTCAAGAAAAGCCAGTCCACCTGGCCACTCCCTTCTCTGGAAAAGCAATCACTCACTTCCGAGAAAAGCTCGCCCTATTTGCCATTGTTTCTCCACTTGGAGTGCCTAAAACATAGACTGCTCGTTAGTGTCCTAAAAGAGTCAGAACACACTGATGTATCTATATGCAGTTGGGCCCAACTTACTGTAGGTGGGAATGTATCAGAAATCAGAACAGGCTGTGTGATACCATGCATATCAGTGGAAAAATCAGCAGGTAAGCAAAGCATAAGAATAAGAATTCTATCCAATATTGATAGAAGACCCAAAGGAAAAAGGGCTGAGATAAACAATGAGTGGGAGAGGAAAGGCTAGTTAGGCTCTTCAGGGAAGGCATCAATCAAGTTTGTTTGGAATTCTATGGTATTTCAAGCAGAAGAAATTGAGTATACAGAACTCATAGTTCAGGTGAGAGAACTATATGTTTTTTCTTGGGTTCACCTTCTTTTTTAGCTTCTTTAGGTTCACCAGGTATACACTCCGTGACCTTTATTTGTGGCTAGAAACCAATTATGAGTGAGTACATCCCATGTTCATCTTTTTGGGTCTGTGTTACCTCGCTCAGGATGGTGTTTTCTATTTCCATCCATTTGCATGCAAAATTTGAGAAGTCATTATTTTTTACCGCAGCATAGTACTCTAATGTGTATATATTCCACACTTTCTTCATCCATTCTTCCATTGAAGGGCATCTAGGTTGTTTCCAGGTTCTGGCTATTACAAATAATACTGCTATGAACATAGTTGAACAAATGCTTTTTTCATATGATAGGGCATCTCTTGGGTATATTCCCAAGAGTGGTATTGCTGGGTCCATGGGTAGGTTGATCCCGAATTTCCTGAGAAACCGAAACACTGATTTCCAAAGTGGTTGCACAAGATTGCATTCCCACCAGCAATGGATGAGGGTACCCCTTCCTCCACAGCCTCTCCAGCAAAGGCTATCATCGGTGCTTTTGATTTTAGCCATTCTGACAGGTGTAAGATGATATCTCAAAGTTGTTTTGATTTGCATTTCCCTGATTGCTAATGAGGTTGAGCATGACCTTAGGTGTCTTTTGGCCATTTGAACTTCTTCTTTTGAGAATTCTCTGTTCAGTTCAGTGCCCCATTTTTTAATTGGGTTAATTAGCATTTTAAAGTCTAGTTTCTTGAGTTCTCTATATATTTTGGAGATCAGACCTTTGTCTGTTGCGGGGTTGGTGAAGATCTTCTCCCAGTCAGTAGGTTGCCTTTTTGTCATTGTGACAGTGTCCTTTGCTTTACAGAAGCTTCTCAGCTTTAGTAGGTCCCATTTATTCAATGTTGTCCTTAGTGTCTGTGCTGCTGGGGTTATACTTAAGAAGTGATCTCCTGTGCCCATCTGTTGTAGGGTACTTCCCACTTTCTCTTCTATCAGGTTCAGTGTGTTTGGACTGATATTGAGGTCTTTGATCCATTTGGACTTGAGTTTTGTGCAAGGTGATAGATATGGGTCTAATTTCAATCTTCTACAGGTTGACATCCAGTTGTGCCAGCACCATTTATTGAAGATGCTTTCTTTCTTCCATTGTATACTTTTAGCTCCTTTGTCGAAAATGAGGTGTTCATAGGTTTGGGGATTAAATTCTGGGTCTTCTATGCGATTCCATTGGTCGACTTCTCTGTTTTTATGCCAGTACCACACTGTTTTCATTACTGTAGCTCTGTGATAGAGTTTGAAGTCAGGGATGGTAATGCCTCCAGAAGATCCTTTATTGTATAGGATTGTTTTGGCTATCCTGGGTTTTTTATTTTTCCATATAAAATTGATTATTGTCCTCTCAAGATCTGTGAAGAATTTTGATGGGACCTTGATGGGAATTGCATTGAATCTATAAATTGAAAGGCCTGGATTTTTGGCTCATGAGGGCTCTGACCTTGCCAGTAGTTTAATCAGCTGATTGAGTCGTAATTTGATGTCTCCATTAGTAGGTGCTTGAAACTAGAGTATGGGTTAAGAGTACTGCATATTCTTCAAAGGTTCTGAGTTCAATTCCCAGCCAACCACATGGTGGCTCACAAACCATCTATAGTGAGATCTGATGTCCTCTTCTGGCATGCAAGTATGCCTGCATGCATAATACTGTATGTGCAATAAATAAATCCTTAAAAAAGCATTTTGTCCTAATTATAACCATTATATAGAACCAGTGAGACTACAGTTTTCATATATAGATCACATATGTGATGCTGACAGTTTTAATAAACATATTTGGACTTCTCTCTGAATGTCCAAATAGCTTAGAGCTTTAGCTTTGTCCTTTCATAGGAGGCCAATCGTATAAAACCCTGTAACCCAGAGGGTTGCAATATGATGATTAATTATTAACTTGCCTTTAGAACCTCAGTTCTCCTTTATATCATCAAAGAACATGAATCCATTATTAACATAACTATTCTGCAGTAAAGAATCGCCGACCTTATTAATGAAGAAAATCAACCAGAATTAACTTAACATGGTAAAATCTCCAACGTGTTTTTATAGTTTTTTTAAAACTTAGTATTGTATATAGATTCTCTATTTTACATTTGTGTCGTGAGACGTTATTGTATTATCCCAGTATTTATTATATTAATCCAGTATTTATTATACCTTGATTTTCTTTTAAAATGCTCAACAATCTCTTTCTCTGAGGTCCCGTTCAATACTCCTCATGGCTTCTACTGAAGCAAATAAGGACAGCAACAGAAAGCCTTTTGGAATTTTTATCCTGAGTGATTTCTTCAGGCCATAGATCAATACATAGAGAGAACTGAGTTTATAAAAATTACTTTTTTTTCTTATACCTCAAGTTTACATATTGATACTTTCTCTCATAATTTTCTTTACAGATTTGTGGGTTTCCAAGATAAATATATGATTTTTATTATTTTTTCTTAATTCATACATATTTTAACTATGCTAATGAAGATTCTATTTTCCAGATTTTTTCTTCTCTTGCCTCCCATTTTCCTACTTGTTCTCTCTCTCTCTCTCTCTCTCTCTCTCTCTCTCATTCTCTCTCTCTCCCTTCTCCCTCTCTCTCTCTCTCACACACATACACTTTCATGTTATAGATATACACTACCTAGCCCATAACTTCATTTTTGATCTATATATGCCTTTAGTTCAGTGAGCAGATATTTTAGAAATGAAGGAGGAATGGTCTTTCCATGAAAATCAAAAAGCAAGAGAATTCATTGCATCATGCCAGTCCTCCAAGAAGTATTTAAGACAAAACATGATGCTGAACTAGAGTGGGAAGAATGGTAGTTATCATCATAAAAACAGACACAAGAATAATTCTCCCGAGCAGAGCAGATACACACAAGAGAAAAAGAATCAAACTTCATCAATAAAGAAACCAAATCAAAGAGATGAATATGTACAGCAACTAAAATGTTCATTAAATGACAGGAGAAAGTCCTTCTCTATCAACAAAAAGCATGTATGTTAAAAGCTTTGGAGAATGAATCAGTTAAAAACAAGACTCAATGCTGTATTCTGAAAAGAAATTCTTTTCAGTGGTGAAGGCATACATAGATGGAAAACAGGGATTTACTGTGGGGAAAGCAAGAAGGGGTAATTACAGCTGTTAAAATGCTTTTAAGTAAAAAGAATTCATTGTTTATTAATCAAGATCAATTATTTGACAGGAAATAACCACTGTAGACATAAACATGCCTAATAATGAACACAGAATTGTATAGTTCAAAAATTCTTAGAACTAAATAGATAGAGAGATAGACTCCAATACAGTAATATCTGATGACTTTGATACTCTACTTTATCAGAGAATATTATTAGATTTTATTGAACAAAATCTAATAAATCTTTTTAGAAGGAATGAAATAACAAAGACTAGTGCATATGTAAATGAAATTGATATATAAAAATACAAATATTAATTTTATGAAGAGATTTTTAATGAAAATATAAAATAAACAGATCTTATTTATAGACTAATTGGGGAAAAGATGTGATTTAAATAAAGAAAAGCAGTGGTTAAAAGGAAAAAAATTATAGTTTATACCAAGAAATAAAAGACTCATAAGAGAATATCATGAGAATTGTGTGCCATTTAAAGTTTAGAAAACATGAATAAATTCTTGGACTGATGTAATCCACTCTATTGGTTCATTACTGTAACAACATTTCTGATAGGACAATTTAATAAAAAAAATGATTTCTTTTAATTCACAGTTTCAAAGGATTCAGTTGGTCATGAGGGGAAGACTGGTTGGAATTCATGCCAGTAGCAGCACATGTAAGAGGCCCTTCATGCCTCAGCAGACCACGCCATAGCAGTGTGCATCACAGGCTCTTCATGCCTCAGAGACCAGAAAGCAGGGAACTGTGTCAGGAAATAGCTGCCAGGGTTCACACCCAAGTAACACAGTTTAAGCAGCTGGGCTCCATCCACCTCCTAACGGTTCCAGGACCTATCAAAGCAGCACCACTAGATGGGGACCAAGTTGTTAGCTATGTGAGCCAGAGTGTAACATTTCATATCCAAACGATATCTACCCAAACTCAATCACGTATGAAGACTTGGTAGAATTGAACAGGCCTATAACGAATACTAATTTGAATAAGCAATGAATAGTTTCTGAACAAAGAAAAGCTCAAGGATGATAGCTATGCTACTCAACTTCATAAAATTTTCATGGGTATACATTAATTATGTAAAGTAAGGAGCTTTGTTATGTAATTCACATAGATGCACTTAATGTACTTTGATCATATTTTCTTATTACTTTTCTTCCTCCTCTTCTTTCTCTAGCTCTTTTTTGTTAATCTCATCTACCTCTCCCCATTGCCCCTCCTCCTTCAACATCCTAATAGCCCTACCCTTTGTTCCTTTCTTTCCTTCCTCTACCAGATTCATATATGAGACAAAAACGATACTTGTCTCTCTAGGAGTGGTTCCTCTCATACAATGATTTTCACTTTCAGACATTTTTCTAACAATAACACAATTGCATTTATTTTCTAGCTAAGTAAAAGTTCTCTGTGTGGATATATCACAATTTCTTTATCCATTATCCACTGGTGGGTGCTGGGCTAATTTCATAATGAGTGTGGATATATAAATATCTCTATAATCGCTGGCTTTGATTCTTTGGAATATAAATAAAAAGAAATAACTCCAAATCTTACCAAATTGATCCAAAGAATTGGAAGGGATATCACCCTTCCAAACCCTCTCTATCTGCCCCAAATTACTGAAATGCTAAAATCAAATAAGGGCACACCAACAAAAACTAAATTTAGACCAATATCCCTGAAAAACACGAATTGAAAAAAACATACATACTAGAATAATTGAATTTAATAGCGTATCTGTTTATGGTCAATTTATTTCAAGAGTACAAGCTGAGTTTAAAATATGCCAATTAATAAATGTATTTTATCACACCAACAGAACGAGGAACAAAGGCCACACAGTTGTCCCAATTGATGCAAGATAACTGGGTAAAATTCTTGTAACTGGATATGGGTACAGAGGAAAACCAAGTATAGTTGTTTTGCTAACGTAATGAGTCATAAAATGATTGCTAATAATATACTTCCATACTCATTGGCCAGTGCTTCACTCAGTCATTTTCAGGGAAGCTTCTTGCAAAAGATGGGAACTAATAAAAAAGACTCACAACTGGACAATGTGAAGAGAGACTTTGGAGCACCCACTCCTAAATGGTACTTTTTCATCAAACCCTTCCCTTGGGGGTCCAGAAGCTATCTGGAAGAGGAGGTAGCAAGATAGCAAGAGCCAGGGGTGATGGATGACTGACTCCAAAGAAACCTTGTCTTCCAGACACAACTCTTATAAACTCACAGAGACTGTGTCAATACACTCATGGCCTGCACAGGTTCAAGCCAGACAGGGTCCCATCATTGAGAAGGGAAAGTGTACACAGGTACCCAGCCATATCCAAGAAACTATTTGGAATTGAAACCTACTGGGCCAAGGGGAAAAAACCAGTTTTCTCCAGTGGAGTCTCACAGGTATAAATTATACTTCAGGGTAGGAACAGAGTTCTGTTCTCAGCATCTGTATTGGACCATCAACAACTACGTGTAGCCCCAGTCTTTCTGGCCTCCACAGTCTCTCACAAAATGCATGTGCATATGTAAAAATAAACATATGCATATGTAAAAATAATTTTTTTCAGAAATGAATGTCATTATGCATTACCAAAGTGGGTGCAATGATTGTGTGTCAGTTTAAAATAAGACATAGTTTTAATTTCTGATCTCAAAAGGAAAGCTTTGGCCTTTTCATCACTTAACTATTGTGTTTAATTAAAATTCTACACATATCTATTCTCAGATTTGGAAAATTTGCATTTATTTTCTAAGAGATTTTTATGAAAAAATCTTTGAACTTAACAAAAAAGTATTTGTTCAACACCTGAAATCATAATGTATTTTTTCTTATATTAAACAGATGGATATAGTTATGTGGTTTCTGATGTTAAACTAATATTCAGTCCCAATTAGTGTTAACCTAATTAGGCATGTATATTATGAGCTATATAATTACTGTTTACAGTTGTAATGCTGCTCTTTGGACTCTTTGATCTAAATTTACAGGTTGACAGACCTGTGATCATCATTTTAGTGTTCTGACCATGTTTTGACATCAAACTTATACTCTTCTTTATAAAATAAGATATATGGTGTTTCTTACTTTACCTTATTGGGAATGTTTCATAACTTTTAAAATTATTTGTTCTTTGAACTTTTCAAGTAGTTCACACAGTCTGGAATTTTCTTTATAATAAATTTTATTTTCATATCAGCTAACAGTTTCAATTCAGTTTTTGGAAGCTATGTGTTAAACAACCCATTTATTTTTGTCTGAACCTTCAAACATTTGGGTTTAAAATCTCTCACAGTATCTCCACGCTGTTCTGCCATCACCGTATCCCCCTCCCATTTTGCTCCTTTTCCAATTGTAATAGCAATTATCTATGCTTTTCTCACTCCTCCTTTTTTTCTTTGCAAAAATTTTGTTATTTCAAGCAACTAATTTTGTGCTTGTTTGTTTTTCCTTTCTCTTTAAACTCTCCACCCTATGTTCCATGCCACGTTTTCTGCTCTGTGAAAGCACCAGGATAATACCATCATTTTGGAAGTGCTTTAGATGGTGTCTAGTTTAATCTGTTTTCGATTTTTTCTTCTTCTTAAATATTAACTCTTAAAAGTGTATATTTTCCTCTTCACTTATCTTTTGCATAGTAGGGCTTATTCTATGTTCTGTTTCTCTTGAACAACACAGTAAGAGGTCTTTGGTAGAAAGAACCATTGAGAAATCTTCTAGTTGTAGATATGGATTATAAAGTATAGACTGGAGAGATAGTTCAGCAGTTCATGTGTTTGCCGTCCAAGTGTGAAGACCTGCAGATCCCATGTCAATACTGGGTGGGCACAGCAGCCTTTATAATGCTTTCCAGGGAACCAGCAGATCCCATGTCAACACTGGCTGGACACAGCAGTTCCTATAATGTTTCCTAAGGCACCTGTAGATCCATGTCAGGGCTGTGTGGGCATGGTAGCCCCTATAGTGCCTCATAAGGCACAGACAAGGAATCTCCAAACTAAACTAGCTGGACTAGTTCATTGAGAGACCATGAAATAATGTATATATGAAAGACTGACTGGGGAAAATTCCCAAATTCAACCTCTGACTGTGACATGCATACACACCTGTCCATGTGCACCCTATGAAAACTTATGCAAGCACACATATCCACATTAATATGATGAATATGTACTCCTCATATGAAAAAGAAAAATAAGACAAAGTTAACTAATTAAAATAAAAACTAGTCCAAATTTAGATTAGACATATGTTTTCATAATTCATTAAAATATTTCCTTCATTCGGTATAAAACATTGAGTGTTGTACAAGTAACAAAAACCATTGAACTAATAAATTAGGTAGTAGGCACATAGGCCAATGTTTTGGTGAGTAGATTCTAGTGAATGGCTGTTTGACCTATTGATTTTGGTGAGTTAGTTGTCATGGATGAATCAACACTCATCCTGGGAATCTTAGAGAGGTCACAGCTAGTCACAGCTAATCTGACCATGACCTAGACCAGCACATTGTTTTGTGCCTCTCACCCCAGTGACAGACACCCAACTCACAATTCCCCAATTGGTCCCATCTGACTAGTAGAGATATTCCATTTCCTAATTGGAGATCAAAGAAAAGGAATGGGTCTTCAGAGGAAATTCTTCAGTGGAATTTGACCACAATCCCTAAGGTTTGTACCTTTAGGTAGTGGCTAAGGAATGGTACTACCCACAGTGTCTTGGTTAATCCAACATCAACTAACTTAATTAAGGTAGTCCTCTATAGATATGACCACAGGCCAACCCAAGGAGAAACGATATCTGTGTGGACATAGGATGGACGATCTGGAGATTTTGTACATAAAAAGGAGGTATGATCATTTTTGAGTTATAGCCTTCTTCCTGCTTCCTCTTGGAAGGTGGTGCTTGGCTTGAAGACTTCTTTAAACGTTTAAGGGACACGGAGGCTGTGCTTCTTGTGAGTCTGTGATTTATGTCTTGAGAGATGTATGGCCATAACCCTTGCTTAAGTGACCTGAGCTTTGAGATTTTCCAGCCTCTTCAGTTGCAATGCTAGCTCTATCTTAAGAAATCGGCTTCTTTCTCTTTAAGCTATTCTTTCTCTGTATAAGCCAGCAGATCTCTCAAACCAGTCGTGGTTACACTATGGTTTATTATATTCTCTATTACTGTAAAAAAAATACCCTAAAACGTGTGGTTTATAAACAAAATATGGCAATTTAGGTTCAGAGATCCAGAGGCTTCAGAGTCCAAGATCTAGCAGACAATAGTCAGGGTCTTGTTTTTTTTTTTTTCACCTTATACTGGAAAGAGGGAAGGACACACTAGCCCATATGGAAGATAACATGAGGAGAAGCCTCACTTTGTGCAAACACATCCTCTCAGAAGTCATCTAGACCCAAGAGAGAATTTTCCAAGTTCCTGGGAAAAGGCATAAATCCCTCTTAAAGACCTGATCACCTATTAAGGGCCCATCACTTTTCACTAATATTACATTAGCAATCAGTCTCAGTTTAAGTTCTGAGGGGGGAAATTGTACACAAACCACAGCATACAGAAAGATGGTGTCGTGTTGAGCCCATCTATCCGTGAAAGGCATATGTGTTGGGTTTTGGCTCAGTTGGTAAAACATGTGACTAGCATTCATGAATCCCTGGGTTTGATCTTCAGCACTGCAAAAATTGGGTATAGTGGTACATGTCTGTAACGTCAGATCTCAGGAAGTGAAGATAGGAGAATCAGAAGTTCAGGGTCATCATCAGTTGAGATGTTGAGGCCAGCCTGGGTTAGAGAGCTTGCTTTAAAAATTAAAAAGAAAAAAAGGAGAGAGAGAGATGCCGTCCATATGGAAGTCAGTCAGTGGACAACTCTTGGGGGCCAGTTCTTCCCTTCCACCATATGGGTTCTAGGTGCCACACTCAGGTTATCAAGTTTAATAATGGCAAGCCCCTTAATTCACTTAGCCATCTCACCCACCCTGATAACCAGATTTTGAATAGGGATTTGTGCTATATCCTTAAAACAAATCTTTACACATGCCCTTTTATCCAAGATGCCCGCTCCTTATCCTTCACTTACACATGCTGAAGTTAGCAGATTCCATGGGCCACCTACCCTATGCATGGCCTCCTGTGCCCTATCATTAGGTAGTAACAACAAGTTTCTCTCTCCACATTCTGGACTGGTTCTCTCACACCTATAATTTCTGATAAGTTCTCCTTTGACCTGAGGAACCAAACACTACCCCTTCCTCTTCAAGCAAAGCCAGTAGATGTTTTTTTTTGTTGTTGTTGTTGTTGTTGTTTTCGAGACAGGGTTTCTCTGTGGCTTTGGAGCCTGTCCTGGAACTAGGTCTGTAGACCAGGCTGGTCTCGAACTCACAGAGATCCGCCTGTCTCTGCCTCCCGAGTGCTGGGATTAAAGGCGTGCGCCACCATCGCCCGGCCGAGTAGATGGGTTTTTAAACCTCGCTCTGGATCCTTAGCTTTGCTTCTGAAATGATGCTGAGTGTGAATAGTATTTCTTCTAGAATTGGTTGATTGGAAGTATCCATTTCTGGAATGGCAAGATGGCTTACGAGTTAAGTCTGCTTTTCCAAGGGCCCCAGATTCAATTCCCAGCACCCACATGGCAGCTCTCAATTGTCTGTAATTCCAAGATCTGACACCCTCACACACACACATATGTGTATGCAAAACACCAGTGCACATAACATAAACAATAAATATTTTTAAAGGGAAGAAATTATCCATTTCTTTGTCCCAGGAAAGCTTTCTTTGCCTATGTCTCTGGCTACCTCAATAAGAGACAAAGAATCCTTGTGTTAAGCAGAGCTAATCTGCAGCTACATAAAAGAGCACACAGAGGGCAGTGTGCTTACACCTGTTCTTTCTGAAACTTGCATGGGGTAAGCAAGCCTATGAGCTGTCTGAAAACCAGTCGTCCTGCTATAGCTGTCAGGTTGAGCTAGTGCTGAAATTGAAGCATCTTGTTTAGCCTTCATTCTTCTCAAAATGGACAAGGCTCTCCTCCCACTCACTCAACAACCTTGATAGCTAGAAAGGTGCCGTGCAGTTAGGCTGTGCAGTCGGCTGGGGAAGACTCTCGGTGCTGTATGGATATCAAAGAAACGCAAAAGAATCAAATGCAGGCTCTGCAGCGGTGGCTCTAAACCTTCCTAATGCGGTGACCCTTTAATACAGTTTTCATGTTGTGGTGACCCCAAAGCATAAAACTACATCATTGCTACTTCATAACTGTAGTTTTGCTACTGTTATGAATCGTAATGTAAATATTTCTAGAGACAAAAGTTTGACAAAGGGTTGAGACCCACAGGTTGAGAACCTTGGTTATAAAAGATTTACTAGTAGATTTATTTAGGAGACATTGAGTCACACAATGGGAATTTAGGTAAAGGAACATTGCCTCCACAATACCCCAAAGATGAATAGTCTGATAATCAGGCCTGTTAGAGACAAGCTACATTTAGGATGCTAGGATGTGCATGCTTATCCACCTATCATGAGGCTCCATGCCAATAATAAAGAAATGGCCCTGACTTACATCAGTCATTTTGCCCATCCCCAAACTCATACCTCCAAGGCAGCTGAAGAGGGGCAGCACAGGGTCACAACCACCACTGAGTCTAGTCTGCCATTAAGTTCCCTGTGCTCTTATCAGGAAAAACACAGTTCTGCCAGTTGAGCAAGATGATCCTGGGGAGCAACTCTTTGAAAGAGCAACACAGGTGTACTGAAGAAGTAACTCTGGCAACAGCTTTGCTGTGTAAATCTCCTATCTGCCTAAGCTACCAGACTTACAGTCTCCTGCCTCTGTTTAAATGTCCAAAGTCTTCAAAGTCCTGGGGCCGAGACAAAAGAGATTTGAAGATGACAGTATTTGGGGAATGCATAAGCCTAAATTGTACATAAGCTGGTAAAACCTTCTGTTCAAGCCCAACTCTTCTTTGGGCCTTAGGCGCAGTCAGCTAGGCACCCTGGCAAAGAGCTTTCCCTTCATCTCTAAGTGCATGGAGTGATCTCTCACTGGGAAGGCACGTTATTCCTATAACAAGACCTGTTCACAATGTGACCTCAACATGAACCAAAGTCATGTTTTGCATCTAAAATCCTGTATCCTGTACTTTCTATGAACTATTCTCTGTGGTCAGTATAAAGGCAGAAACTTGGTCACCTGACTTCTCTTAGTAAATGAGTATTGGGAAACTGTAAAACCAGGGAAAGAAAAAAAGGGCAGTTTGCAAGAAATGAGCTGCTGCAGACTCAAAATCACAAGGCAGATTCACGTTGTTTTTAAATAGTTTTTACTGAGACTAGAATGGAATATAAAGCTGAAAGGCCATGGCAAGGCAGATCCCGACGTCATTTGCAGGCTGAAAGAAGGGTTCCCATTTTCCAGGAATGAGGAGCCTTCTCTGGTTTTGTTTCTCCTGAGCCAACAAAGACCCTGACAAAAAAGTAACTTAGGGGTGGAAAGATTTATTTTAGTTTGCAGTTTCATGTTGCAGTCCATAATTTCAGGGGATTCATATGGGTAGGAGCTTAAGAATATCACACCACATCCCCAGTGATGAACATGGAGAAATGAATGCATCATGCCTATTACTTGCTTGCTGAGGGCCCAGCTAGCTTCTTCCACTCTTGCACAATCCAGGACCCAACACATGAAGGGCCTCCTTGGCTCTTTCCACTCCAGCCTATAAACCACAATCCCAGAAAACCTAGACAACAATGAGGACCCTAAGAGAGACATACATAGGTCTAATAATCTACATGAGTAGTAGAAAATGATGAGATCTCCTGAGTAAATTGGGAACATGGGGACCTTGGGAGAGGGCTGAATGGGAGGGGAGAGGCAGGGAGGGGAGCAGAGAAAAATGTAGAGCTCAATAAAAATCAATAAAAATAAAAAAAAAAACAATTCACAGTCAAGGCAACCATCCCCACGACATGCTCACAGGCCAACTCAGTCAGGATAATTCCTGGTTGGGATTCTTTTCCCAGGAGGGTCTAGGTTGTGCCTACTTGACATTAAAGCCAATCAACAGTGAGGGTTTCTTACCAGGGGAGCTCATGTAATAACTGGTGTAGTCCAAGCCTGAAATCTTAAGGTCCTGAAACAGGCTAGGGATGCTAAGAGTGGAAAGAGATGGGATTCATACGCTGTGAAGTTTGATGGTGGGGTGTTTGAAATGGAGAAAAGAAGAGGGCAAATGCAATTCTAAAAATGTGCTGCTCCCCATCATTCTGAGTAACTGGGAGAATGATAAACAAACGGGGAGTCGGCTTTTGACAGATGTATATGCCAGTCTCTAAACAAACCAAACTTTACATCAAACCTCTCAAGGCTGATAGTATCATCTTTACACGGAAAGAAATAAGTTCATATGTTTGCTCTTTTGGAAAGATGAGCTTAGTTCCTCACAAATAAGAAATGGAGCTGATAACTGTAATATGCCTAGCAAAATAAAGGATTTGTGTGCCTTAAAGAAGACATGAGGATCTTATAAATGAAGAGCAGCTGGTGGGCAGCATGGAGTCAGAAAAAAAGAGTCAAGACAATGGAAGAGAGTTATGGGGAGCATCTGGGTAGAAGTAAGGAAAGAGAAAGCAAGAATTGAGTGATGAAAATACATCCTAAGGGTAAAGTGAGAGGTAAGTACTCTAACAACTTCTTCTTCTTCTTCTTCTTCTTCTTCTTCTTCTTCTTCTTCTTCTTCTTCTTCTTCTTCTTCTTCTTCTTCTTCTTCTTCTTCTTTCCTACTATACTCTTTTAAAAATATTTTTATTGAGCTATACATTTTCTTCACTCCCCTCCCTTTCTTCCTCTCTCCCCTCCCCTCCCCTGTGGTTGCCATGCTCCCAATTTACTCAGGATAGCTTTTCTTTTTCTCCTTCCTAGACACATAGGTGGATGCACTCTAACTTCTTAAGCTTGAGTCCAGACTTTCTTGTGCAAAACACTGTAAGAGAATACATATTGCTTTTATTCATTTAGTGCCTGTTTATTCATTCACATCCTGAGTCTCTGTGTCTTCTGCAGCAGTTGGAAGAACCATGGCATCAAATCCTGATGCTGTTTTTGAGACCCTCATGAATGGAGTGACCAGCTGGGATCTTCCTAAAACTTACATCCCTTGTGAACTCCTTCTTATTGGGGAGGCTGCCTTCCCAGTGATGGTGAATGCCAAGGGCCAGGTGCTCATTGCTGCCTCTTCCTATGGCCAAGGCCGCCTGGTTGTTGTATCCCATGAGAGTTACCTGCTGCATGCTGACGTGGCCCCATTTCTTGCAAACGCAGTGAACTGGCTTTGCCCCTCCCCAGGGGCTCCCATTACAGTGCATTCCTCCTTGGCATCACTGGTAAACATCCTACGTTATTCTGGTATAGAGGCACTGGTTCAGTCTGAGCCTGCAGAGGCTCTGGGAGTTTACTGCACTGATGCCTACAATGACAGTTTGACTGAGAAGCTGGTCCAGTTTGTGAAGCGTGGTGGGGGCTTGCTCATTGGGGGCCAGGCCTGGTATTGGGCCAGTCAACATGGCCATGACAAAGTGCTGTCCAGTTTCCCTGGGAACCAGGTGACAAGTGTGGCTGGCGTGTACTTCACAGATGTCTGTGGGAGTAGAGACTGGCTCAATGTCTCTCAAGAGATACCCAATCTCACGCTTTATGTCAAGTAAGTGATGTTTCCCTTTCTTGTTAAGTGTCAATTACCCAACTCCCCTATTTTAAAAGGAGCTTTCGGTTTAGCAGTGGATAAGTTGGTTATCACGGAGTTAAATAATTATAAATACTAATGTAGTTTTCACCTATGGTAGTTGTCTTAGTTACTGTTCTATTTCTGTGATGAGACACCATGGTCATGGGAACTCAGAAAGGCACACATTTAATCAGGGCTGGCTTACACGTTCAGAGGTTTACTCCATTATCATCATGGTGGGAAGCTTAATGGCACACAGGCAGACATGGTGCTGGAACAGGAGCCAAGAATTCTACATCTAGATTGGCAAGCAGGAGGAAGAAAGAGACTCTGGGCCTGGTTTAAGCTTCTGAAATCTCAAAGCCTGCTCCCAGTGACACACTTCCTCCAACAAGGCCACATCTCCTAATAGTGCCACTTCCTAGAGATTAAGCATTCAGATACAAGACTATGGGGGTCATTCCTATATGAACCACCATATTAGTTAAGCAACACTATCTTATGTTCTCTAGTAATAGACTTGCTATTTAATACCTTGAGACTGGAGTATTTTGTTTTATTTACAATTGAGTGCCCTCATTATAAGTAATTATAAAGGAGTGGTTACAACTTGAAGGTAAGTACAGAAAAGGTTTGCAAAATATATGAGAAATAAATTGTGCTTTTTCACATTTGGGGAGATGGCTTAGAAGGAAAAGTCCTTGCCAATCAAATGGGAGGACCAGAATTAGATCCCTAGCTCCCCAACAAATGCTAGGCTGGCATGGAGGCTCCTGAACAATTCCAGTATGTGGGAGGTAGAGGGATCCCTGGAAGAAGCTGGCTATGTAGGCTACCTGAATGGGTAAAGCTCTGGGTTCAATTGAGAGATACAGCATCAATAGATAAAGTTGAGAGTGATCAAGGAAGACTTCGAAACACTAGATTGATGTCACCATGGGTATACACACACTCAGAGTTTCATCTGCATATAGTTGTGAGCACACATACAAGTAAATACTGTTTATACACATCATCCCTCACGCACAGAAATTTAAAAAATGAATTATGTCTGTTTTGCTTACCATTGTATTGTTAGAACATCATGCAAGATCTGGTACTGTAAGAAGGATTAAATGGAGGGATCAAAGCTCAAAGAGACACCTTGGTGACCCTGGAGAGCAGCTCTTTCCACAGGCTCAGCCATACACCTTTCTCCCGCTTACAGACTGAATAAACCTCCTAGCCACATGAGCCCAAGGACTCAGTCACGGAAAAAAAAAAAAAAAAAGGAAGGATTAAACATGAATGAGTAAATCAGTCAATGAAGCCCAATGTTAATCTATTCCAGAGATAGGTAGGAAAATGTGACATGAATAAACTGTGTAGCTTCACATCCAGGAGCCTCTATCCTGAAGCAAAGTGGACCTTCAGGAAAGGGTAGTACCTGAGCTAAAAGTGGCAAAGTGCGGTGAGATAGCTAGAGGCAGCCCTGCAGTATCGTCTTCCATAGTAGAGCAGGATCTTCATAAAGATTAGATTTAAAAAATAAACTATCTATCTAATAAAAATTAGATAAAAAAGAAACAAGTAGTTTTTCCTTGACTGTAGGATTGGATCAAATGCCCTATGATTTTTTCCTTCCTGAAAGATCCCATTAAGAGTAACTAGTGTGCCAGACAGTGATGGTGCACACCTTTAACCCCAGAACTCAGGAGGCAGAGGTAGGAGGGTCTCTGAGTTTAAGGCCAATCTGGTCTACAGAGTGATTTTCAGGACAGGCATAGCTGCACCAAGAAACCTTATCTGGAAAAACAAAAGACAACAAACAAACAGGAGAGAGTTGCTCTGGCAGGATGCAGAAGCGCAGAGGGTGAAGCTATTATCAATATTCGTTGTTGAAGCTTCCACATGAACATTTACAGCTCACCACATACAAGTTTTTACACCTAGTCCAATCAGGCAAAGGCCTGACTCAATATATTTGTTATGAAATGTCTTTTGAAATTGAAAACTACCATTTACAAAAGCCATGTTGACTTCTGCTCACAGCAAAATATAGCCTGTACTATTACAAGTGCGGAAAATGACAAGTTTTGGTTTAATGAATTGTCACTATGGGATAGAGAAACTTTATTCATTTGTGTTGTCTGATTACCAGTGCAGAAATTTTTTTATATATTCAAAGCAATTCATGCCTCTTTCTTGAAATGTCTGCTCCTCAATTATTCCACTAAACTTTCATCTCCTCTTACTGATTATCAACTGCCCTTCCCGTATTACAGAAACTGCTTCTTTATCTTTTTTACATGTTGCTAATACTTCCTCCCACATTCTACTCAATAGCCTGGAGTTTTTGTTTTGTTTTATTTTGTTTTGTGGTTTTCTTGTTTTGTGTTTTGGTGAAATACAGAGACATATACCTGCTGTGATCAGTTTTGTTCTTTTTTTTCTTCCCTTCCTCTCATCTTCCCTTCCTCCCCTCTTCCCCCTTCCCTCCCATTCTTTCCCTCTCCTGCCCTCCCGTCTCCTGCATTTCCCTTTCCTTTCTTTATTTTCCTTTGTTATTGACTTATGTTTATTGTACAAAATGATGGATTGGATTAGGCTAGCACTGTACACACACATGAAACAGTTTCCTCACAGTCACCTCAATACCCTCTTCTTGGCTTCCTTGTCCCCACTGGTCCTCTTCCTAAAGAATCCCCCTTCTACCTTTACATCATTTTAAAAATTCTGCATATGGAGGGAGAAGTAGCATTTGTGAGTCTGGTTTCTCTCCTTCAGAACAATCATTTCCAGTTTCATTATTTTGTTGTTGTTTCTGGGTTTTTTTTTTCAGTATTAAGGTTGAAACCCAAGTTCTTGCACACGTGTGGTGAGTACTCTACCACTGTGACTTATTTCCAAAGGCAGGCTATTTACACACTCAGTTTATTTAATACTACTAATGATTCAAAGAAGCAACTTGCATATCAGAATCGGCAGCAATTCCCTCTGGGAAATTTCACTAGGATGAGTTCTACAGGTATATTAAGCTTTATTGTACGATAGATAGAGGTACTGTCATGTTAAATGTTCCCAGTTAAAGTAGATTTGAAGATGCATCACAGTGAGATGTACATGCCTCTCTTCCGTTCACTCTTTTTTTCATTTGTTTCTTTTTCGAGACAGAGTTTATCTATGTCACAGTCCTGGACATCCTGGAACTTGCTTAGTAGATCAGTCTGGCCTTGAACTCACAGAGATCTGCCTGTCTCTGCCTCCAGAATATTAGGATTAAAGGCATGCAGAAGGTTTTGTACCAAAAGTGCCGAGGTCCTGGATAATCTCTGCTACCCTGCCTCTACTCATTCCTCTTCAGTGATGTGAGAACTGTCTCTTTCCAGGTGTAAAGATGAGCTCAAATATGACCAGCAGCAACTCCTGGAAGGGCTGTCTGAGATAGACATTGAGACAGGACCAGTCCCCTCCCAGCTGCTGGTACATGGGCAGCGGGCCTTTCCCTTGGGAGTGGACAATTCATTCAATTGTTTTCTCGCAGCTGCCCGCTATGGCCGTGGTCGTGTGGTGTTGGGAGGACATGAGAGTTTGATGATTAATGAAACAATGCTGCCGTTTGTGCTCAATGCTTTGCGCTGGCTGATGGGACATCAGACAGGCAAGATTGGGTTGGCTTCAGAAATGAAAGCCCTGAAGTCTATGTTACCAAGCAGCAGCTTCCAGTGGAGTGAAACGGAACTTCTGACCAGTGATTTGAGCGTCTTTTGCTGCTGCTCATTCACTGGCATAGATGCCAAGAAAGTAGAAGAATTTGTTGCAGAAGGTGGAGGCTTGCTAGTTGGTGCAGAGGCCTGGCTACGGGGCCGCAGGAACCCAGACTCTGAGTGTATGACTCAGTGCCCAAATAACACCATCCTTAAATGCTTTGGCCTTGGCATCTTAAGCCAGGTAGTCAAGCGAGGCTCCTTCCCAGTCCCAAATCCTCAGGTGATAAACTATCATATCCGTAGAACCCTGGCCCAATTTGAGTCCATGATTGACAGCCAGGAGACCATAATTCAAGAGAGATGGCTGGAGAAGCTCGTGAAAGATTGTTCCTACATGTTTCAAATGACACATCAGAGGATTTCTGTCTATGACTCTGTGAAGAAACATGCCCTGAAAATCATCCAAAACAAGGGCTTTCCAACTGTGACTGAGGAACACCCAGTCTTAAATGGCAGCTTTCAGGCCTTTCTGCTTTTCCTGGCTTATGAATTATTCAAATCCGGAGTTGACGTATCTCAGCTACTTCCTCCTCCCTCCTTACTACCCCCCACAAAATCTCCCATGGTCATTAAAATCAGCACAGGTAAGGAATGAAGAGGGGACCCTGGGCGTTCAGGACTAGAGAAAAGGGGCTGATAAGCATCAGCCTTGCTACACAGTGCTTTCTACTCAAAAGTCCATTTTCTTTCTTTTCTATAAGCTTTTAAGAAGGGAAGTTTAGGAACACAGGCAGCTTGGGTGGTTAAAGGAGGGTCGATGAGACCCTGTAGCTCTGTGGGTGGAGTCAGAATTCTGGGCTGAAGGTGGAAAAACTACAACCTCTCTTATGATTCTTGTCAGACAACCGCAATTCCTGGGTGAGCACTGGACTCTACTTGCCTGAAGGTCAGGTTGCACAAATAACACTTCCCAGTGAAGTCAATAATGCCAAGCTGAAGGTAAAGCATTCGTTCCCTATTAAGTGAATTTTTGACATGTCCATACCAGCTTTACATTCTCTTCTAGCAATTTGTTTGTTTATTTGAGACAGGCTCTCTCTGTGTGGCCCTGGCTTTCCTGGAACTCACTGTGTAGTCCAGGCCAGCCTCAAACTTACAGAGAACCTCCTGACTCTCTTCAGTAATATTTTAGATTCTCCCAACAACTTCACCAGATGGATAGGTCAGAACAGACCCTCTTTTTATAGACAAAGATAGTAGTCATTGCAAGGCTGAATCTTAGTGCATGACTGACGCTTAGAAATGCTCTCCCTTCAATCCCTCTCCATCTTGTGCTTACTCTCAAAGCTTCTCTCGTTTTTTTGTTCTTGGAGAATCCAAAATACTATCGAAACGCTTTCCAAGCTTCAACTCCATAAGCCATTTCCACAGTCCTTGCTTGTGGAGACCCAAAGGAAACGGCAGAGACATGGGCAGTTGCTTTCTGAGTCAATATTTACATTGGAACTAGTTAGATTTAATTTTTTAAATCCCCAAACTCTACAGAGAACAATGAGTGGTTATGAACAAGTAAGGGTGCCCTTGAGAAGGTGGATCAGTAACAGCAATATTCTACTTATACATATGACCCTTGTCATTCTGAGGTTCTCTTCTTGCCACCCCTGGCAGGCCTCTTACACACATATACAAATCCATACAGAGTGGAGATGGTTTGGCCATTCTCATGATGACTTATGCTCATTATGATAGGTCCTCATTGGTTGCCACACGGATAACATAAGTGAAGCAAAGGCTTACAACCGTCCTCCTGTGATGACATACACACATGACTTAAATGAATCCCCGAAGTCCATCTCCTGGCTGTATGGGGGGCTTCTCTACATCGTTGTTCCCCCCAAGTACAATCAGGATAATGTGTCGATAACCATCAGTGGGGCTGTGTCTGCTCCATACTACAGAATGGGTGAGTAAGAGACCCAGTTTCACAATGGGATGTAGAACAGAGGGAAACTAGAAGGAGAGAAGGGACCAGGCTTGAGAGAAGGCAATGGAATAATTGAGGAAATGTAAATCCTGAGACAGAGAGAGAGCTAAAAAGTATCAATACCTCTTCTAGGGTCTAGAAAGTTAAAAAAGGAGGACAAGGAAAGACAAAAAGAGATTTATTACCAAGTTATCTCTCTGTGTGGTCTACAGTTAACTTGAAATTCGGAAAAAGTGGTATGTAATCTTATTTCAGGTGAGACGACACAGGAGGAATGGAAGAAGCTTATCAAGCACAGCAAAGCTCCCTGGGGAGAACTAGCCACAGAGAATATTATCCTGACAGTCCCAACAGGAAACCTCAAGGTCCTTCAGGACCCATTCCCACTGCTCCAACTCTGGGATAAGATGCTCCAGGCTGTAGCAAGACTGGCAGCCACACACTTCCCTTTCCAAAGACCCGAGAGGGTTGTGCTTGATAAACAGATTTCACTTGGTAGGTACTCCATAGGGATGCTCTGAGAGTTGAGCTTCAACTGAACTGACATAACTTTGTAGAGATCAGTGGAGAACATAGTCCATCATCATTTAATCTCAAAAGTGCAAGAAACTAGGAAACATAGGAAACTAGGAGCAAAAAGCAAAATCTGTGGATTTTTCATGTGTCCTTACAGAAGACGATTGAATGGAGTTAAAGCTGGGGAAAAGACACGAGATGTATGCTCAGTAGGTTTCAGCAGAGACAAGAGGACTTGTTAATGCTGAATGAAACACGTTAAATAATAGATGTGTAGGAAACAATGAGAAAACTAATTGCCATCTGCAGAGGTTCAAAATGATTCCTTAAGATTAAGACTAAACGGGGGGAGAATCTTATTATTTTCCCTCAGTGCTGGACACATACACACAAGACGTCATGACATGCATGCGTCACCTAGCTAAAAATAGAAGAGATCCTGGATGATGCCAGTCAGCATTACAGTCCATATACGCCTACCCTTCACAGTGAAAGGCAGATGAGTGTCAAACTCTGTCCAAGAAAAAGAGAAGAAAGACCGATGGGCTGCAAATAAACTTAGGCAATGCATAGAGCCCAAGTGCGCTTACTCGGTGTATCCTGGGGCTTCTGGGACAGTGGAGATGTGGTCTACATTACATGTGTCATTTCATCACTTATTTCCTGTTGTTTTCCTCAGGTTTTCTGCACTCTGGATACCCCATCATGGGCCACACTAGTATAGCAGAAGGCATGGTTGACGAGGTCACCATAAGGTCACATGGTATCTGGGGTGTGATCCATGAGCTGGGTCATAACCAACAGAAGGGAAGATGGAGTTTCCTACCTCACACCACTGAAGCCTTGTGTAATCTCTGGAGTGTTTATGTGCATGAGACTGTTCTGAACATCCACAGGGATCAGGCCCACCCTTCTCTAAACCCTGATCTTCGGAAGCAGAGGATCAAAAACCACCTGGCCAAGGGAGCACCACTGAGTAACTGGGTTGTCTGGACAGCTCTAGAGACTTATCTCCAGGTACTGAGCAAATATTCAGGGACGTGGGAGCCACCAGACTTGCCAGTTATCCCAACATCCATGCACAGTGCCTGTCCTTCCTGGATATGGGAGATAGGCCAAGGGTGGCATCTTGCTGTGGGTCGGGCATGATACATATGATACGGTTAATATGTAGATACCTAAATACCCAACCACATAGCTGTGGAAACAAATAAAAGTTTGCGGGATCACTATGGCAAATACAATGTAATTAAATAGCTGTACTCAGGAAATCAGCAGGAAAACTCAGCTTTGTCAGATGCAAAGAGTTTCTCCTGATTTACATTGCTAGCTTAGGAGAAATTAAGGTCACCCCACTCCAACAATGTATTATGAAGACGGAGTGTAGGGACTGTGACCTGGTAACAATTTATTCAAAGTATTATCTTCTTAAGCAAGCCTCAAATGTGAATAAAGTCAGGCTTCACTATAAAATAAGTAATGTGCAGTATTTCATAGCATTTGAAAATCCCTTCCCGTCTAAGTCCTCACCACCTGTGGGAAACACATTGGAAAAATATCCATATAGCCATACTACTTGCTAGGACTTCCAGGGCAACAGAGATGAGCTGTTTGCTGACGACCCAATTAATTAGTAAAGATCAGCCCAGAGCCTCGTCTCAATGCTTTAGGCATGAGCGCACTCTGTCTCTGTGTTTTCACTGCCTGTGCGATTTAAATGAGTCTGAGATAACTTCTGGACCACACCAGCTTCCTTCTTAATGAGAAATCTGTCTGAGAATCTACTGGATCCAGTCATGGTGTCAGTCAAAACCTTGACATTCAAGTTTATTTCAATGTCCATGCGGGACAGGCTGCTGCTCTGGGCCTGAGTCTTAATTTCTGGCTGGGTAGCTGCCCCGCCCACTACTGTTGATTTTCCACACCCAGCATCACAAGCAGAGCTCAGCTCTCCAGCACCTTCCACTCCAGTTCTCCAGTACTCTCGTGGCAATATCCTGCTCTCTAAACGGGATCCCAGATGGATCTCTTTTGCAGAATGCTGCCGCAAAACAATGTAAACCTACTACCAACTGTAGCTCTTTGCTCCTTCAGGTACAATGCCAAACCGCCTTCATCCAGGTCAAGTTCCCACCTGTTACTCAATCTTCAGCAACTGCAAACATTTTCTCTTTAGAACGACACGCCACGGTTCATCTTGCTGGCATTTCCTAATGATGTTTCCTTTTTTTCTCTCTGAACTGGAACTACCTCTTTTACATATCAAGAAACCCCAAGTAGCTTTTAATATCAGCGTCTTTGTTGCTTCTAGGAAGTCTTCCTTCCTTTATTATTTTCCTTGGCGGTCTCTACTCTCTGCTCCGTGTTCTAATGCTGCTTGTGCATGCTTCGGCTATTTGTCTAAGCACATGCCTCTCCTGCTCAGCATAGCTCCCAAATCCACACAGACCTTCAAGGACAGTTAGTTACGGTTAGTGTGAAACAGCTCCTATTAGCCTAGGCTGTGGTTAAGGTTGAGCAAGAATGAAAGAACCAGCAGGTGCTGGCTGAAATGCTTTAACTATTGCTCAGTGCTGTTATTCCTAAGGGTCACAGAGTCACAGAACGTGAACCAGATATCTTTCTTTGCTGAATCTAAGACAGAGTGATCCCAGCCATCTACCCGCAGTGTTTACCTGCTCAAGATGAAGGGGTCTAGCACACCTCAGTCTGATTGAGATCTTCACTATTAAGCTTAGCAGCAACAGGAATAGCAATGCTCAAATTCACTGCGCTTACCGAGCCCCTGATATGGATCAAATGAGTAACAACCCAAAAATCCCTCTGACATTGTACTGCAGCAGTTTGAGATACGACACCTGCCACAGAGATAGGCTTCTAGAAGAAAAGAAATGGGAGGCCCACTGACAAATAAACCAACATAACAGTATGGCTTATAACTAAAATCCCAATGTGGTTTCACGCATGAGTTCAGGGGGTGACGTGCAGGGTGCATAGGTCATTTGTCTATTTCTTTCTCTTTCCAGCTCCAGGAGGGCTTCGGATGGGAGGCATTCATCAAGATCTTTGCTGACTACCAAACCCTCTCTAGCTTTCCTCAAAACAACAAAGACAAAATGAATCTGTGGGTGAAGAAGTTCTCCGAGGTTGTGCGGAAGAACCTGGTCCCTTTCTTTGAAGCCTGGGGCTGGCCTGTCCAAAATGACGTCGCTGAAAGCCTGGCCTATTTGCCAGAGTGGCAGGAAAACCCTATGAAAATGTATACAGCTGAGGGTACAGAATGAAGTCACAGCACAAGTTCTAGCTGGGAAAAGGCAATGTATTTATTGGACACAACAGAAAATCCTCATGATTCAACAAAATTCAAGTTGAGGAACTTTCACCCCTTCAGTTGTCAGAACCATCTTAATCATCGTTTGCAAAACAGATTCAATTAGACAGTAATTTTTTAAAACTTGCAATATAGATGGCTCAATATATTGCTTCTAGATTAATTTTAACCTACCTGATTTGCCTCTTGACCTTTCTGTTTAGCATTTTTCACATTCTCTGTGTGTTTACAGAAGCTGCTCAATTCTGGATATTTAACTGAAGAACTATCTTTGGTTGGCTCCATTGGGAAAATCTTTCTTTTAATTCTATAATTCAAGCACAGATATCATTTATCTGAGCAGTTTGACTGGAGCAGATGATCAGCAAATACTTTGTCAATGTCAATATGAATAATTATTGTGATTAAGAGTTCATTGTATTTTTCTTTTTTTCTTTCTTTTTTTTTTTTTTTTTTTTTTTTTTTTTTTTTTTTTTTTTTCGAGACAGAGTTTCTCTGTGGCTTTGGAGCCTGTCCTGGAACTAGCTCTGTAGACCAGGCTGGTCTCGAACTCACAGAGATCCACCTGCCTCTGCCTCCCAAGTGCTGGGATTAAAGGCGTGCGCCACCACCGCCCGGCCTCATTGTATTTTTCTTAACCCAACCTAACCTTTGTGTTATAGCAAAACTACTGCTTGTGAATTATCACAGACAGATCCTGCTTCAAGATAGTGTGTTAATGGAAGTTAAAGTATTTATATAACAGGTTGATATGTATACACATACACATTTATGTTCATGAAGATATATTCCATTTATATAGCAAGCTGATATATATTTTTCATGAAGATGTATTCCATTTAGGCAGTGGGTGATAATGATTCATATATATGAATATATGGGTATCTTTACCATATTAACTGATAATTATTCCCTTAGCATAGAATTTTTCCCTTAGCATGTGAATTTGATGACAAACAGACACCTCACCTGTGCCACACAGTGGCTGCATAGTCTACCAAATATCAGACTTTATTTCTTTTGTAAATAAGTGTGTGATTTGCTGAAAATTACATCTGTTATCCTAAAAAAAAGCTTATATTAATATCAGAGATAGACCAAGGCCCACAAAATAACCATTGGCTTGTGTCATACACACTGTGAAATCTAGGCAAGATATGCTGCCGTTTGAGGTCAGAAACTTACCCTAGATTTCTGTGTTGTAGCATGAATGTCTTTGCAAATTCATGGCACATGAACACTGCTAAACTATGTGCATAAATATGGCTTTCAGGACAAGTGAGGACACCTGAATTTCAAAATGACCAAGGAGTGATAAAGGAAGAATTTAAAGTAGATCTTTAGGGCCACACAAGCAGGAGGACCAGAATGGGGCCCCCAAAATGTCAGGTGGGTGTAGTGGCCCATCTGTAACCTCAGCTTTGGAAGGCCGAGAGGTCCTCAGAGCAAGCTGGATAGCAAAAATAACCTCATAAGGCAAGCTTTGGGTTTAACTGGGAGACTCTGCATCAAAGAATAAAGGTGGAAGAGAAATAAGAAGGATTCCTGACATCAACCTCTGTCCTCCACATTCATGTGCACACATACACACACTTGTATACATCCATATACACATGAATGCATCCTATGCACACACACGAAAAGTGAAAAGAAATAAATTAGTTAAAATAGGTCATTAGTGCTATCTCCACAGCCCTTATCGGAAAGAACAATCTATCATAGCTGTTTTGTTCGTAATGACAGGAACCCAAGATATGCTAAAAGAGAAACACATATAGGAATTCTTTATGCTTTCATCTGTTTTGTGAAATTTTCTATGGAGAACTGACTTTCATTTTTACATGACAGAAATATGCTGTCAATCAAGAGCTCCTAACATTCCCATCACAAAAGTAGGCATGAATCCATGGATGGTCAACCACACCTCTCAACTTGCTGGACTCAGTAACTTTACTACCTATGCTCACAGATTTCCCAATGAGTCACAAAAACATAGTTAGGAAAGAATTTCTTCCTGAAATCAGGGTTTCTATGAATCATATAAACCTAAAATTGTCTTGTAGTAGCACTATACTCACAGAAACAGGACTCTATGATTTAAAAAGGGATGAGATATCAAAGAGAAAGAGCTGTCTCCAATGATAGTTTTTATGAATCTTGATTTAGTAGTGACTTGAGTTCCGTAGCAGGACCCAGACTGTCTTGTTTACTAAGTCAATAAAGTGTTGCCTTTGTTTCTGCCAACTTGAGTTTCTTTCTCCTGATATCAGAAAAACCCAAGTAAAGTGCCTTTATTCAAGCACCCCACAGTCTGCTGTTTGAGAAGTCAATAAAGTGAACCTTCTCTGGAATACACTCTCCTGGGTCCACATCTCTTTCTTACTCATAATAGCTGGGGCCCCAGCATGTGAGAGAGGACAGTTAAAGACAAGATAGCTTACTTCTGATGGTAAACTTGGCCAAGAGTCACCAAGAGTATCATTTATTCTTCTCATTGCTGTGACCAGATGAATATGTAACAGGAGTCCCTCATGGTAGGAGAAGTATAATTTTGTTCATGATTTAAGAGAATAGAGTTCTTTGTCTCTGGGAGGGTATGGTGGTGCCAGAAACTTCAGGAACTTGCTATCTACCTTTTTCATTCCTCGGCAAATCAGGAAGCAGAGAAAATAGGAAGCAGCATTTTTTATCCCTCAAAGACTACCCCACTCTCAGTAGTCTATGTTTTCTCGTTAGATCCAAAAGTTCCACATCATCCCATAAACAGCACCATCAGCTGTGGACCAAGTGTTCAAACATATGAATCTATGGGGAGCACATTTCTCTATATATCTGTGGAGCCTGGATATGCCTCAGTGGTACTCACTTGCTTAATACAAGAGGATCAAGGGATGTTTGGGATCAAACCTAGATGTGAATACCACTGACCTACATCCCTAGATTCTCTCTTAAAAGAGAATAGATGCCCAGCTATGAATCAGGACTAGGTACATGGTTTATCTGTGGTCAACTACGCATTCGTGAAATACTTCTCATCTCTCCTACAATTGTCTAGTTAGTGTTCTCTTACCCCACCAGGCAGTCCATTACACTAAGGCACAAGTGACACCAACATTTCTTAAAGTTGAATCTCCCATATATGACACAGTACCAAACACATAAGACAATTTTCCATAGGTACTTGTGGGCTATATAAAATAGTAGAAAACTAATCAAGAATCCCAAACTCTTGTCCTCATAGCAAAGTATTCTATTTGCTGAAATTCAAAGAAATCTTTACTAGGAAGTCACAATACAACTTTAATCTTTCTCCTTTTCTCGTCTACATAAGTTTTGTCGTATTGATGGTCAGATCAAATGACGAAGAATACCACACACAATCTACCCTTTCCCATTTCCTATACTCAAGAGTTAGTTCTTATGAGAATGGCTTCAGCAATGTTTTGTAGGGGATGAAGACGGAAATTGTCCAAGGAAACGACCAACTTTTAAATACATTCCCCAACCTTCACATTTAAGGGCCTCTTCTTTCCTTCTTGCCAGCCCTATTTCTTTTCTCTGTCCACTTGAATCTCATCCAACATTAACTCTGAAGAAGCTCTCCCTTTCTCTAGAGATTATTGTCAAACCCTCTCTTACTGTGAGTGCATAAAGTACTACGGGTCATGAGCATTCCTATAGGTTAGGGCGAGCCTCAAATTTTGGCGATCTAAATAACTGTGGCCCTTTCTTATCTCTCCTCCAGATGGCGCACTAAGCCCAGGCTGAAACTTCAGCAGCCGCATTTCCTCCCCACCCCATCCCACTCCTTGCCCCTGCCCACTCCAGCCTCAGAGGGAAGGAAAAATGAGATCTTTTGTAAAATTCTATCACAGTGTTGGAAAAGCAGAAGGAAAAGAGCCAGGAAACCAAAATCCTTCCCTAAGCAAGAAGCTACAAAGAACAGAAATAGCCATGAAAGGTCTGTAAAACGCAGGAGGTGGAGGGAAAGGATTTTATTTTATGCTGCCGAGGGAAAAGATATTATGGTCACATCAAGAGCTAGATACTGCACGCTACAATACTGACCCAGCGGGCAAGATGAGCCTACTGCTGTGGTAGTGAGGATAAATGGACACTCTCTTGATTGGATCTGAGGCCAGCAGCACAGGGTACTCATGCCTAGTATTTTAAACATTATCCATCAAAACCCATGGGTAGAGAAATCATAGGCCCATTAATGTTTTTCTAATTAGTCATGTTGTCAAAGTGCCTCCTAAATATTTTTGTTTCTGCCCATAGATTTGTGCTTCGCCCAATCCTGCTCCGAGAGCTCCTTATTGTCGTGGGTAGTGGCTAAGGCAGAGATGCTTTACTGTTCAAAGTGTTAAGATTTAGTGACTTCATGTTCCGCTGTAAATAGAACACGTGAATCAATCCTCCCTCCTCAAGGCTCAGGATACATCATGGAATGGAGTGTGGAAAGAAGTAAGAGCCAGAAGATAAGGAGTGCTGTGAAATGCTGTCCTCTGGACAAGGCAGGACTATAGCATGCATCAACCAGTCTTCTCCAGACAAGACACGATTATAGCATGCATGAACCGCTCTCCTCTGGACAAGGCAGGACTATGGCATGCATGAATCCAAAGCAGCTGTGGTTACATACAGGAGACTTGCTTGAGATCAAACCAACTAAAAACTGCTAGATGAAGAGCTATTGGAAGGCGAGGAATAGAGGAAGTTGAAGCAACTGCTGAGGGAGGGAGGATCACTTTTCTTTAGGATGTGACCATTGGCAATTTCTCCATTCCCCAATGGATGACTTCATGGCTATGCACGTAAGGGAAAGACTGCTGGAACTCAGTGGATTAGAAACATCAATTAACAAATTACAAACCACGAAAGGAGGAGATGAAGTTGGGCAGAAGACGTGTGTGTACCCTGGGAGAAGTTGGAGATAGAGAGTGAGAAGCAGAAACGCTAAAGGCACGTTGTGTGTATGTATGGAAGATTCAAAAATAAATAAATAAAATTTAAAATTAAAAAAATGCAGAGAAACTAGGTTGGAGAAGCAGGAGATGTCTCAAGAATGTAAATATGGCACCATTTTTGATACATCTACACAGTCACAGAGTTTATAGATAACAAGGAAAAGCACTCTATTATTTTTTTTTGTTAAATTTGGGGTTTCACTGCAGCATTTCCCTATAAAATTATCTGATATTTTGTTTTTATTCACTCCCTCACCCATCTTCTTTCTCTCACACTTGCTTACCCCCTTCCTCCTCCCAAGTGGTTCCCCATTCTGTTATCTCCCTCTCTTGCTTCTCCCAGGGTACACATCTCCCTCCCAACTTCATGGTCTCGGTTGTTTTGAATTCATTAATTGATTGTTCTAATTGATTTTCTGTTCTGTATATTTCATTAACTTTTATGATACCTCCATCACCCCTCCCTATTCATACTCTCTAATAGTTCCCTTCCTCCTTTCATGGCCTAAACACACACACACACACACACACACACACACACACACACACACACACTCACACAACCACATTCCTCATGGGAGAAAACACGTGATGTGATGTTTTTCTTTTTAAGCCTGGCTTATTTAGCTTCGTAGGCTGATCACCCGTGGAATACATTTTCCTGTGATAGAGATCAGTTTGTTTTTCTTTAGAGCTGAATAAGATTCCATTATGTGTACACATTCTCTTTAATCATCTGTCTGCAGCTGATGGGCATCTAGGCTGGATCCAAACCTTCTGTGGCTGTTGTGAACAAGCAGTGCAGCACTAAGTATTAATGGGCAGTGCTATACTGACTGGGAACCCTCTCGTGCTGTCTTGTTTCTTTTCTTGTTGCTGCGATGAAAACATAGTGATAAAGGTAATATAACAACATAACATAGGAACGGTCTGTCTTTAGTTTACACGTCCAGGTCACGACATGGAGACTGCTGCAGCAGGAGCTGGTCACATCTGCAGTCAAATAGAGCATAGAGCAAGCTAGAGCTCAGCTTGCTTCCTTCACTTTACATGGTCCAGAATCCCAGCCGTAGGTTGCGAGTGTCACCCACAGCGGGCATGTCTTCCCACCTCACTTACTGTATTTAAGATAATACCCACAGGCATGTTGAAAGGCGCAGCTCCCAGAGGATGCTAGGTCTTGCCAGGTTAACAGCTAACAGTCAGCATCACAATGGACCCAAAGAGCAGTACAGCTGGTCATATCCTAATTCTATTTTTAGTTTTTTGAGAAACTTCCTTAATGATTTCTATGAGGAAGGAAGCAAACTAAATTCTCCCTGGTGGGATATATGGGTTCCTCTCCCCCATCTCCTCATCTCCTCATCTGCACTTTCTGTCATTGATTTTTTTTCTTTTTTTTCTTTGTTTTTTTTTTCTTTTTTTTTTCTTTCTTTTTTTTTTTTTTGTGATGGCCATTCTGATTGACATGACGTGGGTCTCAGAGCAGCTTCAATCTGTGTTTCACTGATGTCTCAAGATGCTGAACACTTGTTCAGTTATTGCACTTGTCTTTTTTTTTTTTTCTGTGAGAGCTGTCCACTGAATTCACTAGTCCACTTATTGATTGGCTAATTTGGGGCACCATTTAATGTTTGATGCTCCTTATAAATTCTAGGTATTAATCCCCAGTCGTATATATAGCTGCAAAGTTCTCCCATTCTGAAGGCTGCCTCTTCATTATGCTGTTTCCTTTGCCTTGCAGAAGTATCTCAATTTCATGCCATCCCATTTTATCTTGGAACTATTTTCTGTACGATTTACAGTGCTTCAAAACTATCCTTTTTTGTGTCTATATTTTTAATGTTTTTTTACCCAGGGTTTTCATTAACAGTTTCTGAATTCCAGGTTTTATGTTAAAGTCTTTGTTACACTTTGAATTATTTTTTTTTTTTTCCTGCAGGAGAAAGCTTTGCGCCTGGTTTCATTCTTTCCTGTGTGTATATACCCAGTGTTCTCAGCACCATTTGTTGGAGAGGCTTTCTTCCAGTGAATCCTTTGACAGCATTGTCAAGGCTGTAGCTATGGAGGGTTATTTCAGGATACTTTATTCTATTCCATTGATCTACATGTCAGGTTTTCTGTCCGTGCCATGTCGTCTTTGTCACTGGGCTCTGTAATCTAATTTAAAGTTAGGTGTTGTGGTGCCTCCAGCAGTGCTCTGCCTATTCTATGTCCTTTCTCCTTTCATATCAATTCAGTTTCTGGGAAGAATTTAATTAGAATTTCAATAGGGACTACTTTGAAGCTGTGGGTCATTTCTGGAATATAGTGATTGCTCATAATATTAATTCTGTTAGCTTAGGGCTGGAGAGATGGCTCAGAGGTTAAGAGCACTGACTGCTCTTCCAGAGGTCCTGAGTTCAATTCCCAGCAACCACATGGTGGCTCACAACCATCTGGAATGAGGCCTGGTGCCCTCTTCTGGCCTGCAGACATACAGACAGAATATTGTATACATAATAAATAAATAAATATTTAAAAAAATTCTGTTAGCTCATGAGCATGGGTGTTTTTCCTTCTTCTATTGCCTTCTTCAATTTCTTTCTTTACTCTTTTAAAGTTTTTTTCTTATAAAGTTGTTTCATTTCCTCGATTAGGATGATTTTTAGATATTAAATTTTTTGAAACCCCATAGGGAGTAGGATGTTTATCTGATTTCTTCTCAGTAGGATCATTATTGACTTATAGAAAAGCTACCAGGATTTATAAGTGCATGGCCACTTCACTGTGTTTATCAATTCTAAGAGTTTCTGATAAAGTTCTTAAGAAGGCTCATGTGATTATAGGATCATCTCACCTTCAAATAGGCGCTTTCAGCATCATCTTTTCCTACTTGCACACCTTTTATTTCTTTCTCTAACCTTATTGCTGAAGATAAGGCATTGGATAGTATAATCAGCAACAGCAGAGAGGGTGAGCACCATTCTAACTTTAGAGGAGCTGTTTCCAGGCTTTCTCCATTTGTTATACTATTTGCTATATATTTTCCTATACATCCTTATTGCGTTAATACATGTTCTTTCTTTTCTAGATTCTCAAGGTTTTTATTCTTAAGGAAAGTTGGACTTCATCAAAGGCCTCTTTTGCATCTATTGAGATGAACACATGATCGTCTTCAAGTCTACTTATGTTCTGTATTATACTTACTGATTTTTTGTTGTTGTTGAACCCTCTTGGCTTCCTTGGAATGAAACCAGCTAGGTGATGGTGTTCTTGAATTCAGTTTGCAAGTATTTTATTGAGGATCATCTCTGTGTGTCGACTTTTTTGCCTTTTTTCCCCCTGCCCTTAAGGGATTTTTGACAGTAGGGTGATTCCAGCTTTGTAGAATCAGTTTCAGAGTGCTTCTTTGCTTGCTGTTTTATGGAACAGTTTGAGGATACTAATGCTAACTCTCCTTTAAGAGACTGGTAGGATGTTGCAGTGTTTAAAACTGCCATTTCCAATGTTAGTAAACAGAACATAGGCAGAATATAAATGGTTCTGCATAGTGGACTTACATTAACTTGCTCTTTGTTCATCTCACTAATATTACTTTTTAGCTATTATTCCATTCTTGTAGGTTCTTGTATGTTTTCCAAATATATAATTATGTCAAGTTCAAAGGTTAAAAAGAAACTTCTTTCATTTTCTTGTGTGTGCCTGTTACATTCTTCCCTTTCTTTTCTTACTGTATTCAGTAGAATTCCAGAGTCACCCAACAGAGCTGGGGGGGGGGGATGAGCATCATCACCATGTGTCTGATCTTTAGAGTAAAATATCCAGTCCTTGAACACCATGGCAATGGCTGGGTTTTATTCAAAAAAAAAAAAAAAAAAAAAAAGAAAAAGGAAGTATCGGTGTATTGACGAGTGAATTTTATGTACACTCTGACTTCAGCTTCAAGAGACTCACTTCATCTGCTGTTGGAAGAGTAAACAATTCCTCCTTTAGGGGAGGTAGAGGGATGATGTGAGATCAATAAGGAAGTTATTTCAAAGTCCAGACCAGACCTGGTGATGGTCTGCATTAGGGAGACAGCAAGAAGAGTGTGCAGAAGAAATAGTTTGCTTTAAAAAACAAATCTACAGGGCATGAGATAAGGAAGTAAGTTATCCCTTAATCCATATTATCCAAATTTTAAGTATTCATACAGCATTTGTGACTACTTATATTTTATTATATATTTACTGTTTATTTTTATAAGAATTATACCTAATTTAATAAAAAAAAACCCAGCACATATCAAATAAATAAATCTTTAAAATAAAAAAAATTGCCTAGAAGAGGGAGAATTCATAAACAAGGCTTATCTGAGTTGGAATTTGGAAGGCGAGAATGTGTGCGTGAGTGTGTGAGTGTGATTTTGTGCAGGTACACTTGTCCATGATATGTGTGTGGAGGCATCTTTCTCAATCATTCACCACCTTTCTAGTTCCACCTTATCTTTTGAGATAAGGCCTCCCACTAAACCTGGACTTCACAGATTTGGCAGTCACAAGCCTCCTAGATCTGCTTGCTCCCCCCTCCCCCAACAAGTTCTGAGGTCTGTCTTCAGGCAGTATGAAGGGTATGCCTGATTGAGGTGAGTGTAAAAAATGTTCACTTTTTTGTAGAATCAAAGAAAGTGGGTTGTGGGAGAGGAAGAGAGAATGCCTTTAAACACCCTTACCCCTAGGAAACTAAGGGCTGTGCATTAGGCAACCAACTCATAGGAGAGAGTCTGAACTATCTTTAAATGACACAAATCCATAGCAGGTGTGGTGCTGTGTGCCTTTTTTCTTAGCGCTATGGAGACTCTCTATGACTTCGAGCCTGATCTACACAGGAAACTCCTGGACAGCCAAGGCTACATAGTGAGGCCCTGTCTCAAACAAACAATAAATAAAATCAAATCTGAATGACTGAGTTGTTTTGCCTCTTCTGGTACCGTCCCTCCACCCCACAAGGACGGCACTCCATATTCTGCTACATCACCTCTACACTTACCACTCTCTCAAATGTCTTGTTCCTTTACTTATAGTCTGCACCCCTGAAGAGACAGGACCAGAGGTGTCACTGCTGTGTCTCCAGTGTTAGCAACAAGTGGGTACTGGATGCCCACAGCCAAATTTGCTGAATGTTAGTATGACCAAATGTACACAATCTGCTCTCAGAGGGACTGTTTAAAACCAGCTTTTGTTTTTTAATTACGTACAAATGTGTGCATGGGTATATAGATGTGAATGCAAGTGCCCCTGTAAGAACCCAACTCTGGTCCTTTCAGAGGTGCTTTGAATGAGAATGTCAGGTGGAACCTGACATGCTTGACTACATAAACTCTGGCACATTCGTGCACTCGGGATACTAAGCACATCTATAAAGACAGAACTCCTTGCAAAGCAATATAGGATGGCCCCCAGGATCTAGTGGCTGGAGAGCGAGGTACAGAATAGATCCGAGGCCACTGCCACTGCCCTAAAAGGAGAGATACACTCACATCTACTTTTACACAAACTATTTCTGCCAGGAGACAAACAAATAAACAAAAACTAGTTATTCTGAGTTCTTCCAGAGTGGGAAGGAAGTTATTTAGGAATAAGGAAGAGGTCTTTTGTTTAAGACTATATTGCTTTTTTAACATAATCACATTAACAATACCTAATCACATCGACAACTCCTTATAAATATATTTTATTGAAGAAGGTGGCAAACGTAGTGGAGTTTCCACTGCGGCCTACAGGAAGTGTCAGACAGTAACCCCTCCCACTCTCCTGCAATCACCACCCTGGGTCACAGCTCTTCTCCAGGCTTTGGTCCTCCNACCCAAAGAAAAACATATAGGCATCCTCCTGAATATTAACCTTCATCAGGCGATGAAAGGAGACAGAGACAGAGACCCACATTGGAGCACCGGGCTAAAATCTCAAAGTTACTTCCATGTCTTTATTATTGTTTTTTTTTCTTTGCTTGTTTTTCTGTTTTTGTTTGTTTATTTTTGAGATAGGGTTTCTCTGTAGCTTTGAAGCCCGTCCTGGAACTAGCTCTTAGACCAGCTTGGCCTTGAACTCAGAGATTTGCCTGCCTCTGCCTCCTGCCATCACTGTCAAGCTATTTATTTTAATGACCCAGAATTTTGTTAGAGTTGCTGTATAAAGGATGTGGAATTATTTTAACTGGAGCATTAGCAATTTACAACTGAAGAAAATATTTCTCAATCCCCAGGAACGTTTACCTACCTGTAGCTCCACTGGGAGTGGTTGGACTTCCTGAGGCTCCCACCTCCAGGCATAAATGTGGAGATGCTGGGTCTTATACAGGTCTTGTGCAGGCAATCACGAGCACTGTGAGTGCATGCGTGTGACAACCTGCCGTATCAAGAAGGCAGTGCTTCTCCACATTCCTCACCATCTTCTAGTTCTTGAATTTTTCTGCTCCCTCTTCCCCAATGTTCCCTGAACTTTGGGGCTGTGATAAAGATGTCCAATTTAGGGTGCAATTTTTGCTTAATTTTTTGTTATGTTCCTTGAGCACTAGGCAGTCAGAAACTTATCTTGTTCACTGTCGGATTCCAGAACGTAATGAGTACTTTGTTTATGTAAGTTAAATGCTAAACAAATGTTTGCATAACTGAGTGAAATGAAAGGGGGTTGATATTTTTAACAACTCTTTAAAATACTCCAGCTTTTCCAAGCTATAATTCCACTTTTGGAAGTTTATTTTGAGGAAAACTGAACAAGTGCAAACATTTGTCACTGTGGGTGTTCATTAAACTGTCCTACTTTAATAGTGAAGAATAAAATGCACCCGAACTGTTCTACTAGAGGAAATTTGGGGGCATAGCTCATAAAGTTCAAGGAAGACTCTGCTCACTCTTGGGTCCAGAAGCCCACTGACTGGCACCCACAGTCTAGTCGACTAGTGGGCATGGGAAATTTTCAGCTAGATGGTAGGGTTATCTTAGGTCACTTCTAACCAGGAATTCTAATTACAACTCTTAAACTCTCAAGGGCTTAATTTTAAAAAGTTTTACAGCAGACTTTGAACTGTTCCTGGGCCTCATTATTGTTAGCTGTCTCCATGTGGACCTATGTGGCGGGTGTTATGGGAAAAGAGAAGTGACTAAGGCAGAGAGAAGGAAGAGAAGTAGATATGGCACAGACCCCCAGGGAGTAGACTTTTAATTAAGACCCAGCTGAGCAATTTGCATCAGTGAGTCTCACCCTGTGAAGGAAAAGAGAAGCCCAGAGAAGGGCTGCCTGCTGTGGACTGGCTCCTCCTCCCTGAGGGGTGGTCTTTACAGTAGACACTGCAGTACAGATCACAGCAGGTACCCGCACCTTCCTGTGGGGACTCCTACCTGAGTGTGCCAGCACGAGCTCATTGGGATCGACAATTTGGCCAATTAACAAAGTCTACATTTATTCCACCGTGTGCTGGGGAAGCAAAAGAGCTTTAACCCTGCCTTCTTCTCTCCTAAGACAGAGTTATTATTTTTACCTTGTTCAGCAGAATCTAGAATTCCAGTATTCATCATAAGTATATATGTTCCCTAATTTAAGAACTCCTGAGCTAAAAGTTACTAAAACCTATTTTGTGTCTTCATTTGTATTAATAGTGGCACACAGGGAATGCCCCCTATTTCAACTCTAGATGAACCACTAGTGAGTTCATTTATTTAACGAATACTCACTCAATTCTCTTTATTCAATGCACAGGTTGACCATGGGAAAAGGCTGCACACCAGGCAAAACAAGAATGACCTCTATCTTCTTAAGATGTATATTCTGGATTTGAGTATTTTTGCATGTTTTCCTGCTCCTGCTTCTGTGTCTGATTCTAAAAATAGTAGTTAGCCAAGACCTAAGCTTCCATGAATCAAACAGTACCTAATGCAAAGAAGATGTAGCCCCTCTTTGGGTCTGCACAAATTCTAATGAATGGAGTGAATTCTTATAGGAAGAAGGCATTAGAATGTTGTTGTGATGTTCTGCTGAGGATCCTATGACAGGAGTGGATGTAGTATATCACTCTGCTCAGGGTTTTTGGCTAGTAAGCAACAGAAAAGAAACCTTTGAGTCACTTCACAAGGAAGGGATTTGTTAGAAAGCATGTGGAGAACACTGTACTAAACTATCCCCACCTCAGGCTCTTGTTTTGAATGCTAGTTCCCAGAGGGTAACTATGTTTGGAGATCACAAACCCTTAGGAGGAATCGCCTGCCTAGCTGAGGGGAGCAGGTCACTTGGGGTAACTGTTGAAGCTCTCCCCCAGTGTCAGCCAGGCTTCACTTCCTGGCATATCAGGATGTGACTATATCCGCACCACAGTGAATCCCTGTCTGCATGCCTTCCTCATCAAATGAATTGAAACCATCGGAAACCATGAACCAAAAGTCAATACTTGTTGAAACTTTTTCCTTGTCCTGTTTTTCGGTTGTCGGTGCAGATGTGACAGGCACCCATTGTTGATAGAACACGTGGGGAGTCGAACTTGAACCTGTTAGGAACCAGGATCTGCAAGTTCAAAGCCACAGGAGGAAATGTCATGAGGAGAGTTTGGTTATAATACTACTAATGGAGGCACTGGCCACTTGAGGCAACTAACAGAACAAATCATGATTTTAAGCTATCTGGGTGTCATCTGTTGCAGATTCAGCATCCTCGTGGCCCTGGCTGAGCTTTAACCACAAGAGCTGCAGGGAAAGATTATGCATTTGGGATTTTTAGCTATTGTACTGTGAATAAAGAACTTGTTTTTCACTCATTTAGGGCACCTTAAACAAAATTAGGTATAAATGATAAAAGGGAAGAGAAGAGGAGAGGAAAGGAGAAGCGTGGAGAGGAAAGGACAGGAGATGAAGGAAAACATATTCTCCCTGTGCCTGGTTAAAATTAGATTGAACTGAAAGAAAGAAGATAGTCTGTGTTATGAAAATAACCTCTGAGCTAATTATATCACTTTGGCTTGATGAAGGAAGGTCATTGGTCAATAAACAAACTGCCTTGGCCCAATTGATAGGCCATCCCTTAGGTAGGTGGAGTAGACAGAATAGAATGCTGGGAAGAAGGGAAGTGAGGTCAGAGATGCGATGGAGCAAGCCGCCAGGTCAGACATGCTGAATCTTTCCCGGTAAGACTGGTGCTACACAGATTACTAAAGATGGATTAGTCAAGAGAGTTAGCCAAGAAGAGGCTAGACATAATGGGCCAAGCAGTGTTTAAAAGAATACAATTTGTGTGTTGTTATTTCGGGGCATAAGCTAGACAGATGGCCAGGAGCAAGGCGGCAGGAACGCAGCCCGCAGTTCCTTCTACAATGGCTTATTAGTATTCTGTCTTGTTCCTTTTCTTGATAAACTTCTTTATAATTTCATAGAAAATAAATTTAACTGAAATTTTTCTCCTTTTGACCCAGAGGCCAAAATTTCTCTTAATATACCAGATTATTATTATTCTTTTAAAAGATTTTTATGTGTTTGTGTATATGTGTATGTTCACTTGTATATATATGAGTCAGATCCCCTGGAGCTGGAGTTAACGGCAACTGTAAGCAGTCTTACATGAATGCTGGATCCTCTATCAAAGTAGAAAATGCTCCAACTGCTAAGCCATTTGTCCAGCTCCTACATACTGAGCTCTTTACAATTAGATAAATATCTTATGGCCTTAGCACACAAGTTCTTCCCTTGGTTCTTTATCCTCTAACTTTCCTGATCCCCTCTCCGGCCCCAGTGTGTCATGAGCATTTTGACTCTGTTGTCTCAAACCTTTTACCTCCCTGAGCCCACTTGACTGGTTTTACCAACAGCTTCTACTACCTCTAATAGCCATAATTTTCTGATTCCTATAGAGGAAAGCCAGTGACATATAGGAAAAATCAGCAGTATGGATGAAAAATATCAGGAGGACTGGAGATATGGCTCAGTGGTTAAGAGCACTGACTGCTCTTCCAGAGGACCCAGGTTCAATTCCCAGCACCCACATGGCAACTCACAACTGTCTGAAGATTCAGTTGCAGGGGATCTGACACCTTCATACCAATGCACATAAAATAAAGTTAAATAAACCATAAAAATATTTTTACAAAAACATCAGAAAAAGGATAGAAGAAAATCATCAAGAAAATTAGATTTCAAAAAATGAGAACTTTGGAAATTAAAAACAATGTGTCAAAAAGCACACTGGATCTAGACTGAGAGCTCATTCCTGTACTCAAGCATGAAGGAAGGCACAGGCAAGGGGATTGCTGCAAGTATTAGAACAGCCTGGGTTGTATAGTAAGTTCCAGTCTACTCAGAGCTACAGTACGGGATTCTGTCTCACAAAACAGAAAACAAGCAACCAAAAACATCAAATTAAAACCAACCAACCAAGTATCAAACAATAGAAAGCATCATCACCAATAGAGCCAATCAAACCGGAGAGAATTTGGGGCATGGAGTCCAAATCTGAGAAACTTTGGAATGAAGTTGACAAAAAATACATTTATGACTTGTACACTAAAAATTCCAACACAACAAAGAAAGAGTATTCAAAGAGGCAGTATTCCCTATAACTTGATAATTATGATATTTTGTTTTTATTTATAGGTAAGGTCATGTATCCCAGACTGGCCAATAATTCACTATCTAGTATGGGCTGACTCAAATGCATGATTCCCTATCCTCCATATCGGAATGTTAAGACTGTATTTTAAAATGTTATATCAATTTCACCATAGGCTTAACACAGTCTTAATAAAAATTCCTAACAAGGTTCATTTTTTTAGAACTGACAAGCTAATTCTAGACTTTAAATGGGAAAAAAATTAAAGAAACTAAAAGAGACAATTGAGAAAATGACAAAATAGAAGAATGAAGGAGCATCATTTTCAGACTTTGATCAATGAAAATGTAAATGTAAAAATCAAGATTAATACACAAAGCAGTGTGGAGGGCAGGAAAGCAAATCATTGTAACAAAATCCAGTTAGACTCAAATATATATAATTAATATATTTTTTATAAAAATACAAATGAAACTCTGCAAAATGTAATCTTAAAGCAAATGGTTCTTAAGTATTTCAAAACCCTTGTCAAAAAATAATTTGTTTGATACTTCACACCATGTACAAAAACTAAATCGAAATCTTGATAGACTTAATATAGAAATATGCAAAATGTTAAAAATTAATTCCAGGAAAAATAGGACAAAATATCTGACATCCTAAGCTGAGTCAAATGTATTAGACATGACACCAGATCTCAATCTATGAAGAAAAAAACTGAGAAGTCACATTTCATCAAAATTCAAAATTTTTACTTTGGAGAGCTGGAAAAATGGCTCAGTGGTTAAGTGTATGTACTGCATTTACAAGAAGGTGAGTTTGGTTACTAGCACATGTTAGGGCAACTCACAACTATCTGGGACTCCAGTTTCGGTGGTACCTAATGCCTTTTATCTCTAAAAGAACTAACACGCAAATGTGAGTACTCACACTCATATGCACACATGTATACATACATATACACTCATCATTAAAAACAATAAAAATAAATTATTAAAAACATAAAACCAGGCACTGCACAGAGCAGACCAAGAGGTAGACTGCTCCAACACCCACACCCCATCAATAAGACCATGTAAGCTACCAGACCCACTCCACCTCCAAACCCACCTATCCTTGTGACCTTAGAGGAACTCTGAAGTATAGGCTGCAACTGCACACAGCAGGACAAGAGATGAGTGATCACCCACCCAGATGGATACCCAACTCTCTATGCCCTCAGTACTGGGGAAAAACTCAGGTCTCCTCCCCTATCTGTTTCAGCTTCTCTAGACAGCCAACAGGCAAACTTCCTGCAGGGAGGCTGCTCCAACACTCCCAACCCCATGATTAGACCCTGTAAGCTACAAGTCCCACTCTGCCCCACAAACCCTCCTATTCCCGGCAACCTCAGAAGAACTCTGAAGTACAGGTTGCAACTACACAGAGCAGACCAGGAGAGCAGACCAAGAGAGTGGACCAAAAGAGCAGGTCAAGAGAAACTTCAGTGGTTCCCTGAGACATAGACACCAACAGTGCAGAGTAAACTAAGAAGAACTCCTGAAGACACAGTCAGCAACTTCAAGGTTTGGACCAAGATACTGCTGCTTGCACCAATTGAAGAAAAAGATGGGTAGGCATCAGTGCAAGAATTCATTCAACGTAAAAACCAACAAGGTAACACCAGAACCCAGTGGCCGTACAACAGGATGATTTGGTCATTCTAACCTAGAAGAAACAGAAGAAACTGATTTTAAATGTAACCTCATGAGGATAATGGAGATCTTTAAAAAGGAAAGGAAAAAAATCCCTTGAAATGGAGGAAAAGACACACAAAATATTGAAAGAAATCAACAAATCTCTTAAAGAAACCCAAGAAAGAAAAAAAAAAAACAAAGAAGTGAAGCAAACAGTTCAAGACTTGAAAACTGAAATAGAGCAATAAAGAAAACACAAACCAAGGGAACTCTGGAAATAAAAAATCTGAGTAAACAAACAGAAACACAGATGCAAGCATAACCAACAGAATACAAGAGATGGAAGAGAGAATCTCAGGTGTTGGAGATACTATAGAAAAAAATAGATTCACTTGCCAAAGAGAATGCTAAATCCAATGAATTCTTAACACAAACCATTAAGGAAATCTAAGACACCATGACAAAAAAAAACCCCAAACCTAAGAATAATAGGGAGAGAAAAAGGAGAAGAACTCCATCTCAAAGGCACAGAAAGTATATTCAACAAAATCATAGATGGAAACATTCCCAACCTAAAGAAGGATATTCCTCTGAAGATACAAGAAGCTTACAGAACACCAAATAGACTGGACTAAAAAAAAAAAGTCCCCTCACTATATAATATCAAAATGCAAAACATTCAGAATAAAGAAAGAATATTAAGAGCTACAAAGGAAAAAGGCCAAGTAGCATATAAAGGCACACCTATCAGAATTACACCTTCTCAATGAAAACCAGAAGGTCCTGGAGGGATGTGCTGCAGACACTAAGAGACCACAGATGTAAACCCAAACTACTATACCAGCAAAACTTTTAATCACCATCAATGGAGAAAACAAGATATTCCATGACAAAGGCAAATTTAAATAATACTTATCCACGAATCCAGCCCTACAGAAAGTACTAGAAAGAAAACTCCAACTCAAGGAAGCTAACTACACAACAAAAACAAAGAAGGGAAACACACAAGCACTACCACCAAAAATAGCAGGAATTAACAATCACTGGCAATTGATATTTCTTAGTATCAATGGACTCAGTTCACATATAAAAGACACAGGCTAAGAGAATGGATATGAAAGCAGGATCTATCCTTCTATTAAATACAAGAAACAAACCATAACCTTAAAGACAGACATTACCTTAGAGTAAAAGATTGGAAAAAGATTTTCCAATCAAATGGACCTAAGAAACACGTGATAGCTATCCTATCATCTAACAAAAGAGACTTTAAACTAAAATTAATCAGAAGAGATGGTGAAGGATACTTTATACTCATCACAGGAACAATCAAGATGGAGTTTCAATCCTGAACATCTGTGCTCCAAATACAATACCTGTATATATAAAAGAAACATAACTGAGCTTAAATCACACATCAAACACCACATTAATAGTAGGAGACTTCAACATCCTACTTTCAACAATAGACAGAAACCTAACAGAGAAATAAGAGAACTATCAGATGTCATGACTCAAATGAACTTAACAGACATACATAGAACATTTTACCCAAACACAAAGGAATATACCTTCTTCTCAGCACCTCCTGGAACCTTCTCTAAAATTGATCACATGCTCAGTAACAAAGAAAACCTGAATGGAAACAAAAAATTGGAATAACCTCCTGTATCTTATTGGATCACCATAGTTTAAAGTTAGACTTCAACAACACTAATTGCAGAAAGTCTACAAACTCATGGAAATTGAATAGTGCTCAACTGAATCACCACTGGAACAAGGAATAAAGAAAGAAAGAAATTAAAGAATTCTTAGAATTTAATGAAAATAAGAATACAACGTACCCAAACCTATGGGACACCATGAAAGCAGTGATAACAGGAAAGTTCATAGCACTAAGTGCCTAACTGAAGAAAGTGGAGAATTCTCAAGCAAGCAATGAAACAGCACACCTGAAATCTCTAAAACAAAAAGAAGCAGACTCACCCAGGAGTAATAGATGACAGTAAATAATCAAATAGAGGGCTGAAATCAATAAATAGAAACAAATAAAACAATACAAAGAGTTAATGAAACAAAGAGCTGGTTCTTTGAGAAAATCAACAAGATAGAAAAATCGTTATCCTGACTATTCAAAAAGCAGAGAGAGAGTACATCCAAATTAACAAAACTAGAAATGAAAAGGGGGACATAATAACAGACACTAAAGAAATCCAAAGAATCATTAGGTCATATTACAAAAACCTGTACTCTCCA
Organism: Alexandromys fortis; assembly: GCF_014885135.2. Classification (NCBI taxonomy): domain Eukaryota; kingdom Metazoa; phylum Chordata; class Mammalia; order Rodentia; family Cricetidae; genus Alexandromys; species Alexandromys fortis. Next base: position 349,551 of record NW_026068030.1, on the reverse strand, counting down.
AAACTGGAAAATGTAAAAGAAATGGATACCACATACCAAAATTAAATGAAGACCAGTTGAACAACTTAAATAAACTTATGACCTGCAAGGAAATAGAAGCTGTCATCAAAAGTCTCCCAACCCAAAAAATTTCAGGGCCCAATGATTTCAGTGCAGAATTCCACAAGAATATCAAAGAAGAGCTAATACCTATACTCCTCAAATTGTTCCACATAATAGAAACAGAAGGAACATTGTCAAACTCTTTATAAGGCTACAGTTACCCTGATACTGAAATCACATAAAGACTCAACCAAAAAAAGAGAATTACAGACAAATATCCTTCATGAACATTTATGCAAAACTACTCAATAAAATAGTGGCAAACTGAATTCAAGAACGCATCAAAAGAATCATCCATTATGATCAAATTGGCTTCATCCCAAAGATGCAGGGATGGATCCAACATATGAAAATCTATCAATGTAGTCCACCATGTAAATAAGCTGAAAGAAAAAAATCCATATGATCATTTCATTAGATTATGAAAATGCAATCTACAAAATGCAACACCCCTTCATGATAAATGTCTTAGAGAGATCAGAAATACAAGGAACATACCTAAACATAATAAAAAGCAATATACAGCAAGCCAAGAGTCAACATCAAATTAAATGGAGATAAACTCAAAATGCTTCCACTAAAATCAGAAACATGACAAGATTGTCTACTCTCTCCATATCTATTCAACATAGTTCTTGATGTACTAGCTAGAGCAATAAAATGACAAAAGAAGATCAAGGGGCTACAAATTGAAAAGGAAGAAGTCAGTCTGGGGGCTGGAGAGATGGCTCAGTGGTTAAGAGCATTGCCTGCTCTTCCAAAGGTCCTGAGTTCAATTCCCAGCAACCACATGGTGGCTCACAACCATCTGTAAAGAGGTCTGGCGCCCTCTTCTGGCCTTCAGGCATACAGACAGAATATTGTATACATAATAAATAAATAAATAAATAAATAAATAAATAAATAAATAAATAAATAAATAAGAAGAAGTCAAACTTTCACTATTTGCAGATTATTTGATAGTATACATAACTGACTACAAAAACTCTACCAGGGAACTCCTACTGTTGATAAATACTTTCAGTATTGTGGCAGGATACAAGATCAACTAAAAAAAAAATCACTATCCCTCCTACATACAATAAAGGAACTTCTGGAGGCATCACCATCCTTGCCATCAAGCTCTATTATAGAGCTACAGTAATGAAAACAGCTTGGTATTGGGCATAAAAACAGACAGGTTGACCAATGGAATCAAATCAAAGACCTGGATATTAACCCACATACCTATGAACAACTGATTTTTGACAAAGAGGCTAAAATTATACAATGGAAAAAAGAAAGCATCTTCAACAAATGGTGCTTAAATAACTGAATGTCAACATATGGAAATAGATCTATATCTATCCCCATGCACAATACTCAAGTCCAAATGGATTAAAGACCTCATTAGAAATCCGACCACACTGAACTTGACAGAAAAGGAAGTGGGAAGTAGCTTTCAATGCATGGGCACAGGAGACCACTTCCTAAATATAACCCTAGTAGCACAAACACTGAGAAAAAAAAAACAATAAAAAATGGGACCTCCTGAAACTGAGAAGCTTCTGTAAAGCAAAGGACACAGCCAATAAGACAAAAAGGCAGTCTACTAAATGGGAAAAGATATTCACCAACCCCACATCAGAAAGAAGACTGATCTCCAAAATATATAAAATACTCAAGAAATTAGACATCAAAATTCCAAATAATACAATTAAAAGATGGGGTACAGAACTAAGCAGAGAATCCTCAACAGAAGAATCTCAAATGACCAAAAGATACTTAAGGAAATGTTCGACATCCTTAGCCATTAGGGAAATGAAAATCAAAACAGCTCTGAGATATTATCTTACATCTGTCAAAATAACTAAGACTAAAAACACCAATGATAGCTTATGCTGGAGAGGATGTGGAATAAGGAGAACACTCCTCCATTGGCATATACCCAAAGGATGCTCAATCATATTACAATGTCTTTTGTTCAACTATGTTCATAGCATCATTATTTGAAATAGTCTGTACCTGGAAACAACCGAGATGCCCCTCAGCCAAAGAATGAATAATGAAAATGTGGTACATTTATACAACAGAGTGTTACTCAGTGGTTTAAAAAAATGATGTCTTTATGAGCATGAACATGGTATGTACTTACTTATAAGTGGATGCTAGCTGTAAAGAAAAGGATAACAAGCCTATAGACCACAACCCTAGAAAAGCTAAGTAATAAGAACTTAAGAGAAACATATATAGATCCCCCTGGGAAGGGGAAATAGACAAGATCGCCCGAGAAAATTGAGAGCATGGGGGTGGGAGGAAAAGGGAGGAGAGAAGGTGAGAAGGTGGGGAGAAAGGGAGGGTGGATGAGGACTTGAAGGAATGGGATAATCAAGATGAGGAAAAACAGAAATGGAGAGAGAGGAGGGAGGTGTCTTGACTGAAGGAGCCATTGTGGGGCTGGCAAGAAACCTTGCACTGGAGAGGTTCCCAGGAATCCCCAAGAATGACCCTTGCTAAGACCCTAAGCAATATTGGAGAGGGTGCCTGAACTGACTTTGCCCTGTTTGATGACTATCTTAAATGTCACCATACAACCTTCATCTAACAACTGGAGGAAGCAGAGGCAGAGATCCACAGTGGAACACTGGGCTGAGTCCCCAGCGTGCAGTTGAAGAGTGGGAGGAGTAAGAATATGAGCAAGGAGGTCAAGACCATGATTGGGATACTCATTGAGGTAGCTTACCTGAACTAATGGAAGCCCGCCAACTCCTGCCTGACAGGAAAGAAACCAGCCTGGGACCAAAATATGGGGAAACAGTTTTGTGGCTGGGGCAGACTGTGGGGTCACTGGCAGTGACCAGAATTCATTCCTACTGCTTGTACTAGCTTTTTGGAACCCATTCTCTTTGGAATAATACCTTGTTCAGTTTGGATATAGTAGGAAGGGCCTTGGATCAATGTGAGGGCCTCAAATCAATGTGCTAGACTTTGTTGAATCCCCATGGGAAGCCTTAACATCTCTGAGGGGTAGGTAGGGGTGCAGTGTGGTGGGGAGATGGAGGGAACTGGAGGAGGGGAGGGAGTGGGAACTGGGATTGGTATGTAAAATGAGAAAAGATAGTATTTTTAAAATAAAATTTTAAAAAGATGAAAAAAAGTAAAACCTGCTTTTTTAAAAAGCCACTTTAAGAGTGTAGGAAAGTAAGCTACTGTGAAATAATATTACCAAAACATATTTATGATAACAAATCTTCATCTGTACGAAATCCCCACCCCTAACTGAGGACTTATTGGCAGTTGGTGGCTACAGAGAAAAGGTAAAGTCAGTTTTCCTCAGAGTTTTGGTCCACAAGAGGCTGCCCATGTTACAATAGTTGGCCCTGCACTCATACGGCACACTAAGTAGACTCGTTGTTTTTTTCTTGTATGCTTGTTTTGTTTGTTTTTTGCTTTTAAAAGAACCCATGAAATGATGAGAGAACAATAAAAAGAATAGAAGAGGAATTGGAGAGGAGAGCTGGGGTGAACTAGATCAAAATATATACACACACTAGAAATTCTCTAGAATACAAAATCCAAAAGTAGGAAGACTAATAATCTCATTTTTAGGTAGGTAAGTTATTTCTTTGGGTATTTTACTGTATTAGAGGCATGGGTAGTAAACACAAGCAAAGACATTAGGATCATGTTTGTTCTTCATACTTCCCAAAATCTGATTCTTCTCCACTACTGAGACCACATATTGCTTTATAATTATTAAAAAATGATTTTTATTTTAGAATGTACATTTTTATAAACATATTTATGTTGTTAAACAATCATTGGTAATAAAACAACACATCATGCTTTTATAGATGATAATTTTCTGCCTTTTAGTTTCTGTGAATTTCAAGCCTTTATCTGGTAAGCATGGATCACCTTTTCCCATAGAAAAATATATTGGTTAAAAAATAAGTTTCACAAGAATAAATGAAGAAAATACCTTGTTTATCAATGGAACAAAATAATATTCTTGAACTTTTTATCGATAATGGACAATGTGATATACTTTTAAACTCAGTTTCCAGTGCTGTATTGAGAAAGCATCTTTCTTGTGCTCTGAGAACCCATGCCCACTCCATGTTTTATCACCATTGGAGTAAACCATATTCTTCTGACCACCTGCTCAAAGAGAATGGTGTGTCCGGCATACATAGAAGGGGGTCAAGAAGGCAATTCATCAGGAAAAGAGTATGTTTTTAACTTTTGAGGCTGGCATTTAAAATAATGTGTGCTGTTTTTCCCCTCATGGAATATCAAAAAATGAAATTCTATCAGTTGTTAAGAATTTCTTTGTCATACATACATTTGAAAACTGAGAAAACCACCGCCATATGGTTTTAGAGAACTGTTTGATCTATTTCGGGGCAAACTTGACACGATTAAATGTATCTGTTGGATCTTTCCCTGACTAACAGAAAAACAATGGCAGCTGCTGTTCCTAGGAAGGAGGAAGAGCAGCTGCATGAACTCCAGCCTACCTGCCGAGGCGCCTACAGGAGGAAAGGAAGGACCCAAGAGGAACTAGTAGATCTCAGAAGTGGCACAGCCAGGAATTGATTGATGTTAAACTGTGGTCCTTTGTAGGCTGATGTGGCCCCTCCCTACACTTAATGACAGAAGATAACAACAACAACAACATTTTTATCTAACCACCCGGTGGAGTCCTCACTCACTAAGAATGGATTGCTTTAATTACTCAATCTCAGGAGTCTCTAAGAGGTTGAGAAACTGGAATGCTATCCCATTCTCTAATGAGTTTTCTAGTGTGGTCTTCAATAAAAATTTGAGCAACTTAAGACAAGTCTCAATGACTCACCTGCTTTGCAAAGGGAACAGGGACTCTACTTGCATCAATCAGAGGTTCATCAGTTTTTGAAGAACAGCTGGCCTGGGTCTGAAAAAGCCTGAAATAAAACCGGACTTGCTGAACATAGCGTACAATGAGGACTACTGAGACCTCAAGAACAATGGCAATGGGTTTTTGATCCTACTGCACTTACTGGCTTTGTGGGAGCCTAGGCAGTTTGGATGCTCACCTTACTAGACCTGGATGGAGGTGGGTGGTCCTTGGACTTCCCACAGGGCAGGGAACCCTGATTGCTCTTTGGGCTGACAGGGAGGGAGACTTGATTGGGGGAGGGGGAGTGAAATTGGAGGCAGTGGCGGGGAAGAGACAGAAATCTGAATGAAAGAAAGAAAGAAAGAAAGAAAGAAAGAAAGAAAGAAAGAAAGAAAGAAAGAAAGAAAGAAAGAAAGAAAACACACACACTGCTCTGTCCCACACCATAGTGTTTGGTAAGGACCTAAGCCACAGCTTCTAAAAATGGAGTTGCAGCCTAATGTTCAGAAAAAAAAAAAAACTATGCAAATTCTAAAATCTTTGGCAACAGGAAAATATTTCTTGATGGGAAATGAGCAAAACTGATAGAAACTCGAGTGCTTTGTGAATCCACGGTGTTTGGGGTGATGCTCGGCCATGCTGCATCACGTGATTTCACTGCAGCTTCAGATCTGAACACACAACATGTGCACTTTGCACTGTACATGTTGTCATGTTATCCATTGCCAATCAGAGCTGCCCAGAAACCCCTCAGCCCAGATCCAAGACTATGGTTACATACAAATCACAGTACTTTTACTGTACATGCAAACATTTCTGCTCTGACATAATTATAAATGTTTAATCTTTTTTTTCCAGTCACCAGTTTTCAGCATGGAAGCAGTAAATGCAAGAGATGAAAAGGTTTATCAAACCCTGTTCTAAGCCCTTAGGTTCTAGAAAACGTAAAACCTGGCATGGGGTAGATACGTCTGTGTCATGAGTTCTAACACCCAACTACTTACCTGCTTTCTTCTCCTGTTTTCCAGTAATCTTGGGGATCTTCCTGTCCCCAGAAGTCGGTGGATAATGATCTATGCTTTCATTCACCATCCCAGCAAAATGTTAGACCCTCAGGCACACTAAAACTGGCAGAGTGGATTCAAATTCAACAAACCCAGTAAAATTTAAAATCATGGCTGCTCTTTTCCATCAAGTATTTCCATGTGTGTTCAACACATTTTAAGAAACATTTCCAAGATCTTTCTTTGCCAACATAAATTGAATAATCACTAAAGTTCTTTTATTGTGTGTGATTTATTGTTTACTTTGAGTTTTTGCTTCCGTAGAGAAATGGGGAATGAAAGAAATTATCTGTTCCCTTTACAAAAGATGTATTCAACAAATGAAGAAATACAGTCATTTTTTAAAATGGAGCTATTTCTTCAGAGAAGAGACAGAAATATTTTCTCTAGAAAAAAAAAAAAAAAGGCACTTGGATCTACTTCTGAGAGTTCATAACGTCCACAATAGTGAGAAAGGCAGACTGACCTAGCCTGCTAAGCAACTTCAGGCTTTCAGTTTGTGAGTTTTTAACTTAACCTGCAAAGAATTTCAGCACAGTCAATTTAAAACAGAGTTGAGTTTATTAAGCAGCCAAATAAAAGGAAGTGCACACTAGCGATGGGGCCAGAATGTGAACATTAGGTTAGGAAAGGAACAGGCTGGCCTGTCAATAGTTATATGTGTTATGCCACCTCATTGTTCAAGGAATGTAATTCACAGTTTGAAAGACTAAGAAAAGTTTTTAAAAACTGATTTAAAATGTGAGCTAGCTTACTATTTATGGCACCTTAATTTTTTTTTCACTAGATACAATCGCAAAGGGGGTTATGTTTGCATTGTTCAGGTTTATAGATGGCAGGTTCAAGTCAAAGGCCACAAAAATGTCAAATGTGTGATCTGGCCTTGGCTAACGTCAGTCAGCTGTTTTAATCACCTCAACTGGGATATTTCTCAGAGAATGTGGTGTCTTTTCTACACGGGAAGTCTTTGCAGTGGTTTTGCGTTGTCTGTTTGTGTAGAAATTCTTGGCTCAGTACCCGCCCCCACCCCCAAGGAATGTAAAGCAGACCTCAGGGGTGGAGGAGAGTTGAGAGAATCTTTTCCTTTCTCAGATCCACCTAATTTTCCCATATTTCTAGCTGGTCTCAGGGAGAATTTAACGATGTACCAGTTCGTGCCCCCCACATAACAGTATTATAGCATATCCGCTCTCATGCTGTCACGAGAATGGAATTCACTGGTCTTCCCCAGGACTGAGACTTCAGCAGCGGACTTGGTATCAGATCAGCAAGATCTGAAATAGAGCCCTGCTCTAAGAAAGTACTTAAACTGTTACTTGCGTGGGTGGACTTCTGTACTCTGCTGTTAGCAGCGTGAAAAGGACACACTCCAGATAATCACTTCCTCCCAGTTTGGAGCCCAGCAGAGTCAACTAAAAAACAAAATGGCTGCAGTCAAACCACAGATGCACATGTGATAAAAATAAGCACGTGCCAGAACTGTTGCAGTGAAAGCTGTTTGTTATGCTAATACCTGATTAGAACCCAAATTGATACCACATATCACACACTGCTAAAACCTTATAGATAGGACATTGGCTGTAAGCTTCACGAAAACATATTAAAAGCTGAAAATGGTAATAGATACCATATATTTCCAAAAACCAGTACGATAATTTCCTGGGATAGTTAACAGAAAAACCTATTTAGCAAATTGTGGCATTATGCAAAAAAAATTAAGAAGAATTTTGAGAGATTAGTTAATTTCTAGTAGCTGCACTATAATGATGTTATAGAGGAAAGGGTAGAACCAAGGAAATAAATGGTTAGTTTGCAAAAATTCAGAAAGGGAGGATATTTAGCACAAAAGTTGGAGAGTTGAATGATGGACTCCAAGAAAAAGCATGGTGATTATTAAACAGCCTCAGATTAAAGACCAAATCAAAGGTAAAGTTGTAGTAACATTCACTATGACTTCAGCTCTCTGGAGAAACTGGGTAATGACTGACAGGGAAAGGTCCCCCAGGGTACAAAAGAGATTTAAACAACAGATCAGGATGTGATTCCTAAAGAAAATAACCAGAGTCTAAGCTAGGGAGCCAAAAATATTTGTTACAGCAGGACTTCGGAAATTCTATCTAGCACTTTTTTCATTTTGGGTGAAAGTGTTTATTTCTGTTACCGAATTCTTACTCTATGATTATATGCCAATAGGGTGGCATATTCTCCTTATCACTCATTAGTCTCTGATATGAAGAAACCATCAGATAATGTATGTCACACTTAGAAATCAAAAGATTTTAGGATGTGATGATGAAGCTGGAAGAAATTTTGGAAAGATGGGTAGCCATTCCACAGGGATAGACTCTGACAGAATGAAATAGTAAGGCAAGCAGTCACTTTCCTATAACTTTACCAAACAGTCACACTCTTGCTGAGGATTTGTGGAAATAGAACTTCTGATCTTAGCCAAAGTGACTTACCTTGCCCAGTGGCATGTTGGGATGGCATGTTAAATGTGCAAGTGCTATGTTGGGGTGGTATGTTAAGTGCACCCATGCCGTATTGAAATGATATATTAATTGCACCAGTAGCATGTTGGGATGGTATGTTAATTGTGGCATGAGCAAGGCTTGGAATGAGTGTGAATGTTTGGCTTTTGTTCTAGCATTTTCACCACAAGGTGGTGGCTTACTGGGAAAGATTCAGCACGTCTGACCTGGTGGCTGGCTCCATGGCGGCTGGACCAGAGAGGAGAGGCATGGCGATTGCCTCATTTCCCTCTTCCTCCCAGCATTCTGTTCTGTCTACTCCACCCACCTAAGGGCTGGCCTATTAAATGGCCAAGGCAGTTTCTTTATTAACCAATGAAATCAACACAAAGCAGAAGACCATCCCATATCACAATACCTCTGTTTAGTTTCATCCAGCTAGTGAAAATAAAAAGTAGGTTGAAGAGAAAGAGTGAGGAGAGAAGAGAAAAGAAAGAGAGGGAAGAGAAGGAAGGAGACACAGAGAGAGATGTACAAAGAGGAATGAACAAGCTGCTGGCAGAAGGGAACATATATGTAAGGAAGAAAATTCCCAGGGTCCACACTGCCAAGTAGCAACATGGTGATGACCCTCTTAAAGTAGTGCATTTGTTCCCAAGTATTTTACACCATTTTTAGCAAGTATCACAAGAACCATATGTAAGAATTAAAAAAAAAAATCTCTTCAAAAATCAAGTGTGAGCAGAGGCAATAGCCATGAAGTTTAAATCTTGGTAGAAACAAGTGGTTTGAAAAATCAACCCAGTGGATAAAGGAAAGCAGAGATCTAAGCTGGAAGTAGTGGGAAAGTGCAACAGGGAGGGGAAGATTACTAGAAAGTCTCCAGAACCCAGCAAGAATGAAAAGAGAGGGAGTGATGAACCAAAGACCAGCTTAAAAGTCGTCACAGAAGCTGCAGACAACGGCTGCCATGTTGCTCCCAGCAGAAAGCAGGAAAGTCGAGGGAGTAATGTCTATATTCAGAGACACCATACACAGTCCAAAGCAGGAGTCCTGTGCTGAGAGTAGGGGCACTGAGGAAGATTCCCTCCACATTCTACCCTCTTGTTTCTTTCCCTAGAGATTTTCAGGGTGTGGGCAGGTAGGCTTATACCTGACAGGTGAGAATGTAATAGATCCTTTTCTAAGTGTGCTGGTATATGTCTGTCCTTTAGAGATCTCCCAGCTAAATCACTACGGCACCGCCTAATTGCCAAAGCCTACCAACAATAGTCTATGCTTCATATTGACTCATTTCCAAAAAAAAACTAAACAAAACAAAACACAGAGCCAATAAATAACAGCATAATAATAAGTGGTCGACAGGATGGCAAGAAAGGAAGGATTTGGGGAAAATGTCTCCATTACTGGAGATAAATAAACATATAACTTGTTATGGTTGAATGAATTCAAAGACTCAGTGTTCAGGGGAAAGTACTGATAACCACATATAGTGCTAACCAAAGAGTCAATGAGGTAATTATTCATGCCAGGGGAAGTAATAATTTTATAAGAAAGAAGACATAATAATTAGTGGTGATAAAATAATCTGTAGCAGTCATAGTTAAGGTAAACATAATTGTTCACACAGTATTATTCAATACCCAACCCATGATGTCATTGTTATGCAAGAAAACAAAGTATGTTTGTCTGGTCTATGTTTATGTTGGAGAGGGGTATAGGCCAAGATCTCATTTCCACAGTGGTATATTGAGAAATAGTAAATACAATTGGAAATAATAGTCACACACAAATAAAGATTTAAAAATACAATAACAGAAAGACCAAATGATGACTCAATTGGTAAATGTTTGCCTTGCAAAATAAGAACCTAAATTTGATATCCTGCAACAACCCACATTTTTAAAAAACTGGCTGGCAGAGTATGTGTGCTAATAAAACACATTTACTTATAATCCCAGTCTTAGGGAAGCAAAACCAGGCAGATCCTGGGTTCACTAGTTAGACATAACAACATATAAATAAAATAATAATATATAACAAAATAAGATTATGGTAATGTAAACATTAAAAATAAGAGATGAAGATGAATGGCACTTGAGGAACAACTGAAGTTGCCCTCTGGTTTATGTAGGTACACACATTTGCACTCACCACCTGTGCACAAGTGAATAAGCACACAAACACACACACACACACACACACATACATAAACAGACAAATAAAATTAAATTAAGGCTTTAAAAACATCAAATGAAGTTCTCAAACTATCTTTAATATTAGTTATCCCTCTTCATAATCCTTCACCTACCCAGCATTCACACCCCCTACCCTACTGGAAATCGGGAGAGGGGTGGATATGTTCCAGATACATTGTGAGAAATCATGCAAAAAAATAATAAAACGAGAAAAATTGTTTCTAGGTATCAGAAAACACAGCTAACAGAGTTGAAACTGAAGACCACAACTAAGGAGAGGATGTTGAGCTGCATTTTTTTTTCAGTCTCACGTGATAACATTTTCATTTTAATAAAGATAAGAAGGCAATTAAAATAATTTTTATCTTCTTACTAGGAACTTTAGTAAGAAGTCATAGGACAGCTGTGAGCGCATACACAGAGTGTACCTGAGAACTTGGGGAAACAAAGCCACCTACCAAGAAGCCAGGAGAAAACCCAGCTACAACTCTAAGTAGGAGCCAGGAGAAAACAGCCCTGTTGCCCATTCCATGATACTGCAGCTTGCTTACATTATCCTAGAATCAGTAAAAAGACTGAATTACAGATCTAGAGAGATGGCCCAGCAATTAAGGGCACTGGATACGCTTCCAGAGAACATGGGTTCAATCCCTAGCACCTACAATGCTGGTTCACAGGCACCTGTCACTCAGATCCAGTGTCATCTTCTGGCCTCCACAGTCACCAGGCATATATGTGGTTCATAGATAAACATGCAGGCAGAATACCCATACTCATAAAAAATTAATTAATCAATTTTTAAGAGATTAAATTCTAGGCTCATGGCCTCTGGTGGCCTTCCAGCTTTAAGAGACATGTGTAAAAAACACGCAGAGTGCTAGCCCTCTCTAGGGGAAGACGATGGCCATGGTCGGTGTTTGCTCTGTGCAAGTTCATTACAGGGAATCAGAAGACAGTAATGACATTTGAGGGCCTCCTTGGTGCCTTGCACAATATTTGTGCTACACCAAGTTGTCACTTTGTGCCCTCCTCACTATAACACTATACATAGCCTCATAAACCAGGTTAAACTTGAGAGCTCTGTAAATACAGAAGACACCAGTCTGAGAGCTCACCAGGTCTGAGGCATCATGCCAATACTCCATTATATCTTCCTTAAAACTCTCTGCTGGGGGCACACTTGCTATCATTTCTATTTTATAGGAAGGGAAACTCAAAATAGGAAAGCCTATAATTTCCCAGGACTCTCACTGATCATAAAACGGACAAGCCAGGACTCAAAGGGTCTGATTCCAAAACCTGCTCATGGAAACATTGCACACAACGACAAAACTGAGATGTAAAGAATTTAAGTAGTGATCTTAAGGCCACATAGTCACCTGTGAGGTGAGCCAGATCTCAGGCCCATCCTTCTCAACCTATTTCACTGGATTATCCCACCTCCAAGTCAGTGAGTCCAGTATATTAAAAAGCAAGATGTCCTTTGTTTTGGAATTACCACCCAGGGATTCCAAGTGGCTGATCCGTGGTATAAAGGGATCTGAGTTATAACATCAAAAACAGTAGCAACAGGCTTGAAGAGGCTTGATTCTGAAGCCATACCCAAGGCCAAGGGAGCCTGTCTCTATTGCTTACTAGTTGAGCTTTCTAATTGGGCTTTAGTTTCACCTTGTGTAAATGATAATGAAAACCCAGTAATGTTTGTAATTCCAGCAAATGGAAGACTGGAGCAGAACTGCTGGGGATTGAGGCCGACTGGACTACAAGAGTTAGACTTTGTCTCAAAAAAGTCAGAAGGGGGAGATAAATAATAGCATCAATAAATAACAATAATAAGAATGGGGTCATTAGAAAATAAAATCATTTCCTTGGGATAATTAAAGAATAATGGACTGTTCTTGGCACAGAATGTAAATATTGACTGCAATTACTGTATTTTTATTATTTAAGGATATCCCAACTCTGAAACCAAGTTTTCACATTAGGTTACCTGCCTAATGCCTCTGCCCTGCATATGACCAGCTTCGGGAGTAAGCTCTCCCGAACCTACCCTGGTAGGTTCATTTCTACCCTGAACCTACTACTGGGTATCATGTCCTGTGCTCTGTTCATTCAGGCTTCAACTTAGGGACTAGTAAGCTGATCCCTAATTATTTCACCCAGGACCTGTTGTTATAAATTCTTGCTTCTCTTATAGTAGCCATCAGTGATTCTGGATATCCTGACATGTATGTAGACGTGAACCACAGTGACCTTTCCTCCCCGCCATTTTGCTCTGGAGCCTACCTCTGACCCTGGAGTTTACATTTTATTCTCCCATCTCCATCAAATCACAATTCACAGTGGATCTAAAGCTGGGTCAGTCCTTTAACATTTTAAAAAGATTTTATTTATTTTTATTTTGTGTGTGTGAGTGTTTTGCCAATATGTATGTATGGTCTACCTCATGCATACCTGAAGCCTGCAGAAGCCCTATGAGGTTATCAGATCTCCTAGAACTGAAGATATGATGGTTATGAGCTATAATGTGGGTGCTGGGAACCAACCTCAGGCTCTCTGCAAGATCAGCACTTGCTATCAACTGACTCATCTCTTCAAACCCCAGCCTGTTACAGTTTGCAGAGCAACCTTACAACAAATATTAGCTAGTTCAACCTCCATAGCATCATTTGTGATAAGCATTTTATTGCCCCTAAATCTCTGATATATAGCCAATATTAATTTGGAAATAAGTTCTAAAAGAACAGCAGCAAAGAACTAGAAACTGGCTTCTGTTTCCATATGCTCTTCACAACACTCTATCAGGTCTGCACAGACTCCTTCTAGTTGGAACTTAGCTGTATTTCCCAAGACAAAGTTCCCAGCCAAACCTTTTTGCTCAACAGCTTTTGCACAGAATCACCTGAACACCCCAAGGAGAACTGGGCGCATTGTGACATAAGCATCCCTTCTAGTTCACTCTGCCCATGCTATGTATAATTCCACTGCTACTGGCCTCAAATTTTTCATGTTTGACTTCTCTGCCATAACATTCTGTTATCTACAGAAACAGAAGATTTTCTTTCTTCATTCTTCTACCCATATGTGTCATTTGCATTCCATTAAGGTCCACACTATATCACTTTGAACCATCAATTTTCTCCTTGATTTCATTCATCTTAAAACTATACCCGAATCTTGATAGCATGGCACTTCTTTACTTGATGAAAACATGTCTGTAGTTCTTCATATTCTTAATATAAAGCCTAAATCCCTTATCATGATTCCTCTGTGCTAGAAAATGCTAGCTATCTTAAATATTAATAGATACCACATGTAGAAACAAACAAGTAAATGTACATTATATTATATACATATAATACATATATTCTAAAATAACTGTTTTCTAGTTGTTGTGACCAAAATACTCAAGAACAACTTCAAGTGAGGAGTTACTTACTTTAACTCATGGTTTCAGAGGGGCACTGGAGTCCATGTACTTAGGGATAACACCATAGTGAAGGGAGTCTCTGGTGAAAGAGGTTCCTATCTCAAGAGAGACAGGAAAGATACATGAGCAGTAAGGTGTCAGAGACAAGATATGCCCTCGAGCCCGCCCTCAGTGACCTACTTTCTCAATCTCAGTCCGTTCCCAAATATAACCACTAGCTGGAAGCTAACTCCCCACCCCATGAGCCTTTTGGTGGGACACACTATGTACAAATCCCTACAAATCACATATGCCCATTTATAAACACTAACACTCAAATAGAATGTGCGATCAATATTTTAAAAATGTTTTAAATTACCATTTTAAATATGTTGGGTCATAGAATATCTTTTCCAAAGACAGTTCGCAAACATTTGTTTGAAATTAATATTCTACCTAAAGGATTGAGACATTCCCTACCTCTCCTGCTGCCTGAGGATCAGAATACAGAGTTCTCAACTACTTCCCCAGCACCTGTCTACAGGCTGCCATGCTTTCTGCCATCATGATGACAGACTAAGCCTCTGAAGCTGTAAGCAAGCACCCAGTTCAATGTTTTCCTTTATCAGAGTTGCCTCATTGTCATTAGTGCAACGATGCCATGAAGACACTAATGAAGTACTAATGAAGACAACATGGTACCTTATATCAAATAAGCAGGTATATTAAATTATTTGTGATTGAAATAATATGACTTTAGTGGGTGAAATAAGATGACTTTATTTCAAAGCCTTACAACTAAAGATATACATCTGACATGGGATTAAAATCTAGAATAAAGAACTCAAGGAACTAAAGAATGAGAAAGCAAGCAATCCAATCAACAAATTATCCAATGAACTGAACACATAATATTCAAAAAAATTAAGTAAGTGAGGATAAACATGAAAAGAATAATGTTTGCCTCTACACCATTAAAGAAATAAATATAAATCAAAACTGAACTGAGATTCCATCTAGTCTCGGTCAGGATGGTGGTCATAAGAAAAGAAGAACTGGCAAACACTAGCAAGGATACAAACAGAGAGGATCTCATACACTGTTGGAGGAATGTAAACTAACAGCCATTGTGGAAGCCAGTTTAGAGGTTTCATTTTTATTAATAAAGAGTTTTTTACAAACTATATTATGGTCAGTTTTCCCTCCCACAACCTCCTCCAGACCCTCCCTACCCTCTTCCCATTACTCTTCCCAATCCCCCCGTTGCCTTTCCCCCCAGATCCTCTACTCCTGTTTCCCTTCAGAAAGAGCAGTCCTCCCATGGATAGCCACTGGACATGGCATAACAAGACACAATAATGCTAGGCACAAACCCTCATATCAAGGCTGGGTGAAGCAACTCAGTAGGAGAAAAAGGGTCCCAAAAGCAGATGAAAGAGTAAGACACCCCAATTCCCGTTGTTAGGAGTCACATGAAAACACTAAGCTAATAACCATAGCATATATGCAGACGACCTAGTGCAGACCCATGCAGGCTTGTTGGTGGCCGCTGCAGTCTTGGCGAGTCCTATAAGCCTTACTTAGCTGATTCTGCAGACCCTTCTCCTGGTGTCTTCAGTCTCCCTGCCTCCAGCAACTCTTCCTTCCCCTCTGCGGCGGGATACATCTTTTTCTTTGAAAAGACAATCCTGCCTGTTTAAAATTTCCAGTTTCCCTAGTATTATCTGTGAATGTGAGGACCTTTGTGCTCTCAACACACCCATGTGTCAGATCACAACCACCTCTAACTCCAGTTCCAAGGGACTCAAGGCCCTCTTCTGGCTTACACAGACACCTGGTACACATGCTGTGCATGGGCATGCACCCAGGCAAAATAGCCACACGCAAAAACAAATATGCATTGTACTTAAACTTTAAAAATACTGGATTTGCTTAACTAACGCTTTTAAATTTTTTTGTTATTAAAAGCAGTAAATGTTTTTGTATAATAAACTTGAAAGTATGACTCAAGTCTAATTTATGTGAAACGCATTAAACAAGTTGAACATTTTTTTCCTTTTTTTCTGGAATAGCATTTGCATTATTTAGGCTTATGTGTTCCTTGAAATGCTGATAAAATCTACCCGTAAAACTTCTTTACATTGGAAGTAATGAGGACAAAAGATGGCCTTTTAGATGCAAATGCCATTCGTGGTCATTACTCTATTCAACTCCTCTATTTCTTTTTGGGCAAACCAGCTTTTTATTTTCTGATGTATTTACTGTATCCACAAATACTTTTAACTAGTTTTTGTTATTACAGAGTGGAGTGACTATTTTAATTCAGCATGTGTTTGTTTACACAGTTTTCCCTGTTCACGAATTACAGAAATTTATCTGTTAGAATCCTTACGAAATCCTTACATTCGTTACTTTTTTGTTCTATGATAAAATATCATCAGCAAATCAACTTAGGGCACAGTTGATTTCATTTGACAGTTCACCAGAAATGGGCGTTCATGCTGGCAACAAAAACAACAGTGAGCTGCAGGCATGATGGCAGGAGCAGGAAGCTCAGCGCTCACATCCTTTGCCACAAACACAAAGCAGAGTGTGAACTGGAAGTGTTGCCAGGCCTTTAATCTCAACGCCCACCCCTAGTGACACACACCATCCTGTAAGGCTGCACCACCTCTGCCTTCCAGACAGCAGCTCCTCCTGGGAACTAAGTGTTCAATGACCATGACCGCCTCTTTGGGGGGTCATTTCTCATTCAAGCCACCACAATCCCTTAAAGTCTTAACAGTAATCTCCAACGTGATGTTTCACTGTTGCATTGATGTCCTTACTTTTGATAACCTTGGCTTGTCCTGCTGGGTTTCTCCTAACATCCATATCCCTATAGTTCTTTAGAATTGTATGTCTCCAGAAAAAAAAAAAAAAAAAAAAAAAAAAGGAGCTTCTCTTTGGCTCACACAGCTCATCAGAAAGCAAATCCTCCTTGTGCACAGAGGCAGGGCCCAGCAAGCTATCTGCAATCTGGTGACAAATGGCTGATGGATGTGAAGATGAGGCCATATGTATCTCCAGCCTATCGCCTGTCTGAGAAAAGTCACAGCAGTCCCATAAAGAGGGGACTCCGTGGCATGCCAGGGCCCGGGAAGGGAACTACATTTGTTGACATAGTCTTCAAAAGAAGTCAGCCTGCAGCCAAATAAAACCTTGTGTAAAAAACTTCAAACTCCTGCCTCTGGTAAACTTTACTTTAGCTCAAGACTTGACACATCCTGGAAATTATGTCCAAGATTCGCTTGGCTGGATTTCTAAAATTCTAAAGCATAGCCGCATTGCTGTTTGTGAATGAAATCATTATTAGATCTGTGCCTCCTAACCACCAGGGAAGCTCGTGCAACCTGTGTCCCAGCCTACTTGCTTCTCACCTTACAGGAAACTGTGTGAGGAGAAAGAATGAGAATAGAGCACACCAGTTTCTGAAGTGTAGTGCCTGGGAAGAGTGGCTAGAGGGAGTTCTAGGCTGGAAAATACATGATGATGTATTTGACGATGGCTGTGCGCTATGACGGCAACTATGAGATCTGTGTGATGTTTTAGGATTTACACTGTGTAATTGTAATCACATAAACAAGATCCTTTTAAAACTTAGAAACATTAGACACAAATCATTATTCTTTTATTTTAGTGGTTAGAATCAGGGCATAAGAGTTAAATGTAGGGCCCAAGGAAGTGCCTCGGAGGCTAAAATTATTGCTGTGCAAACATAAGGACCTAAATTCAGGTCCCCACCACACACATGAAAAGCTAGGTGGCACTTGGAGTCCTAATGTTGGAGACACAGAGGCAAGGAGATCCCTGGAGTCCACTGACCTGCCAGTCTAACCTAGTTGAGACTCTCATTGGGAGTTCCTGTCTCAAAAATCTAAGTGAGAAATTAAGAAAGATACCCAAAGTCAACCTCAGGCTTCTGCATGCACACATAAACACAAATACATATACAAAAGAAGTAACACGTAAAGTACACGTAGCCAAAATATTGGCAAATTTTGGTATAATAATCAGGAATTTCAGAGGGCAAAATCTTGTTTCCAGTGTTTTTCCATCAAGGGATTCACGGTCTGCCCTTGCTTTCACTGGGTAAAGAGGGTGATGCTTTCACACACTGTCTTCCAGTCCTATGCACGACCTTGGCATAGTCATCGTGTAAGGACTGAAGCCGTTGTTTATAGCCAAGAGAGAAGTCTTGCTAAGGTAACATAGAATGATTTCCATCTATAGTTTGCAATGATGCAAACTGTGAAAACTGGGAGTTAGGTAGAAGACAAGCAAACCAGATAAACCTGGCCCATAGACTCCCACTCAGTCTCCTATTTTGCCTTTTTCTTGACCACATAAACTAACATTTGAGCGTACCAGGGCTCGCATTTGGGATACTTTCCTGTCTGTGACTATATTCATTCCCAGAGTGATCCCATGGAGTTTAATGAGAATAACTGGTGACCAAACTTATACCTGTGTCATGAGATGCAGGGTGTGTGTCAAACTGCCAACATACTGGTTGTCTGGAGGGGCTCTTGGATGTAGACTTAGACTTCTAATTGTGTTCTAAATCTTTGATCATATGAAGCTTCCTGTTATCAGCTTAGCACACTTCTATCTTTCCTGTTGCTCTAGCAAAATTTATTAACTGAGCAATTAATTAATTAAAAAGTCACTCTGATCCTTCTTTTTCCCCACGCCATATCCAACCCATCAAGAAATTCTGATTGCTCTGCATTTAAAACATATCCAATCCAACAATTTTTCATCATTTCTGCTGCTAATCTGATCCAAGCCATTTTCCTTCCCAGATAGCTGTAATAGAATCTCCTACCCTCTCTGAGTTCTTCCCTGGCCTACAGTATACTCTGCTCTCAACACAGCATCCAGAAGGACACTTGAATATTATCTCAATCCTCAATCTTCAAACAAAACAAAAAACCAAGTCCCCCAGTCATTCACAAGGTGCTTCCTGCTGGCCACTCACCACCCTCTGGTCCTCATGTGTTACTCTTCTGACCTCGGTTCCTACCACAGCACTGGTTTGATCACAGAGCCACAGCACTCCAGGCCTCTTCCCCACTATAGGGCTGCTGGAGAGGCCTTTCTCCTGCTGGTCATACCGTTCCCACATACCCACAGATTTCCCTTCCTCCTTCAAGCTCCACACCAGACACCACTTTCCACAGCAGCCTCTTTAAAATTACATTCCTCACATTCTCTTTCCTCTTTTACTTTTCTCTGCTGGATTTATCAGTTTCTAATATGGTTGACTTAACTTAATTGTTGTCTATTTCTTTTCTCTAAAATGTGAGCTTTACACAGACAAGAATGCTTGTCTATTTTGCTATTTGATCTATAAATCTATATCCCAGTTATTAAGTCAATACTTGCATATACTATCCTTCAACAAACATGTGCTAGCTTAATTAAAAAGAGATTGAGTAAATTAATTAAAAGCAATCAACTCTTAAGTCCTATGATTCTGGTGCACATAAGACCATACAAGATAATGAACAAGCCATCAAGAGCATGTATTCAGCTCCCAAATTTACCCTTTCTTAACTGTCTCCCTAACATAGCAAGGTTAAAAAAAAACTGGCTAGTATAGGATTATTATTATTATTATTGCCATTTTCTAGGGCCCCTTCACAGATATCCTAGTGTTCATCTCATTGTTGTAGCTACCAGCACATGAAGATATTAGACCTCCCCAGTGACTGCTGTTCAACTGTGTGGTATGAACTGCTGCCTGAACCAGCATGTACAGCTAGAAACTGCCACAATGACAGAGAAGTAAGAAACACCCTAGGGAAACTGTGATGCCGAAGAAAATGACCAGGCTCTGGGCAGATGGGCAGCTCAAAATAGGAAGTCATCTCTCTCTGGACAACTGCAGAGTTGTACCTTTGCCAAGCTCCACCCTGGCCTCCAACCTTGAAAAGGGACTTAGTGGGGATAATTAATCACAGGATGTTTTTGCTCTAGCCCTCCCATTGGAATGGACTAGTATACTCTTTTTTCCCCATCACCTCACCTCTCCAGGGACATAAAGCAAGCTAAGAGTGTAGCTCCAACCAGACACAATTCATCAGGAACTCCTGCGGCAATCCCCTATCTGTATTTGCTCTGTCTCTCTACTTCTTATTTCTCCATTCCCACCAGTTTGACCATTTCTTATCTGTCTCCTTTAACCTCTCCCTTTCTCTTGTACACCTACCCATAGCAACCACTGCTCTCCATTTTACCAGGGATCTTGTCAACCTCTAGAGACCATGACCTGAGTCACCTCTACAATCCCACACCATCCATCTCCAAACCCAGGTAAGAAGAAGCCTGGTGCTGGGAATCCATAGGCAAATAGAGATAAAGAAACACTGAGAGCAGAGTGTAGGGATAAGGAAATAAAATGCCTTCTGTCTGGGTCTACCCTAGGAAATAACTCTGGTGAGGCAAGTGTTCATTATGTTGTCTTCATCTTCCCTCTGCTGGATCTGGTGCCTCCCTTCTCGGTACATTACCTAGCATGCATGTCCAGTGTGCTCTCGCCTACAGAGCCCTTAAGTTCTGTGTTCACTGAAGTACAATACAAGGCAACTATGGATGCCTGGACTGTGTAGCTTGCTTCTACTTTTATTTAGTTATTTTGCCGAAATGTTGTTATTTTATCTCTGCTTCCCATCTACAAGTAGGGAATTTTGTGTCCCTGTGTGAACCCCATGAAGAGAGGTATCCAAAACACAAGGTTCCAATAAGGTAATTTGTAAGAATATAAAAAAAAGATCATCCTTCATTTTTTAGAGACAGAATAGAGAGTATTCAAGATGGCCAGGTCTAAGATCATTGCTCATCTTTATAGAGGTCAAAACTTTACCACTGACAGTACCAAGACAGGAAAGAGTTCTTTATCTTTCCTGTTTTGGAATGAAATCCCCAGCACCCCTGCCTCTGGACCACAAAACCAGACACTACCCCATTACAGAGAATGTAGGTCCCTATCCAAGTCTGGCCTCCAACAGGCTGAATACCCTGCATTGGTCTCATTTAATGTAATCATTAGCTGTTTTCTGGCAAACTTGGGGGTCTAATTTGGACAAAGAAAGTAGGAACTGGACAGTAGGGGAGGAGAACCTGATGCTACTCATACTCACAAAACATCCAGGTGATTCCAGCGAGTCTGAGCTCTCAGGGACAGTGAAACATTTTCCCCAGAAAGATGCCTCATCCCAGAGAGAAATACTTTTTTTTCCTACAAGGACTGACCTTTTGTGTGTGTTTGTTTGCTTGTTTGTTTGTTTTCATCTCAGTGAATTACGAAAATACCCTGGCAAAACTGAAATAGCCTTAGCATCTCCCTTCATATGTCTAATGTTTCTCACCCCTTAGTTTTAACCCTATGGCCAGCAAGGAACAGAGAACCATCATTTAGAGGGAGAGCCTTTCAGTTTTCCAAGGTAGCCCTCTTGCCGTCTTGTAGATTGAAGTAGTTTCTAAATTAGAAGTATGTTCAAGCCTGCTAAAAATCACCATCTTAGAAGACAGTAATTGATTTAAAGATAAATTTTGAAAACAAGCAGTTTTCTTTACAGAGCAAATATTTTCCAAGTAAAACAAGTGATCCCTGGACCTAGGGCCCTTTTCAACTTTTAACAACACAGTGATCACTCATTTCCTGTGATAGAACTGACCTTCCCTGTGTCAGAACTGGGGCAGTCTCTGCACCAGACGGTTTTTATGTGGAACATTAAAGTGCTCATTTTTGAAGCTTATCTCTCTGCCTCTGGAGGAAGCCTGTGTTAGAGACATTCATTAAAATGGCTCCTGTTTCATTCAGGGAGAGAATATCTTTCAACACATCAAAGGCAAAGAGCCAGCTCTACAATCAGTAGGACTCCTAGATTTTCACAGTTCAAAGTTCCTACCCAGTTGAAAATAAGAGAGAGCAGCATGCCTGGAAAACATCCTCTTCTGAAAGTCCGAATCCCACACTATTGATTTCTGGAGAAGGGAGAACAAAACATGGCAATATTCCAGACTGCTCTAAAGAGACGCATGCATTACTGTCGGGACTAGTCTCCCTGACTCATCAAGAAGCATGAAGTCTGGGAAACGTTAGTCAAAGTTCAAAGCCTCTGGTAGCACGTTGACCCAGAGCTGGAGAAGGGTCAGCTATGTGGCTACCATTTTAAGAAGAGCTCATGGGTAGCCATAGAAACTGTCAAGATCATCTCATCTGTATAAAATGTAGGATCCTTAAATGCTCCCGAAAATGCAATAGTGGGAAAGCAATAATGTCTGTGTAAAGAAAATGTTCTTTGTTAATTCACTTCGATGCTTTTAGAGAATAAACACGACACCGAGAAACTAACAAGAGTTTTTATACTTAGCCTCACAAAAGCCTTTGACAAGGTATCATGCCACACTCAGTCATGAAGGATTTAGCAAGCTACTTTACCTTGTAAAAGAAACAGACCCACTGGAGAGAAATGACACACAGGCAAATAACACATCTCTCAGGAATCAAAGCTGAGATCATAAGTAACTGGAGTGGGGGGAGGAGAAAAAGAGTACACAATGTAATCACTAAATCCAGAGGTGATTTCGCAGCCCCCAAGTAAATAACCTGCCAGACTGGTGGGAAGATACCACTGAAAAAAAATGTTTGTGTGAGTAGAAAGTACCAACATGGTAAGTTTTAATTCAAGGGACTTCGTTTCTCAAACAATATTTAACTGAAATATACAATAATGTAAACGTATAAAATTAATTCATTCCAAGGCACCTGTCATGGTCCAAGGTGAAGGTCTGCTTGAGTAGGAAAAGGAGTCATTATAGTCTCTATTCAGATGGAGCTGAAGGGCTGACATGTTTATGTAGAAGCTAAAGTTACACTTCAATATGATGAGTTACTTTCTTTGTGGGTTTTCTTTATACTATCTCTAGTATTTATTACAACACTAGGTATTCAGCGTCATCGCCTCCATTTTCATGTAAGTAGATGAAGCATCAGGGAAATTGAGTACCTTACCCAAAAGTAATAGAGCTTACAAGTGGTCAAGTTGAGCTCTGAACTCAGAT